>NC_090219.1:2774855-3374855 GCF_033026475.1 Channa argus
AAAGTGCATCTAGATTTTTGTAGCATTTGCAACCGGGCAAATATTTCTTTCAGGGGGTAGATTCTTACCTCTCTCCTATTGTTTATTACTTTTTGTTTTATGACTATTTTGGGATTTAAAAAAGCATTATTTTAGAATACAAAAGTGCATTTGGCCTTTCAGAAACTGAACTTGTTTTTAAGTATAAACAGAACATTATTGAAGTATGTCAGAAACATTACAACATTTCTAGTTCCACCCCAAGTTGCTGCTGGTAAGTGAGAGTTACCACAAAGCACAGGTGTGATCAAAGGTAAAATGCACCACAGACATAACACTGGGCTCATGTGAGAAGCAATAGTGGTTGTGTGGTTAAAGACCTCTACCCCCTTTACATCTTTAAAGTACATTTTTCCTGTTGAATCTTCTATACTTTTGCAACTTTTAACTGCAATGGACTAGTTTGCTATTGTTGTATTGGAACTTCTATGCAAGGAAAACACGAGGTTGATGCTATGATAGACATTTACATGTGGTGTGTATACAGAACTAGTTTATTCATTTCCTATGGTGGGCAACGTATTGACTATGTCAGAGGTAGCAGAGCTGCCAGATGTTTTGAGATGAGGCCAGCTCCTGCATCTCTAAACCTTCTATGCTTTTTAAAATACAGAATACAGTAAAAGTAACCTTCATTTCTTGGCCACATTTTCTGTTTCATATTTGTGTGTTTCTTCCTGCAAACATTTGGCCAAATTCAGAGTTTCACCTTGAGATATTTCCAGTACAGCTTTTTTTTTGTCTGCATCCATCTTAACATCAACAGTAAATGTCAGGTTTGGATGTCAGTCCTTCAGAATCAAAGACTAATGGCCTCTTTTATCATTTTTGTAGCAACATTCAACAATCACATAGTGAGAAATACATCACAGAGGGGGCAGAGATAAAATGTCTCCAGAAAGAGTCCAACCTCTGTGATCCAGCATGTAACACAACCCTGAGATGTCTTTGGAGTCTGAGCTTGACTTTAACTGGACTAGAGGCCCTCTTACTCTAACGGTGCAATCAATATAACTAACACTGTTGCTCTCTTGCACCTGTGCACCCATTTTCTGTGAAAGGCATTCTGGGAAATGTAGGAAATCAATAATAAGTAGAGAAAGAAGCTACACACCCTCCTCACGAAAAAAAAAAGAATTAAACCTGAAATAACTTTGATAATTTGCTGGCACACTTATTCTACCAAAATATGAAGCTACGGTGTTGTTGGAAATCCCAACTTAATACAGTAAGGCGAACCACCACCCACGCACATACACCTACACATAGTCCTCCATCACTTCCCTCCCTCTCTCTGCCTTCTTTAGCTCTCAGGATACTAATGCTTCTCTGTCATGTTTAGCCCCATGGGTGATGAATCCATCACAAAGGGAAGATGTATTTATTGTGTCATCAGGAAGAACACTCCACATCCCAAATCCCAATTTGTCTAAGCAGACACGGTTCTGACACAGAGACTGATGGCATGCACCGCTGTACGCGTGTTGTCCAATCAGTCTTCTCCAGACTCCCTCTCACTGCTGTTTCTTATCTCTGAGTTGGCCTCTTGTTTCCTCACGTCATCAGTTAAACACAAAATCCTCGAATATCTGTTCAACTAATGACTGTGTTGTAAAATCTATCAATCTGCAGGCGGCACCGACACCCAGGGAGATCGTGAGGAATAAAAGTTGTTAGAGGAAAACACGCTAGGTAAATGTCCCAGCAGACATTCTTAACTGACTTATCATGACTCTCAATTCCTAGCAAAGCCACATTTACCTGAATGTGAGCTATTTCTGTCACATAAACACAACATAATCACACCCAACCTGCTGTGTTAACATCTACCATCAACAATGCAATTAATGAACACAATGATGATAGCACCAGGAGGACATTCCTCTTTGCTCATCATGGATTCCACACTGCATGCTATTACAAATGACCAAACACTCCATATAATAGCACCTCATTTAGCCGATGTCCTTCGCTGGCTTGGCTCCCCACATACTCCACACTGGCCATCAAAATCTCTGTGATAGAGCACATTAATTACACCCATCCACAGACAGCTATGATTACAATTTCACACGTTTGAATGGACTACAGCCATTTGCCACAAAACTGCAGAGGCAGAGCAATGACTTTGGTGAAGCGGGTTGAGGGAGGAGGGGGTCATTCGTGATTCTCCGGAGAACTGCAGATGCAGGATATGCGGACGCATGGATGCTGACAGCTCTGGCGTTTAAGCAATGTGCTGTAATTGCATGCAAATGGACCAGAATCTGTATCTTAACACATCTTCATTAGCCGGTTCACAAGTGTCTGCAGCTTAGATGGAGTGACAATGGAGGGCTGAAGTTAATTCTTAGTAGGCTGGTTCTGTTTTCATATTGGACAACTTTAATTAAGCAATAGATTAAGTTTTGAAGGGATGGTTTAATGCATTGAATCCCATGAGTGCTCTAATAAACAGCAGAATAGAATCAGTCAGTGGATATCTAATGGGGTTGAAAATAGACACAGACGTCTATATTTCCACCAGCAATTGCCTTTTTAAAAAACATTACACTAAATATCTTGGTGTGTTCCAGCTGCACTTTGAGTTACTTTAATAAAGTTAATTATGTCTGATAGTTAACGCAGTTTATATAGTATATGAGTGCTGAGCTGTGCTGATTGAGGTTATGCGCGTTTTCATTAATTATATGCTATGCCCCAATCCAGTAAATGTAGCTTGTCCCCCAGCTTCTTCATTTGTGCTTGTTAAAGGAATAGTTCAACATTTTGGAAAATGTGCTTCTTTATTCTTGCTGGGATTTAGATGACAAACTACTCGTTTGTCTATATGCTAATATATAGCAAGTCATGGTTCGCTTAGCATAGATATTAGCCCAGATAAGAAACAGTTGCAGCCAGGAACTCTGTGTAAAAGCACAAACTGTCCTATAAATAATTTTGTTTGTCTATGGAATTAACAAGAGATCATTTGTTGTTGGTTGCATTTATTGTACCTTTAGACAGAACCAGGGTGGCAGTTACACAACTGCTTCCATTCCTTATGCTAAGCTAAATGGTTGCTGGCTGCACCCTAAACAGCACTAGCAGTGGGTTAGCTTAGCCTAGCTTAGTTTAAAGAGTGAATACATGGAGTGTAGCTTGTTTGACTCCATCACAAGGTAACAAAATGGTTCTACCAGCACCTCTGAAACTCACTAAATATATTAAATCGCACTGTTATATTAAAATTATAACATGCAGTTTGGGGGATTTCAAGCTAAGACATGCCACCTACCCTGTTCCTGCTTTGTTATACTCTGCTACATTATGCCTAGCTGCTAAAATATTAGTCATATAAAATGAAAAAGTAAGTTACAAAACTAGTTTATCAGGTAGAAGTAATTGGCCTTTCCAGACTGCTTAACCAAAGTGTTAAAGTGATATGTTGTGGTTTTGTCGGTTACGTTAGGAACTAATCGTTGGCCAGTTGCAGGGACTTTGTTTAACCCTTTACAATTGTCATATTTTGTTTTTTGCATATTTTTGCTACTAGGAATTAGGTTGATGAGGGTATTGCAATCCTGTTATACTTAATTGATTTCCCAGTTACAATGTGATCTGTAATTGCTGTCTGGATTATGTTGAGTACTCTTTATTTTAAATAAATGAATAGACAGCTGTTCCACCTGTCTTTTCTGCTAAGGTTGTAGAAAGATCCAGGTTCATTGTAATTTCTGTCTGAATTCTCTAGTAAGTTTTTCTATATTAAACTCCAATCTTTCACTAACCTTAAACAAATGAATGCCTACATGTGGCTGACAAGTTAAAAATCTCTGACATTGTACTTTTCTGCAAAATCTGCAAAGATATGGCTCAACAAATATGTCAGAGCATTGCACTAACATGTTCACTATTAACAATACTGAGATTTTCCAAATCAATAAATCAACAATATATTCTCATTCCATGAATAGGAAACACAACCTTTTCACAATTATGTTTCTTAAAAATATATTTGCTTTAGCAACTTGATTAAATAAATAATTAGTTGTACAGAATTTGTAGGTCATGCACTTGGAGTATTGAGAAAGAACCAAAGCTGTAAAGTTGCAGGCCATGAAATGTTAAAATATGTAAAAATCCTAACTAGGTTTGAGTGATAATTCTCTTGGTTAGTTACAACAAATCACTCATATTACAGTGATTTAATCTGTTGCCAGCATAAAAATATTGATTAATGCAGCTTTAAAAAAAAAAAAAGCAAACACATTATGAAGGAAACAGACTTTGTTGTTGTCTATTTTGAGAGTTATCTTAATCATGATCAACAGCTTTGGTGAGTAATAATCACTGATGGGGATAAAGTATGTGGCAGCACACATATTCATTCCCTGTAGCGAAGGGTGCCTGCACCCTGGTTTTTCTTGTGTCTGGAATCGTTTTGACCTGTAATCCCCAACATTATAGTAGCTAAACTGCCCACTGTGTGTTTTTATGCTCTTTATCAACTCCTGGTATGCTAGGCTGAGAGGACTGCTGGCCTCTGAATGCCCTTAGCCTGACATTCAGGGATCACAGAGGTAGCTCGCTGTGTGCGTGTGTGTGTGTGTGTGTGTGTGTGTGTTTGAGTGTGACTGGGTTTGTCTGTGTGAGCACAGGCGTCTCCACTGCCCTTGGGGCAGAGACCGGCTCCTAGTAGGTAACAGTAGGTCAGGGGCCACAGCAATTAGGAAGCAGTTGGAACCATTAATTAGCCGATATATCACTTACACTATTGTTGATATAGACTGTGTACTATAAGCTGCAGATAACCTCTGGACAACTTTCATTCCTCATCAGGCTACTATTAGGCTTAAGTCTTGCTAATACTTGCCAGCCACATTTTTAGTTCACTTTAGGTAACAGTAAGGGTGGAAACAATGACTGTAAGAAATGGTAATGGCAGAAAATAACAAATAAGTAAGTGAACCTTAGAGATAATGCCTGGCATTGAGAAAGACTCTTTCAACTCTGTGCCCCCTCTTCAGGCAACATGTCTCTTGAATTCACATCAGGATTTTTTTTTCCTTTTTTTTTGCGGAGGGTTTCACCTGTGATCCAAGCCCGCCTTGAGCAGTTTGATTTTCCCCTCAGTGCCTTCAAGCCAGGCTGTGAACTTTCAAAGGCTGCAAGTAAAGCCTCGGTGAAAACTCGAAGAGGGGGATCTAAAGCCTGCAAGCTCGGGAGCTCTGCAGCTGAGAGGGATAGTGGATGGGCAGAGATGCTTTTAGCTAGGGTTGTTTAGAAACCACGGAAAAGAGGGTAGTAATGGGGATTGACAAGGCCACCTACGTGAGGGAAGGACAGTCTGCTGAGACAGATAGGAGTGGTTTCACGAGACGGACATGATGAGCATGAATGTGATTCTGCCTCATAGAAACGTCCTTCAGCCCCCCAGCGTGTGGTAAGTGGGGTGACAGCCTGGCAAACAACACACCGCCAACCCTTTAGTTCAATGATAAGGCTCCTTCCTGCTGTTTCTGTACCTCTAAGCAAGAACACAGCAGCGTGCCTCTGGAGTAGCAGAGGCCATTTTGCCCAGCCACCGAGTGATTGACAGGAGCTGACGATAAAGGGAGAACGGAGCGACGTTGAAGGATAGCGGCCTTGGTAATGGAGTGCTCATGGCGAAGAGTAGCTATTGAATCCTCTTTTTAATCTGTCTGTCAAGGTCATTGAAAGTGCTGTCTTCGTTATTGCATGCCAGCCTTGGATTTGGAGGGGCCATAAGCAGGAGAACACACCTTGCTCTGGTGAGCAGATAAACAAGCTGTAAACAAATACACACACGAACAAATGCAGACGTGGACAGATGCATGCACATGTGTATAAAGACACTCAGGACATAAGATTTACTTCACTAGTGAGTTTACTTTTTTTTACCTCACTCTACAAACACATCTGAATGGAAGGCAGTGAAAGAGAAGAGGGATGAGTACTACATCTTTATTAAATCTGGAAATGTCCTGAGGTAGACAGACCATTGATCCCATCCAGCCCTAGTCCTCATACAATGAGGATTTTTGTTGCACTCTTCATCCCGATGGCTGTTCCTTTTACCCTCAAACAATCTGCGTTTTCCCCCGCTGTTGTTCGAGCACAGGTTTAGGCCGAGGGGGCTCCACTCAAAACCAGACCCCTTTTTCAATCAATGTTCATCAGTGGGTCCAGCAATAAGTTGTCAATGGGATTCTCATTAGGATTCAAGTATGCTTTTGAATATTGTAAAGTACTGAAACACACTGACAGATGACTGGGTGAGTGGCAGTTGAGAGCTTGTCATGGTTTGAATTTTAATCAAAAGAGGGGATAGTGTCAGGGAGAAATTGATGTATCTGAATCAGGCCACTGAATCGGCAGATTCCTGATTTGTGTGGTAATCTTTGTCACACTATACTTAGGTTTGCATCATTTTATTCCCTACTCTTAAATTACGTTTAAAGTGTGAAACTGATTTTATTTTATTTTTTTTATAGTTAACTAACTTTGCATTAGTTCATCTCTCTAAACTTGTTTTGTTGACACCCCAAGCCAATTGGCTGTCAGAGTTTCTCAATCCAACTGATCTCATATGGTTGCTCATACTATGAAGGTTGTAGTCTTTGTAAAAACGCTATAGATGAAATCATCTGAACTAAAAAGTCAGTTGTACAGTTTTTCAGCTAGTTTTTCAAAGAGAAGGCAGAGGGAAAGTATTATTTTTATACATTTATTCCCAAACCAAAACCATTGTACACAAGTTAGAGATGGGTGAAGTTGCAATTTAAAGTTTATTATTCATTGAAAATCTAATCAGTGTATCCTTGAGTCCTAGTGGAAGCTTGTGCCAGATTCGAAGAAATTACATTTAGGCGTTCAGGTGATATCACATTAACAAGAATGGGAAGGCTGTAAGGTCACAGTTACCTTAATCTTTAATTTCTGACCACCCAGAGTTTATCCTTGAGTCCAAGTGGATGTTTGTGGGAAATTTGAATAAATTCCATTGGTCCATTCATGAGATATCACATTTACAAGAATGAATAGATGTTATTTTAAAGTGACCTTGGCTTTTGACTTTTAAGCCCCCAAATGAAATCAGTTTATCTATTAGTCGTTTTTTTAATTCTGTGATATTACATTCACAAAAATGGGAGGGACAAGAGGGACAGACATTATGTCAGCGTGACACTGACCTTTGACAACCAAAGCCCAAAGAGTTTATCCGTGCGTCCAAGTGGATGCTTGATTTAAAATAAAAAAAAAAAATTCTGTTCAAGGTGTTTCCTGCGGTATTATGGCTATAGGAATGAAAAAGATGTGAGGCCAGTGACTTTGACCTTTGGCATCTGACCAACAATGTAATCAGATCATCCTTGAGTTCGACATTTGTGGCAAAGTTGAAGAAATTCTCTCAAGCCATTCCTACGATTATGTATCCATAAGAAATGATGGACGTAAGGTCACTGTGACCTTGACCTTTGACCCCAAAATCTACTCAGTTCATCCTCTTTTCTGGTTGAATGTTTGAGGAACTTCCCTCAAGGTGTTCTTGGGATATTGTGTTTGGCTTGTTACAGGTTTTTAGCTTGATTCTCTTGTGTTTTTACATTTTAAAATTGTATCATTGTTAAAACTGTAATTTTTCAAAAATAACTATGATTCTCTATTGGAGCTTTTTCGGTCAGTGTACAGCATGTGGTCAACACAGACGTTAGACCAGATTGGCCACTAAGGTCAAACTGATTTACAGTTCAGCACTACTTCTGGGGGATTGTTATTTACTCATTTGTCACATGGCTGCCTACTTTTAAGACAGTTTTGCAAAGTTTTCAAATGTTTTGCATATTACTGTTACTGTAGGACATTAACTGGGCAGACCAGGAAAAATGGTAAATGTAAATGTTCTGCACTTATATAGCTCTTTTCCACCTATTGGCACTCAAACTGCTTTACACTGCTTCTTATTCACCCATTCACACTCACAATCACACACACACTCATACTATGAGCTGCTATGCAGCTGGCCAACACTCACCGGGAGTAACTAAGTTGGGGTTCAGTGTCTTGCTCAAGGACACTTCGACATGTGACCGGAGGAGCCGGGGATTGAACCAGCAACTGTGAGATTGATGGACAACTGTTCTAGCTTCCTGTGCCACAGTCTCCCAAAAACAAAGCAATAAATATAAGGCAGTCACAAAGCGATATGCATGTAGTACATGAGTGCTGATTTTGAGTTGGCTTATGCAAGTTTGTATGGGTGCTATCCATAGTGCTATCCATTCAGACTGGAAATAAATATAAATACAGTATAAGGTGGAAGGAGAGGAGGTGGTGGTGGGGCTGAGCTGTGGATAAGTATGGAGGAGGGGAAAGAGATACTTGCATTTATAGTAATGGTAACATTCTCACTACTCCTACCAGCACTATGACTACAACACTACAACTACTACTACCAATAATAATTATAATAATAGTAGATCAGCAGGGTCAGGTCTGCAGGGTCAACAGTGATGCTGTTATTGGCTTTTTAATTATTAGCCTAATCACATTCTCTCCCCTGTAACTGCTATGTTTCTGATACAATTATTACTTTATTATCATGTTAGTGTTAGTTTTTATTATGATTTGTGTTTAATTGTTTCAGCTTTGGGTCACCCCTAAACCCCCCACCCAAAGACAGGAATGATCTTGTCTGCCTGTCTCAGACCCCTAAGGTGGTGGCCCTGCTTATTAGTGGTCAGCAGTTGGATGATGCTGTGATCTTGGTTGAAAAGAAGAATAAAGGGGCCCAGCTCTCCCATCTTCATTAAGAGTTAGGTTTACATGGAAGAAGTCACCACCTCATAGTCACCTTGATCGTCAGTTCTGACCACCACTGCTGACCAGGTATATCCCACACTTCCTGTTGCTTTGGAGAAGCTCTGACCCAGTAGTGTAGCCATTTATGTTTGCACATGCTTACTCTGGCACATTTTCCCGTTGCAAACATATAAACTTCAAGAACTGAGATAAGTTATATTCAAGTACCAGATTTTTTTTCTATTTAAAACAAGAGGTATTCTTTTTGTATGGAGAGAGGAGAGGTGTTGAGACAAGTAACAGTGCAATTGAAAATCACCATACCTGTCTTTAAGAGAGACATCCATATGATGTCTGTTTGGAGTTGACGAGAATTTCTTGAAAAAAGAAAATCCCCTCATTTCCCTGTTATTTTTAATATCCCGTGTGACTTGCTTGACCAACCAAATGAAACTAAATGTAATTAAGATCTACTCAAGGTTAATTTGGTCAGTAATGGTATTAAATATGTATGGAGTAGCCTTTTTCTAAATACCAGTCCATTAAATCAGTGTTATTAAAAGCTGATTCTGAAATGAGACCAAGCATATACACATTAAAAATAATGAGTTTGTTCTGTATGTTTTTCTGGAGAGAAATATGAGGTCGAGCTTTACTGTTTATTATCACTAATTGTCTCTTCATTCATTCAAACATCTTTTTTAAAAATATAATTTCCTTGTCATTCTGTATGGAGCTTTGGTTAAAATCGATTGGTCGACAGCCACTCATTTGAGCTCCATTCAAACCACTAATAAAAGACAGTCTTTTAGAATTGAGCTTTGGTAAGCAAGAAGTGCTACTTGAAAAGTGGCATCTATCCAAAAGAAATAACCTTCTATTCTCTTACTCATTTCATTGGAAAACTTGGTCACAGATTGCCCTTAAACAGAATAATTTTCACATGCCAAAAGCATTGCTTTGTTATCCCCTGCAAGGCTAGTTTTTATAAACAAAGTGGTCTGAAATTACCAAATAATCCATCCAGCTACTGCTTTTCAGAGAGCTCTGCCTTGTATCAAAGGCTTACCTTGCCTTGTATTTAAATTTCCCTGCATTATTTGACTATTAATTTCCTTAGAATAATACATTTCTGGAGGGTATAACATCTCTAAAAGATGTATTCTAGTGGAGAAAAATCATGTATTTACTCACGAGAAGCCAGTAATTTGTGTCGTCCCTGAACCATCAATAGCTATCAAGAAAGACATAACAAAAGCTACTGTGTGTGAATGCAACCCGAGTCTATTCAACTCTTTCAATGCTCTAATGCATTAATCAGCTGTTTAAGATTTAAGAGGCTATTTAGAAGCTAGTCACTAGTCTCTGCATGCATACTGTACAGTATGGGTGTGTATGAGTGCACACATGCATGGGGATATTTGTTTAAGTAAGAAATTTTTACGACTGTAACATTACCAGCTAGAGTTTACACTCCAGTAGCAATTAGAATGTCTTTTGTGTGTATGCACATACCGTACTGTGTTTACGCACGTGTGTGTGTGTGTGTGTGTGTGTGTGTGTGTGTGTAGTCACAACATATGCTGGAGTCAGTGGGGAATAGTTTTCCCCAGAGAGTAGTCCACACAGCCCTCCAGTCAGTGTCTCAAATTAGAGAGAGCAGCAGCATAGCTGTGCCTCATCCACTTTAATAGCATTTTAACTGTTATTGGAGCTCTTATATATGAGCATTCAGTGATGCTGGTCATGGCGGCGTGCCTATGAAAAGGACAGTGCCACAATAGCCTCCAACTGAACTGTGACAGGCCTGTTAATGAGCCTTCATTGGGAAGCAGTCGTTACATAGGTCACCTAAGAAGTGTAATTAGAATGCAATGTAGATTCTTATTTTTATTGAGAGTGTTAAATTGAAAAAGGGAGCTCAATCAATGGCGAGTCATTTTAACGATGCAAGCTGATAGATTTTGGTAAAAAAAAAATAATAGAAAAGCAAAACGGTGACTGTTTATGGGAGAGATGCACTTGCAAGAGTGAGCGTATGTATTTGCTACCACACACACACAATACACACATAAATGTCGCCCATGAGGCTTGATAGATGTGTCACAGTGGGGATGTGAATGGGAGCCAATTACGTTTATAATGTCAAACGTGGTGCAGAAATTAGCTTCAGTATTATTATGTGAAAGCTAATTGCAAGGAAATGCTAAAATGATTTAAATCACCAGGGCTATTTGAAGACATTAAGACATTTTGAAGATAGCTACAGCACTAACAATTTGTACCACCCATTTTATAATTACATTTAATAGGTTGTCTTATCAGTACTCTAAAAGTGGATTCGGATTATGGCAGGCTGGACCAGACCGACAGAACAAAATTGTATTATTTTTTTTTTTTTGAGTGATGAGTGCCAGCTATTCTGCTCACAGAAGGGAGAGAGATAATATTCTGGGGGTTAAACTCTTGGATTGCCTCTTCAAAAGGTAAAATGGAGCAGAACGCCATCGGCGGGGCCATGCTTTGTATTTTCAAGAAGGCAGTCTGGAAGGTCTACTACTGGCATTCACCGCCACTTAACTTTCAACCGCAATAGATTTCCTACAGTATGCAAAGACACATACAGAGCATGTTGCCAAGCCGTCCTCAGAATTGACCCCATCCAGCGGCACTGACCTCACCATTGTTGGTGCTCTCAGCATTCAGATTGTATGCTAATAAGGCCGGCGGATGGAGGGAAGCGGAGGCAGAGACATGCTTTGTTATTAAGCGTACGCAACACTTGAGTTGCTGCTGCTTATTAATGTTCAGGGTCCAGCATTTCAAAGGTGCTATGAATGATGTTGGTTTTACAGGGCTATACAGTATGTATGTATGTATGTATTGTCAGTAAAGGATGATTGTAAAAGGGTCAAAAGAATTAAATTAGGAAAATCTGTTTTTTGCACCAAAGTTTTTCTTCTAAATTTATGCCTTCACTGTAAATCCAATTGAAGGACACTAACCACTTACTGTAGTACAGAGTAATTCACTGCTGAATACAACATGTGTGGTTTGTGTATGTGTCACAAGTAAAGCCTGATCTGTGACTCAGAGTGACAAAAGGAGCTACAGCAGCTGTGCTGCTGAAGAAGTGCAGGTAGAACGGCTGATGAATGAAGAAGAAGTGATCAGGAAAGTGTGTGATTGTGTGGACATTTGAAAGGAAGCTTGGAGGAAGTGAGGGAGATCTGTATTCTGTGAGCGTAGGCTGCCAGGGGCTTATGGCTCTGTGTCCGCAGCGCCTGAAAGCCTTATCCACAGGTGTACAATCAGCAACATAAGCAATAGGCCCTTTTACCCTAAGACCACATCATCCGTGGGCCAGCCACGCAGACCCAGGGTGCTGCTCGAAGCTTAGGAGAAGATTAAAGTCTGGGTCTCGACAAGGAGGATATGTATCATTCATAAAGCAACGTTTCCTTAATGGTTTATGATAGCTGCACTATGTCCTAACCATTTAACCTCTGGCCCAAATGAATTCCCTTTCAAGTTTTGCTGCAAATATTTCACAGCGTGGCCAGATCCATACACTGATCTCCAGTAAGTTGTTGTGTTTGGTAAATGTGTACTGGTGTTCACTGTTGGTCCTGTGAAGGAAAAATGCGACTGTTAGTTAACAAATAATCTCATTGGCACTTTAAAGCAGAGTATATGTGTGTGTGTGTGTGTGAAGGAGGGGGGGGGGGGTTGAGTCCAAACAAACTGCAGTGTGTTTGTATGTGTGTGGTTTTAGTAATGAAGGAACATGTCACAAGTGCAACAGCGTGGCTCATTAATGTGTTTTTAATAGTTTTTGGACAACAGTGGAGCTCTGTGGCACAGATGAATCATTTATATCAGGCTATGGACTTTCACACACACACACGCGCGCGCACACACACACACACACACACACACACACACGCACACACGCACACACGCACACGCACACACACACACACACACACCATCCTGCTTCTGAAAAGAGTTCCTAACAAATACATTATTCGATTCCATTTGAGTGATGTTTAATAAAAACTACAGTTACTAGCATTTTCAAGAGAAGCTTTTATTTCAAATTTGTCACATGTTTTGAGTAAATCTTTTGTTTCAGGACCAGCAGAGACCTGATATAAATCCTGGGCTTAGTTTTCTATTGGTTAAACATTTATAAATAATTTAGAACAATGTTTTAGCACAACCAAACCAGCAACCCCAGTTTTTAACGACACATTACATGGTATTTTGTGCACTAAAATGCTGTAGCAACATATCCACAGATAGAAGTTGGAAAGTACTATGTGTATGAATGTTGAAATGAGACGCAAATAATACAGAAGTGGTAATAACATTTATATTACTACAGCTAGGACAGCGGCCATATTGGATTTTGAGGTCAGGGTTGCTCAGGTTTACAGACCCGACTTCAGGGGGTGTTCTATTTGAAATTTCCAGTTTCAACTTTTGAGTACCAATAGATTGCACTAACATTTCTGACAATGTGCACAAGTAAATCTGAAGCCTTGCTATTCATGTAGTTTTGATATCCATAAGTTTATAGTTGCTTTTCCTACAGGATAGTCAGGGGATGAGCCAGAGGTGGTACAGGACCCTCTAAAGGTCTGATTGACCACCCAGTCAGAAGGTTGTAGGCATTTGGTTTATGATTATATTTGACTGTAGAACCTTCAGCACAATAAACACTTATCAAATTTTAAGCTGAAATAAATCATTAAGAATACAAATAATAATGAATCATCATATATATCAACAGTTTATTGCTTTATGTCAAATTGTGATCATGTTGTTGTCACACTGTCAAACCCTGCACCAAAGTGATCTCACAACCACATGCTGTTTATGACCATATCTTTAGAACTATTACAAAATGTTTATTTACAGTATTGTAATCATTTCATATTAAATTACATGGAAGTGCATATTTGGACTCTTTTACAGTAAACAAACACTTTTATCAATAATGATCTACTATGAATGCTTCCAGCATTCACAGATTTCTTCTCATTCAAATGAATGGAGAGACTCTTCAGCTCTCTTCACCTTTGTCTTATTTCAGCCTTAACTAATCAGCCATACTTCAGCCTAGAGAGGCTATTCAAACTTTGAACAAATCATAAGACTTTCAGCTATCAGCCTTGCATTCTACTTTTTAATATCTTTTATGGTTTTGAATAATCACTCAGTTTTAGTTTGAGCTACTTTTTGGTGAATTTTCAATTTCTCCATCAGTGTTTTTGAACAGTGTGAACAAATTATACATTAAAACATGTATTTTTGTGTTCTTTCAGGCAATGTAATTCTCATAGTGTCATGACTTACCATTCCTTCAGTATTTGGCCAGAAGCAGAGAGAGTGACATCTGAAACTCCCATTGGACCCTACTTTATACACTACAAATCACAAATAGAGGCTGTTTTAAAATCGCCACCCTGCTTTCCGTTAGATAAAGGATAGCAATGTGTTCTGAGAAGCCTTCTGCCGCTCACAGTTTTTTTGATTTTGTTAAAAGGGCTAATCTATTTTTTTAATTTTGCACATTTTTTGCATGGCAAAAAAGTCTTCAGCAAAGAAGAACTAAACACACTGAAACCTGTTGTTGAAGACACGATGAATCAGGTTATGTGAACAGCCTCAGAGCTGATCACACACACACACACACATACACACACACAAACACACGCGCACACACACACAGAGGAAACAAACTTTCAAAATAAAAGCCCTTTTGATACTTAATATATAGCATTTAAATTATAAAATTAGATTGCGGTTTTAGTCTACCTGCAGTAATAAGTGCACGTTTGCTGATTGGACAAGTGAATGTCTTCAATTTTGAAGACATTCAAAATGTAGATGTGAATAGTTCTGCATACTTTGACTCACTGAGATTTCAACTTTACCATGATGTCAAGGCTGATGGCCGCCCACCATGAGCCTGGGTCTGCTGGAGGTTTCTTCCGTTAAAGGGAGCTTTTCCTCTCCACTGTTGCCTATGGCTTGCTCTAGGGGGAATTGTTGGGTTCTCTCCGTACATCTTTGTAGTCTCGACTTTATTCTGTAAAGTGCCTTGAGATGGCTTTGTTGTGAATTGGCGCTATATAAATAAAGTTGAATTGAATTAAATTGTTTTGAAATGGTCATAGTAGTTTGCAAATTCTACTTATCTCCAGGTGTTTGACTTAAACTCGGCTCTTGCATTCGTAGTTTCCAGGATTTTTATGCTACTCTTTCATGTTACATCTACAAGGCAAAACAGTTAACCTTCAATTCTGCTTATTTTCTATTTGTTTTTGGAAATGCTTTTTCTAGTTAAAGCTTTTTCGAATTACGGGTTTTCTACTAGCAGTGTGGTAAATTTGACTTTTTTTTTTACCAGATGTTGCCCTTCTCTTTGCATGAGGGATCCAGTGTGACCCCAAATGAAAAAAATAGACCTGTCTATATCTATATCTATATTGTATATGTTAATATGCGTACTATAGATTTGGAAGATCTATGTCTTAGCCTCATGAGTCCTTTTTTGATCTGATTTTTGTTAATGTACAAAAGTTGTTTTTTCTTTAGTATGTATTAGTGAGTTTGTATTTATTGTCCAGATCATGAAAGCAACTGGAATTTTAGTGTTTCAGGGACAGTGGGCAGCAGGGAGCTCTGTGGTGAAAACTAGAGCTGCTGATGAGTTGGCCTTGATTCAAGAGTGTCGGTAATCAAGCTCTGTGTGCAGTTAATTCTATGTTCCATTATGTGCTTACATGCATAGACGCATGGTGAATGATTGCGCACATGCACACACACAAACAGACAAAGCTCTATATGTGAAGCGTCTCTGCCTCTCTACCTTGCGGTGAGTCATTAGCCATTCCAGACGCAGGGTGATCAGCAGAGCCAGCCTGGCCTGAGACAATTAGAGACCCCAGAGGTGGCTGCACATCACAATGAGCCCCGCGGCCATGATTAAAACATCAGCCGCTCTCTATGCAATCCTGACGGGAAGAGAGAGTGGGGGGGGGGGGGGGGGGGGGGGATCACAAAAAAGATGAAGGGATTGGGAGTTTAGTTCTATCAGCTGCCTATGTTCCTAGTTAAAAGACTGGTTTGTTCGTCATTTATGAGATGGAAAAAGTTGTCAAAAGGGGGTTGTGTTTAATTTAGTCTTTATTGTATTGTACATACAGTGATACCCCTTCTTACCACAGTACACATATTGTACAGCCAGAATGGATCTGGCATATTTGAAACAGTCACATGTAAGGGCAACAGTGCACTCGTGCTTTCTTGTCAGAAATAGACATGAAAATATTCACCGAGGAATCACAGACGCACTTGCATAAGGCTACAACAGCCAGTGGATTACCACTGCTGCAATGTTGCTATCTCCTTTGACATTTGTGGCTTTGATATGTATCTCAGTGAAGGGAGATTTAGATAGCAAATCCCTCAAGTGCTTTATTTGGCCAAGGTGCATACTGTTCAGAAAGCTTCCAGAGTTGGTCAAAATATCTGGAACGCCACTTCAAATAGGATTCCTGCTTTGAAGGTGCTAAGTCATAATTACAAAGTCGAGTAAATCTATGCTTTAGTTCCCAGTTTCTTCAAAGGCCCATGTTTGCTGTAGTATAACAGACACACATAGCACTTAAATATTTTAAAGTTTACCAGGAAAGGTAAGACTATAGCATCACATCAGGACTGTACTGAACTGCTCAATTCTGTCCGCTAGGTGAGTTTTTATACCTTTTGATTAGTTTCAGAAAGTTAAACTGACTGACACTGTTGTGTTATTGCAATTTTGCCAGTAACATGCTCCAATCCAGGACTGCAGTCAGAGCTTTAGAAAGAGAGAGTCACCCTGAGGCACCCTCAACGGTATTTTGACCAAACAGTAAAGTCTTTTTTTTTTTTAATTCTAAAAAGCAGCTCTACATGACCAAATTAGGACAGAAGCACCACCACGTTAGACAGATGAGGTAGGTGATCCTCTCTTGCACTTTTACATCACACACATCTTTCTATTATAGTTTCTCACAATTTTGGTCACTGTGTGTTGAAAGGCCTATGTCTCCCACACAGATCTTTCAGTATTGATGTTAACCCACTCAAAGTAAAGCTAAGATATAGTAAAAGAATGTAGAATACATCGTTTTATTCCAAATGAATCTTACTGAAGAACAAATCTTTACAGTCTGTCAATAAAGAGTCAGTCAACATGTCCATAAACATATGGTGAAGAAAGAAGAGGTATCTGGTTACAAAGATACTGGACTATCAAGAAGATATTAACCTGAAGTTATTAATTTTTATTTTATTTTATTTCCTTCTGTGTATTCCAATTCTCTTGTTGCTTTAATGACCTGCAAAGTACGCAAATAAAATCGTCAGTCACTGTCTTATTTATTTATTTAGCTGGATGCTACATATTTGGCCTAATAGTCACATTTAAAGGTCCCTCCACCATAATAAAGTTACTTTTATCTGAAGATTGATAACCAAAGTTGAAGTAGCAGAGGCCAAACAATTCTGACTTAGGCCCTAGTTTGAGTCAAGATCCTACATTCCTTTTATTTAATTAAGCAGACTCAGACTGGACTCTTCCTTAATGCTAAAGTCTCAAAGATTCTGTTGAATCTCTATCCATGGATGACTGAAGCTGATTTTAGAGGAAACTGTCCCTGATTCTTATGAGAGCTTTCCTTATTCTGTCCATCTGTGATGCCTTTACAAACCGTGCTGTCGGTGCAACAAAAGGAAATATTTGATATGACATTTAAAAACTAAATCGTACATCAGAGGCTGAACAGGTCAGCACAACATTCAATTACCATTGTGTTGAAATGCTCTACAATGCATAATGTTTGAACAAAGAAACGAGTGAATATCAATATGTAACTGAACTATTATCATCCAGCCTGAGCCCACAGTCAGAGAAAAAAGCTATTCACTGGTGTTCCCAGGGTGATTTGCCCTCATATCCCCAGTCCTCACTGCCTCGGTCGACCCTCATCTTCCCCCTTGCCTCCCCCTCCAGCTCCTGCCACCCCACCCTGCTCTGCCTCCCCTCAAGAGCCTCGCTGTCCTATGATCTGGAGCGACATCACCACTTACCCAAGGCAGCAGTCCTCCCAGAGAAGGTTGAGCTATCCCCAAGTCCCTGTGGTGTGCAGCCCTCTGTCCCTCTTTTCTTATGGTTCAGTCACCATTGAGCAAAGCCACATGGGAGCTCCACTCCAGTGCCTGGCTAACCCACGGTGGTCCCACTGAAACACCCTGCACACCCACTGTGCAGTTGTGGAAGAGGCGGTGCCACTTGCAACTCTGAGATGGACCAAAGGAATAAGTCATAGTAAACTAGTGAGGGTCAAAAGTCAAATGTGGAAGCATTTTATGACATTTTCACTAAAATCTGAGGATAAATGGTAATTAGAACTAAGAAAAAGTAATAAATGACACATAATTAGACAGAGGTTTGCTAGTAAAACCTAAATGAAGGGAAAATAATGCTTGTCTAATGCAATATCGTATCTAATGTGTCTAGGTTTTGGCTGCTTATGCTGTCTTGTTGCATATGAGACGTTGCTGCATCCCCTCCTATTCTGACACATGCTATGATGGCTAATTAAATGTGATGGCTGGTATTATTCAATTCGGAAACAGTCCTACCTCAAAGAGCAAAGAAAATTACAAAATTGATTTGATGACAGCTAAATTGCAAGAGAAGGCCTTGATTTAACCAGCCAATGTAAATGAGTCCAATTTAGACTCGTGTAATGCGTCCAGGAGAACGCGGCGGAAAATGATCAGGCCCGGCCAGTCACAGATATTAAAATGAATTATATCTAATCGGAATTTTAGTCACGCTACATTAACTAATAGAAAGTTATTAACATTTCAAGAGCGTGGGGAGGGGGAAAAAAAGCTTTTGCCTGCAAAATTAACAGTGGCTGGGCTGACCTGTGGGCCTGCGGATGTGAGCACTGTAATGACAGCATAATGGCATATTTACATTTAAAACCTCGCCGGCTAATATTCAGATTCAGGATTAGACGTTAAGTCAAGGAATATTTGGCTTGCCCTCCCGGCCTCTCTGCTGAGGGTTTCTCTGATTTCAATAGTACAGTCTAACTTTTAATTTCCTTCATTTTCCTTCACTTCCTTCTTTTCATCCTCCCCCTACTTGTCACTGCTGTCTTTGGTGTGGTTGTAGTCTTTCATCTAGCACGTTACAGTAAAATGTCTACTCCTTCCATTGCTCCATCTTTATTTCCTTCATCCTTTCATTAAAGTGTACAGTATCTATAGAAATCTTGTGCGTCTCCACCTGTGTTTGTCTTTGCCTCTCTCTCATGATGCACCCAGTCTGTCATTAGGCTAGAAGGCCATCCATGACAGCTATTTTACCTCTGGCAACAGAGATTTGTATTTTAAGTGTTTTACTTTTACATTAATTTTCTTTAATCACTTCTGTCTCTTACTCGTCTTCAATCCGCTTCTTTTTTTCTCGTTCAAGGGCTGCGAACAACACAGAGGAGGGCTTAAAGACATAGCTTTTGAGGCTGTTGATACCTGCCAGGTTTTGCAAATTTTCAAAGTACAGTGAACATTCATAATGAAACAGCACCCACCAGTCAGCCAAGGACGGCGCAGCATTCAAAGACGTTTCAGCACTTATCACACGCTGCCCACTGAGCCATTAGTATTCACAACATATTAGAAGTTTCATGGACATCAAGACGATTCAGATGATCTCAAAGCATAGTCAATCCTTAATAAAGGCATCAAAATCTCTCAGTATTCACAAAGTTTGTTTTCATGACCGGGGGTTATTTAAATTCTAGTGTTTTTCAGTAAGTGAATAGAACAATTCACACACACACACAAACACACACAATGTGAATATGTGTCTGTATATGACTCTGTGTGCACATCTTTGTGTGTGTTTGTGTGTTATTGTTTCTGGGTTTCGCCGGAGTTGGGCTGACCTCTGGCTCAACACGTTCAACGCCAGACATCACCGCTCCTCTGCTCTCCTCATTTCCACTCCTCCGCTTGTCTGCAACTGCTCTGTTCATCCGCAGCGAGAGATGAAAATTTTACATAGGACAGACTGCCTTTTTTATAATTTAACACAGTATGGGTAAGAGCAGGAATGGATACCTAGTAGCATTGTGTAGTGTGTGTATTAATGTTTGATAATAGAGCCGTGCTGCATTCTGTAGTGCTGTCGTTGTGGTTTTAAAAGCATTCAGCTTTCAGGAGGGGTTAGCGTGAATGTGTGTGTTTGCATGAGGAGGGACACACAAGGAAAGACAATATCTGGGTTCATGTGTGTCAAGGTTGAATCATAAAATGTTCCCTTTGCAAAATGTACGATGGTATTTGAGGAAAACGTGAAGTCTTGCTTCTCTGTGTCCTTTTAGGCTGACACTTTTAGCTTTTGACATTCATATGGTTGGTGTCTGTGTTATTATTGTGTGTGCATGTGTGTGTATGCTTCTGTAAAGTCAGTGTCTTATATGTGTACGCCTTGCTTGTGCCAGCGGTGGACTGTTTAAAAAATAAAAAAGCAATAAAGAACGTCTTGGGCTCTGACGTCCAGCCAGAAGACCTTACTCTCAGCCCACCATCTGCTCCCCAGGTCAACAGACCCTCCCTGCTGCCTGGAAGCTTACTAACTGGTTTCAATATGCACTGATGTGTGAAGTGCTAAAAGAAAAAGCTCTGATTTTCTGTCTACAGCCAACAGCCATATTTAAACACATCTCTTGGTGCAGGAAATGCTATTATATAGATTATAATAGCCTCTCTCACTTTTCTTCTCTCTCACACACACACACACACACACACACACACATATATATATATATATATATATATATATATATATATATATATATATATATATATATATATATATATATATATATATATATATATATATATATATATATATATATATATATATATATATATATATATGTGAGAGAGAGAGAAAAAAACCCTGTTACACATTTGAGAGTTTAGTTATCCACAAATCTGAAGCAATGTTATTTAATGGCTGGCATGTGATGATAAAAAAAATATTAATGGTAAGTTGCATTTTTGAAGTGTTTGCTTTCTGATAAAATCCTAATTTTGACTACATTTTACGCAAATTGCTCACACTCAAAGCGGGATTTTTAAAAAATTAATTTCAGAAATAGATGCAATACACTGTTCCCTAGTACCTGAAAGTGCCTGAGTGCAATGTGCAAAATCATCAAAATCAAAAAGAAAATCATCCATGTAATGCAATTTTCTGTTTCTTTTTTACATATTGTAAACGTTGTAAAGACTAGTTCTAGGAGCAGCTGTGCAGCAATGGCAAAAAACCCAAAACACCTTTCTAAAGTAAAAGCATATTGGGCTCAGATTGCTTTCAAAACACAAGTGACCTGCACACTGTACTGTCCCTGAACATCTCCAAAAAGCACATTATCACAAAGAAATTAGTTAACAGGTGGGTAACTTTACAGCTTCAATGTAGACATGGTGTTATTGTACTAACGTGAAGCCAAGTAAGAGACAGGAACTGGGATCCCATTTCCATATCACTAAAGTAACATGACCCTCCTTTGGTTTTATTTCATATATTGTACTGAGGCCTCAATTAATCCAGCTCTTTACTTTCATACCCACTTTGATGTGTCCTACAGCTTAGGAGAAATAAAATAATTTACACTGCATCTGTGTATTTCAGGGCAAATATGTTTCCTCTGTTTCTCTTATTCCCTGTGTCATGTTTAAAACTGTAGGTCTACAGTACCTCAGTGGTGTATCATTTGAGCAATATGGACTTTGAAACAAGAATGTACCCTGGACTGTCAGTACAAGTTGTCTGAAAGGAGCTATCAAGGCTTAAACAATGACAGATCTAGAAAATATTTAATGAGCTTGACACTGGATATTTACTCATCCTTTACATATCACATTCACACAGGTCACAGGTTTGATTTCACTATATGACGCTACAGGAGTGTCACCATTTGATGCCACGGAAATGATGTTATATACACACAAAAACTACATTAGGGTTAGAGGCAACAAAACTTCAGCGGAAAGTTAAGTTACAAAATAAATGAATTAAAAACTAAACGCTACAAACAGTGACAATGGCTCACATGTACTTCCTTAATATAGTCCCTGTCCACCTTCCTTTTTCACTTTATGTAGTACTTTATTATAGACTTTATTGTACTACACTAAAAGCTCTGGGTACCTTAAGTGGCATGTAACGCAAGAGGACTGGACAAAGTGTTAGTTTTTGACGCTTCGGGAGTGAAAACAGGCTGATTCTTCACTTGTGCAACTGTCAGTGTCAGTCCCCTACTACTACTAAGACTACTATATCTGACTAACTTGTAGAAAGTTTTTTTTTGCAATTTCACCCCTATGTTTCCAGCACAGGGCCTTCATAAGCATGATTAGCCTGATGTGTTGAAATGTGTTGCAGATGGGCAGCAGCTGAAATAAATGTAGCAAACAACACAACCTTTCACCCTTCAACTCATCATCAATACCGAACAAAGGGTGGTGTGTGGACATCAACAACACGATATGTGCTTTCGCTTATTAATATGAGTCACTTCTCGATGATAATGGCTGTTTGTAATTTAGAACAATAAAGTCAACAGCATGTTGCTGTGTCCTACGACACCTGCCTCTGCGAGTATGGATTTCCCTGCTAACATCTCGGAGAAATTCAAAGTAGCAGTGAGGACTGATGCATCCTGCAGTCTCTAAGGTAAATTGAGCAGTTTAATTGTTGTTTTCTTGATGCTCAGCCTGTAAACTAAACTCTCACATACCAGTAATTTTCTTTTGCTGCCTCGCTGAGATAGTTATAGATATGTGCAGCGTGTTTTAAACACTTTATATAATTAGACTCCCTATAGTGTCACATATGTAGGAAAAAGAATGTGGAGAAAATCTGTGATTTTGTAAGCATCACATATTTTGTGTATGTGCATGTGTGTGTTTGTGTGTGTGTGAGTGTGGTTCGGTGTATATCTGCTGGAGAATAAGGGGAGCACTAGGGCATGTATACAGCATGTGTGTTAGTTTGTGTGTTTATGTGTGTGAGAGGTGTCTGCACCTACGTCTGTTAGCACTTTGTAAAAAAAAAAAAAGGAACAGTTTGTCTCCCCCCCACCACTTTGTAAATGAAATCAGTGCTGTGAGGCGGTGGATTAATATCATAAGGAAGGCCAGAGTGGGCCATTAGAGTGGTGTAATGTTGCTCCGGGGCCTTGTGATGGATGGCCATCGGCGCTATGGCCCTATTTGCACACAGTCACCTCTGTGGTGGCCGCCATTAGCAGGACATGGGAGGTAAGGGCTAAGGGATGGTGGCGAGGTGGCTGGACCGAGGTTTTATTAGAGAGCTGTGTTTGTATTGTACTGTACAGTACGTGCCTGTGTGTGAGTGTATGAGCGCGTGTTTCTGCAATTATCAGTGTGCGTGTGTGTGTGTCTATAGCGCACGTTTGTGTGCTTCGACTCTTCACCAGACAGATGTTGCGCTCCCCGCCCTCCACTCTATCTAACGTGTCTGTCTCTCTCAGTGGACAGTGGTAGTAGGCAGCAAACACACTCAGTGTAATTAAGACAAATTAGCCCGGATGGCAGCTTGCAATAACAGCAACATATGTTGGGAGGTTTGTGTACAGAAGAATACAATCAAAATCATCATTAGCGAATCACTTATCGTAAACAGAGCCACACTTTCCACCTTGGAGCTCTTGTAGATTAATAAGATGCCATGATTTCTTTTAATTTGTTTATTGCTTCTTTCCCTCCCTGTTGTCACTTGCTGTATTTTTTTCTCAATCCTCTGCCCTGTTGTTTTGCTCCTCGAGTCAAACATTAGGTGTTTGATTTCAAGTTAAGTTTGTTAAGACTTTTTTGTTTCCAGTGAACACGTTTTCAGTAAAGAAACTTGTAAAATGTTAAGAAATGTGCACACGATGATGAAACCTGTTTTCCTTGGAACTAAATTAATAACACACATAGTTTGTCTTCTATATTTCTGATCCCTTTTGGTCTTTGATTTGCTTTTACCTTCTCTCCATTCCTTTACATCTCTCTGGCTCACTCTGTCGCTCTCCCTATCATGTGATCCATTCTCACACTGTATACACTGTATGTGATTTACAGTAATGGTGGCAGAAGACCAAGCGAAATTCTTAGTCATTCTCAAACAGTGAGTTGTTGATCGCACACAGGGCCAGCAGTGGGGAGATTGAAAAGTGGCTGATGACTTACCACTCCGGTTTCAGTGCCTAAGATGATATGTTTTTATAAAAATACTATAAACTAATAAATACTGATGTATTGTTACCGCTACATTATTGTCTGCATATAAAGTGGTTAAAATAAGCCCCACCTTTACCAACAGTAACCTTGATCCTTATTTTTCATGAATTACTGTACATGTTTTGCCATAATTACTATAATTGGAGTTGTTTAAACAACATTAATTAAGTACTTTTACTATTGTACTTTAAGTGATTAAAAGATTTAAAGTTGTACTTGTTGTGGAGAAGTTTTTGAGTTTTTGGGTTTGTGTACTTCTACCTCTGTAAACAGTGTAACACATTTTGCAGTGTATAGCGCTGTGTAGCTGTGGCCATGCTGACCTTTGACCCTTGTCCTACATGACATTATTAAGACCTCCAATGGTACTGGATAATGTTGGGGCTGATTGGTGTGTGTGTGCCATTAGATGTGTGGCAAACAAAAGGGCAAATTTAGACTTAATGGTGTTTATGGGGAACAAACAATATTCTACACATATGCTTCGTGGGTGATGTATTGCACAAAGACATTCAAAATTCAATGCAATGCAAATGTACTTGTTTGGTCAGGTGGACACAAATTTCTATTATTCATTAAACGGATTTAAGCTAAGGCTAGTTTTAATATTTTTTCTTTACATTGACTAATGTAAATTTATTTTACATTTGTTTTGATACTTTACTGTAAAAAGTAATGTCACAAACCACACACAATTGATAAGCCTCAGCTTATGTGCAAACAGCCACACGTGTAGCAAAATCTGTTGCAAATCCTAAATGCCACACTTAAATTCTATGAGTGCATCCAGTGCTAGTGCCATGTCTACTTGTAAATCATGAGCTCATAAAACATTCTTCAAAATGCACATGACATCTAAATATAAGCTACAAAGCCATGGCTTAAGCTTTTTTTCTCCTTGTACGAATATTAATAATTTAAATCCATTATTTAATTTATTTATCTCAAGTACTGTTCCTATCTTTTTTCCCTTTTGGTTCTTTATACTTTAATTCTCTCTTTGTTACTCTTCTCTTCTCCTCCCTTTCCTTTCCCTCTCTCTGTCTTGCTCTATCGCTCTTCATGTCACTCCCCTTCTCCACACTTCTCTTTCCATCTCCCTCAACATTTCAAAAGAATGAATTACTTTGGGCTGTCACTTGGCCCTGGCCAAGAATTCATTTTTGTGGGTCAAGTGTTTCAAACTGTCATCTTTGACAGGAACCATCTCATACAATAACTACATGGATGGACCTTGACTTGGAGCGCTTTCTTTTTTTTTTTCTCCCCTCCTCGTCTTCATATGCATGCTAAAAAGATCTTGGCTATTGTTGGTACAGAAAGACGGAGGGATGGGAGAGATATGGGAGTTGAGGAGCATAGTCATGAAAAGGGCGACAAAGCAGAGATCAATACTGGATTAATACATTCAACTTGACCACAAAGTTATATGAGGAGTGAAAATATCAAGAGGTTTAGCAGAGCACTGAAACGCTCCTGTGGCAGGATAAAGAAAGTCACTCGACAACACAGTGGTGCAACGTTTAGCTATGGCAAGTTTTTTAACATAAGCAATTCATTAAATAGAAGGAGCACACATAAAAAGATTCAGGCTCAATGTGTGTGATGAGGTGAAGATGAAGTGAACATAAAATGTGTGTGCCTTTGTGTGCGTGTGTTTTCTAGGGACAGGCTTCAATGGCATTGGGCTTGAGCAGACAATCTATTTACAGTGTGCTCAGGGGAGCTTATAAACAAATGTTGAGTAATTTCAGCCAGGAGTAATTACCCTTGCCGCTGACAAGGAGAGTGTGTTAGCACTCCCCTTCACCCTCGGCCCTGTCCAGAAGGCTTTGAGCTGGTGCTCAAAACACACACACAAACACACATGCAGGCATGGACACACAAAGATGCACATCCACACCAAAGAGAACTTCCTCACACGGATGTTTGTCCAGCAGTCAGTGATGAAAAAAATAGACCCATGGAACCTGGAAGTTGTGATACCACAAAACCACAAAACTTTTTAGAAAATACATTAACCTTCCATTTTATGACCATTATTTATATTATTAATTGTCTTTTTTATTTAAAGCAACATTTTTAATAAATGTTTGTTGTTTAATAGATAATTTTGTAAATTTTAATCAGAATTGTTTGTATGTGGCAACTTTGTACTTCATAAATATCAATAAATGTTCATTTGTAAATGTAGATATTGATTTACTACTCAATTTGATTACTAAGTAAATGTGGAGCCACATCGAAAACCAGGGAGATGTGCTTAGCAGAATAAAGCTCCACTCAGTTCACATTCCAGTGGCAAAACCATGCTAAAAAAAAACAAAAACTGTTAAACATTTTTAACACGTTATTTCATTCATTGCAGTCTTTATAAAGTTGTGACTACAGAAATTACTAGGTCCAACTCTTCAGTTGTGACCTGTGACATGTGATTTGTGACTAGCTTTTTTTCAATAGAGAAGGGGTCACATTTGTCTGGTCACATATCTGCTTTCATGGCTTTAACCTTCATTTTAAAATTAAAGAATTTTTTTTTTTTCCAGTGGAAGCTTCTTTTTCTCTCTCAATCAGTGGTCAATTGCAAACAACCAACTGTACGTACTGAACATTTTTGCAATTTAACTTACTGGGGTTGCATGAAGAACATGAAAAAAACAGAAAATCCAACAGGATCGTCAAAACATTTGAGGTCGTCCGTCTATATTTTTCAAAAAGCTTTTTTGTTACTGTGGGAACTTTCCCAGAGAGCAGGAACCTTTGAAGGAATTAAAGTTCCTATGCATAACCCATGAAAATGTACTTAGGGAGGGAAACCAAACACGGTTTGAAAGCTTTGCTTCTGTGTCACAAAAATCAAGTTGGAGTAGCAGGAGCGAGTGATGACAAAGTCCAAATAATGTTAAAAGTAATCAACTGTCACATTTTTGGTGCAATGAGGGGGAAATTTGCCTATACTTTCTGGGGCTAAACAACTCTGGACTTTCATTCCTTGGAAGGTTCCTGGACTTTAGTTTTAAAAAGTACAAGGAAGTTTCAAGAGGGCCAAAAGAAAAACATGTCTTTTAATAAACCCAGGTATTTTGTATTGTGGACCCAGATCTAAAACATAGTCCGTTATCAGTTTTCATTTTATGCAATCAATTCCCTTTTAAATTCTATTCAATTCAACTTTAAACCTATATTTGAACATTAAATTCCTCTTTTCCCACTAAATGCATTTCTTGCATGCTGGTCAAGGGGCACGTTTCTTTTCCCATGTTGAAATTTACACACTGAATTTTGTAAAATTATTTTTAAGAGGAAATTCAAATTTGTTCTTTGAGAAAAGTAACACAAAAAATTTTTTAAAACAGTTTCCAGCTTTGTCTAGAGCATCTACAGCTCAGTTACCTTCATTAAGATTCTGTAAGCGTGGTCATCAGGCCAACAGATCGTGTTATTGAATGAAAAAAAGGCAATCAAAGTCACATTCATTGCTCCATTGTTTTACACTTTAATCATTTGCAAGACTTAATTACAGGATTGAAATGTAACAAGCAAACAAACAAATTAATTTTCACCTTAACCTTTGAAAGGCAAGCAGAGCCGATACAGGCTTTATCCCATGTGATCAATGAGGATCTCCAACGGAATGGATTCCCATGCAAATTCAGACCAAATCAATTCACCTGATGAAACAGCTTCTCCACATGTACGAGGCCCAGCTGTATGATTAGGATATGAGGTGGTAATGACTGGGGAATTAACACAGGCAACAGAGCAGATTATATTCTATAAAAACAAAGAAAACTAAGAACAAACATGTTGACGTACATCCTTCTCAATCCTATTTCTCATATCCAGCTTTTAGAATTCCAGTGAATGGAGCTTTAAAAGCCACAGTGGAGGCCTTTTCCTCCCTCATTCCTGTCTCTGTTCTCTCTGCCTTTGATTCCTACTGTGCAGGGTGAAGTTGACAGAGAAGTGCCTGCTTAGGCTCATGACAACTTCACATATATTCTAGTCTTGTAACTATAGAATTGAAAGGGTGGAGCTGTGTGGGACATGCAAAAAGCTCTGGTGCAGAGAATGGACAGGACTGCATATCTGACCACCAAAAATTACATGACACTTACAAAATTGTTATGAATAATGCAGGTGTGAAGATGTAGAGAACATTTCCCAACAGCAACCTGTAGAAGGTAGGGTTATAGTTATTGTATATCTGCGAATTACAGCAAGCACGCGTCTTATAAAATCTAAATTACATTAAAAACAAATTAACATAATAACAAGTTGTCATTTTTACACATAATTGTTAAATAAAATACAGATTTTCTGATATAATGACTCATTAGTGCATAATTATATGCAAAAACTGTTCTGTATTAAAGTTGGGAATTTTAAACTTGAAAACATACATCTAAATAAGGATTATGACTTAGCTATTAATCTTTTTTTTTCTCCAAAATGTATCTTAAGGAGAAGGGTTGCTATCAAAGCTTCCTGTGACCCAAGCTCATTGAGCAGCATGGGCAGCTCTGCAGGGATACTCATTTCTAAAGTTTCTGAGTGAGGCTCACCCAGTCAGAGAATTTCAACTTGACTGATGTCTGATTAGTAATATTTGAAGATTCTTATTTATTGTAAGTATTTATTTATTTAACTAGCAGGCAATGTGTAGCAGAGCAGGGAGAGGGCGGCCTGGGTGGAGCAGAGTGGATTGATTTTAAATTATTGCTAGTGCTAGATTGAGTTGCATATTGTAGCTTTTAGCAAGTTCCTGTTTTGTAGAAAGGAAATTAAACCAAACCTAAAAACTACATGTTGTTGATGTTATTACAGTACTGTATAAGCTCCACTGCGTTTACTGGTTAGTATCTAGAATTTGTTTTTCACAGCCTTTTCTACTGCCCGCTACAGATGCAAACGACACTGGAGAGATTGGTGAGAGTGAAACAAAAGTAGAAAAACAGAAAAAGAAAAAAAAGCTGAAAGACACTAAAATGCTCTTTAAAGATTACCTCATATTCTGTCTCATAAAGCAATACAATAAATCTTAAAATATATCGCTACAAATTGGGATTTCAGGAACTTTAAGGACTTTGGGGGCGACTGTGGTGCAGGAACATAGAGCAGTCGTCCAGTTGTCCCGCAGTTGTTGGTTTGATCCTCCAATCACATTATCAAAGTGTCCGTGAGCAAGACACTGAACCCCAACTTAGTTGCTTCCTCTGAGTGTTGGTCAGCTGCATAGCAGTTCCCTATCAGTGTATGAGTGTGTGTGTGATTTTGAGTGCAAATGGGTGAATAAGAAGCAGTGTAAAGTGATTTGAGCGCCAACAGGTAGAAAAGCGCTATATTAGTGCAGACCATTTACCCATTTGATGATAGTAATTGTTTAACAGTTTTAACAGTTTGTGTATTATTGTAAATGTAAAACCATCCGTTAGATCATTAAAAATGCCAGAAAATGGCGTTGTTGATAAAGATCGATACAATAGCCAAGATTTAAAGCTACAAAATGTAACTTTTGGAAATCAGGCTAGTGGTAGCAATTGACTTCAAACCCATACACATCAGTTTTAACAAAATTACAACACAACAGAAGCTATAAACCTTATCAAGCAGAAATAATTGTCCCCCTCTGATTGGTTAGAAGGGCAACTCTCACTCAGATTTGTGAGTATGTCTGGGCTTGTGAGAGTCTGGATCACAGGAGGCTTTCACAACATTAGGAGAAAAAACATATTTCTACTAAAAAAGGTTTGAAAAAAGTTCAACACTGCAGCTTTAAAATTGTTGAAATGTTTAACCTCGTTAGTTTCAGACAGCAAACATATGTTTGGAAAACCTTTGGTCCTGGTGGAGAACCTGCACCAGTCGTATCAGCTGGGAACCAAACTTAGGTCAGTGGAGGGAAAGTCACATTTTCACATTCTGCTGAAACATTTCAATGTCAAACTTCTGCTATGTCCTTCACGTCATATACAGAAAAATACACTATATCCTCCACTTTCCACTTATAGAGAACATCATTAGCATTTGAGCACATTGGACTAAATTCACATGTTTAATATAAGTGCATGTTTGTGTGTGTGTGTGTGTGTGTGTGTGTGTGTGTGTGTACTGTACCTCTATATGTTCCTGTAGCATACTGTATAATGCACACTTCTTTGTCCTGTCTTTGAACAAGTTTTTTTCCCCAGCTGATATAATATGCTGGGAGGGTGGTGGGCTACGTTAAGCGCCATTGTATTGCCTTGGCCAAGGACTGCAGAAAGTTGTGCTTGGCACAAGGCCCAGAAGCAAGGTGAGGACAAACACTCCCAACAAACACTCATTGACATCCACAAATCTACAGACGTAGATCTGCTACAAAACACACATCTAAAGTGTGTGTGTGTGTGTGTGTGTGTGTGTGTTGGGGGTGGGGGAGGGGGGGAGCAGACATAGGTGTTGTGGACACATGTGAGCACGTGTTTAAGTGTGTGTGCTCATGTATGAGCAGGTCCACCTTTCATCTGTGCTGAGATTTGGAAAGGCTTCACTTTGCACAGGCTGCTTAATTCTCCCTTATTTCATTTGTGCTCCAGATTCACTTGGCTGCTGGGATAACCTGGGAATGATAATGAAGTGGAGGTGGAAAGAAAGATAGAATGAGGCAGAAAGAGAGAGAGAAGGAGAGACATGAAAACATCACAGCACATGGCTCCTTCTCCTCTCCCCCTTTTGATGGTGTTCAGAATGGATTTGGGGCTTTTGACTGAGTCTTTTAAGAGAAGATAGATCTTATTAGTGCTGATTGCCAGTCGCAGGACGTTTTCTGCCTTAGGAACATCCCTTACTTAACCCCTTCGCAGATGTTCAGGCACTGTATTATTACCAGGGTTGGGAATTGATACCATTTTATCAAATATGAATTCAGTATTTATTCCCCTTATCGACAGTGAATCCTTTTGAATGCCTACTGCCATCTTTTTGCATCTAAGATGAAAAAGTCCCTATAGATGACATCATCTGAGGTATAAAAAAATATTCCTGATTATGTCATCTGACTAGAAGCAGCACAATTTATTATAAGGAAAGTAGAAGAAAATAATGCCATTTCTAAACAAACTAAAACCTTAGGAATCAAGTTATAAATCAGTCACTCTTCAAGATATTAAAGACCAAACAGAGCTAATCTACACAGTTTTTAATGTTATATTCCTAAAATATTAAAGGTCCCAATGCAGAACTATTAACTTGAGAAGCTTCAAATAAATAACATTTATTGGTTTGACAAAGTTAGAATGAAAGTTTAATTGTGAGACTCCTGAAAAAAAGAAAAAGAAAAAAACTCTGGCTTCACACATTTGCCAAAGTTGATCTGCTGGAGCTACTTTGAGTTAACACTAATTAACTAGAGCTGATATTGGCGATAATGTTGTCATTATGTAATTCTAATGTGCAAATGTGACGGCTAATGGAAGCCAATCAGGGGAAGTTTGTTAAATAAAAAACAGCCATAAAAAGAGATCTTATTAGCCTTGGAGCTTATCTGATCATGAAATGACAATGAGACAGGGTGTGGTGTCTCTTTGATGAAGTACTATCACACCACAATACTGTGGTACCTGCAGCCAGACATGGATGATGGTTCATCTGACAGCATCCCAAAGAGAAGGTGTTATTCATCACAGAGACAGCAAATAAACAAAAGAGAACTTTCCAGTAAGCTTAGTTTAGTTTTGGTGACCATAAGGCGGTTTTGTTAAATCCAAGTTTAAGGCATAACCGCCCTTTCTGCATAAGAGTCTCAAAGAACAGACCTGAAGAATTTTATAATGTACTTATTCTCTTTTCCTGTTGGTATGTTTAGTGTATATTTGAGTAGTTTATGTTTAGAAAGAGACTGGAGCTGTGTTCATTGTATCACCTAGAAAATGATAGAGCTTGTGTCTAATTGGCTCAGTTTCCCTGTTAGAGTGTCTTCTTTCAAAAGTTGTTGATAGTGAGAATAATTTGCACAGGCTTTGAAACTGTTTCTTAATGTGAAAGACACAATATTTGTGTCTACCTATATTCTACTATATGTTACGGAGACTATATATGTTTCCACGCAAACTGTAGCAATGAATAATTCATGATGGAACAGATATTTCATCTTCAGAGAAACACGGCTTCTGCAAGATGCTGGTGCACAGCTAGGTGAGTCTGAACTAAATCCATCAGAGGTGAAGGAGTCAGATGAGAGGTGAGGATGAAAACACCTATTTATTTATTTCTGCAATAAAGTCAATTTTCCATGTTCCTTTTAATTGTTATATTCATTTTATCATTTAGTAGCATACCCGACACAAGTTTGGAAGCTGGAAGTTACCAAGATGCACATGTTAGGCTTCAGCATCCAGAAGACAATTGACAAAGAAGACAAAGAAGTAAGTCAATATTTAGACTCTTCCTGTGCACTTCCAGTATATACCACAGCCACGCAGTGTTACACCTATTTCCTCCCCAGTTGTCCTAATATAGTTAAAGTGTGACATCAGGGTCTTGTCCACAGACAAGTATCAACTGCACAACAAAGCTAATAAGTAAGACTTTTCAAGAACTCTTTTCTATGAAAGTCAAGAAGTATATTGAAACTTCAGTAGGATGCAAAACAAATGTACGCAAAATGAAGTGCTCAGTTTGAGGATGACAGAATTTCTTGTTTGTAATTTGGATAGTAGCAGTGAAATTATTACAAAAAATGCTTGACGTGGTCAAGCATTGCCCCCATTGGTATCTGGGGGCAAGGAGTGATAATGAGTGTTTCAGAGCTTGAGTTTGTTCAAAGCTTCTCTACACCCCCTGGTGAATGAAAAAATAAGGCATAGCTTCTTAAAAGTAAAAGTTTCACATATTTGGGAAGTACAGGAATTTGAATTCTTGCAAAAAGTTAAAGGTTGATTTCAACCACTTTTAACTTGTTTGGGAGAGTACATGTATATAAGTGCATTTAAACCGCACTCTGTCCTCCTGATATAAAAGTAGGTTGCTGCTTCAGCTTGTCCAAGACTACAACCTTTGTGGCATGAGTAAAAATTTGGCATCATCTGAACTGAAAATCTTTTGGCTCGAATTTTTAACATTGAAAAGGCTGTGTGATGTTTCAAAGCATCTCTCTAAATTAAGCCATAGTAAGCAGGTTGAAAATCTCTTAGTGACACCAGTATATTGATAGCTGGTGATGCGGTGGGGCCATGCTTTTTAGTGACCCCTATTTTTTTACATTGCTTTGTAAATTGTTTAATAATCAATTTTATTTTGCCAACAAGCATTTATTGACAATGGCACTAGTCTTTTGTGAACATATCTCCATTCGCCACCAAGCAAATTGCCAGTGAAATCAAAAGGAAATAAAGTATTTTTTTTTATTTATCAGCTTTTTCATTGTGCACTGCCACCCCTGTACCACTCTGTGTGAGTGAATCTAGTGCACTAAGGTCACTGTTAGGAGTTTGTCAAAAAAAAAATACTGTTGCTTTACTGCATAATTGCTCCGGGAACATGTAGGGCCCCTTTTCTCTACCTTTCGCCTTTATCTCTTCTGTTGCCCAGCAGATTTGAACGATGATGAAGATCAATTTAAATACATTCCTCAATTACTAGTAATTTTTAATAAATTCGCTGGTCCCAATGTTGCATGACTGTCCTGTGAAACAGTAAATCTTGGACCTTGTATTTTTCTGGCTTTGCTTAACTGAGCTGTATGCATGCCTTGGTTAAATAAGTATTCATGATGGTTTCAGTTACTTCTCTGTTACTAATTGATCTTGCCTGAGACAATGGCACCAATAGAGTACTCCCAGCAGGACATAGGCCTCGCCTCCAGGAACACAAATGCAAACGCTGCCACTAATTGAAATGATTTCGATTAATATGGAGCCTAATGGAGGCTAACTATGCAGCATCACATTGGGTCATGCAGTCGAAGCGTGTTCCTTCTCTCTTAGTCTCCTGTTTTTTGTTTTGACCCCTCTGTGTTTTGACAATCTCGCCCTCCTCAATACACAAAGCAACAATTCATCCTGCAGAGAAGAATGAGCAAACACCGGGGAAAAAAAAGGAGCTCGGAGCGGGTTCGATCGATACACCGAGTCGAGTCTGTGATTTATTTACCACTGTGTGTTATGTAGAGGCGAAAAGAGGGAGAAGAAAAGCCTTCTGATATGGACACAGGCAGCCGACATAATAGGGCCCTCTCAATCTTCAGTGAGTGGCTAGTTGGATTGTCAGGCAGGTTTCTGCCAGTGTACAAAAGCGCTATCCGATCAAACCCCTGAGATGGCAGCGACCAGACAGATGATTACTCACTGTAAACGATCCATGAGGGGGAAAAAAGAGGAATAACTACAGCGGATATTGATGACTCAATAGACTCAGTGACAGACGATTCCATTTGTGTCTAGATAAAGTGTTTTGTGCTCTTGGATCAATCATAATATAGGCCTTTTATTGAGCATAAAAACCATGTTTAATGTCATTATATCCAGATCGAGCTCGTCCCCTCCTCTTCCTCCTCCTCTGCCTTCCTAGAAGCTTACACATGTCTGGCAGCCTGCCTTTTACAGTGTGAACATATAAGAGTGAAGCAGAAAGACAGTGGGGGATGGGGACAGGAGTTGGTGGTGGTGAAGGAGGAAAGGCATGGGTGAACAAGGGGAGATAGGAGAAGAAAAAAGAAACCTCTGAGACAATCATTTCTGGCAGAGCGGTGGCAGCCAGTTTGAGGTTGTGTGTGTGTCTATGTGTGTGTTTTTGTAATTTCAGGCAGTTTGGATGTAGCCAGCACTCAGTGAGAGCCAATAACAGTTTACAGACTGCTGATGTCATCACATTTTGACAAACTTCTCAATCTGGAGTGACCTTCGTGGTGCTCAAACACACACACACACACACACACACACACACACACACACACCTCTGCCTCTCTGCATCTACTCTCCTCCTCCTCATCTCTGTGCAAAAGTTGGCAGTAGCGGGGGATGTTTAGGTATATTACAGGGATTTGACTATGGGAAATGTACAATTTACATAATACTCTACTTATTACAGTAATGAAGAAGACAGGCTACACGACTGAAATAAGAGATCCTGTGGAAAGACATTGTCTATAAATAATATTCAACCTCTTGGAAGTTGTCTTTTTTTTTTGTTACAGCATTCAATCATGGTCTATTTAGTTTGGCATTTCATTTTTTATTTCCCTTTTCTTTCCATTCTTCCTTTCAAAATAACTTAAGTGCTGTCAGGTTACATGGGGATTGAGAGTGAATAGCCTCAAATTCTCCATCAGATTGAGGTCCACTCCACAGCGATAACACTGTTTTCAAACCATTTCAGTGACGCTTTGGCTGTATGCTTGGGCAAATCATCTCCTGTATTTTGCTGCATTTTTTTTATCCTCCACCTTTACAAGGCTTCCAGGACCTGCTGCAGAGAAGCACTTCCACTCCATGATGCTGCTAACACTAAGCATCACCGTAGTGATGATTCTGATGATTGAAAAGCTCAACTTTGGTCTCATCGGACCAAAGAACCTGCTATTGGGTGAGTACCCCAAAGGGACTCTGACAAACTCCTTCAGAGAAGTCATAGTTGTCATAGTGGCCTCCCTCACTAGGCTCCTTCTTACAAGGCCTTTCAGTTTTTGAGGACAGTCTGGTCTAGGCAGATTAGTTACTTTGCATTTTAAAAGCTCTGCAGATGTACACAGATCTAGTCAAATACAGTAAGTTAGCTACGATTTGTAATTTTAAAAGGTTGCCTAGTTGCCTTAGTTAAAAGTAAGAAAGACAAAGTTAAACAATTCAGGATTCAAAGCTGACCAAACCCTCCATCCATCCATTATCTGTTACTACTTTTTCAGTGTAGGGTTGTGGTGGGTTGTAACCTATCTCAGCTTTTATTGGACCCCAGACAGGTCTCCAGTCAATCTCTGGACCAACACGAAAGACATACACAGACAGACAACCATTCACACCAACTGGCAATTAAGAGACACTAATTAACGTAACATGCATGTCTTTGGATAGATTTCAATAGATTTAATTTAAAATAATATTTTTATGTAATAATAATACAACACCATTTTTTTAAAAAATGGGAAATGTGTAAAACATAAATAAAACAGAATGCAATGATTTGCAAAACTCATCAGCCCACATTTTATTCACAATATAACATAAACAACATATAATATGTTGAAAATTAGATATTTCACTTATTTTGAATTTAATGGCAGCAACACATCTCAAAGTAGTTGGGACAGGGGCAACAAAAAGGCTGTAAAAGTAATTGCTGCAAATGAAAAACAAATGGAGGAGCATTTGACAACTAATTAGGTAAAGTGGCAACAGGCCAGTAACATGACTAGGTATAAAAGGAGCATTTCAGAGAGGCAGAGCATCTTGCATTTGAAGATGGCAGAGGTTTACCAATCTGTGACAAACTGTGTCCCACCATCCACAGTATATAATATCATCACAACATTCAGACAATCAGGGCAAATCTTTGTGCAAAAGGGACAAGGCCGAAGGTCAAAACTGGTTGCACATGATCTTCTGGCCCTTGGGCGGCACGCATCAAAATCAGGCATGATTCTTTACTGGACATCACTGCAAGGACTCCGGAAAACTTCCAGAAATCTGTGAACACAGTTCACTGTGCATTTCACAAATGTAAGTTAAAGCTGTATCATGCAAAGAAGAAGCCATATGTGAACATGATTCAGAAATGCTGCCGTGTTCTCTGGGCCAAAGCTCATTTAAAATGGGCTGAGGCAAAATGGAAAACTGTTCTGTAGACAGATGAATCAAATTTTTAAATTCTTTTTGGAAACCATGGACGCCATGTCTTGCAGACTAAAGAGGAGAGGAACCATTCAGCTTGTTATGATCAGACAGTTCAAAATTCTAGATCTCTGATGGCTCATTAGTGCCTCCGGCACGGTCAGTCCACACATCTGGAAAGGCACCATCAATGTTAAACAGTACATAGGTACAGAGGTTTTAGAGCGAGATATGTTCCCATCTAGACATGTCTCTTTCAGGGAAGGCCTCCCATATTTCAGAAAGACAATGCTAAACCACATACTGCATCCATCACAACTGCATGGCTTGCAGGAGAAGAGTCCGGATGCTGAACTGACATGCCTGCAGTCCAAATAGCTTTCACCAATAGAAAACATTTGGCGCATCTTAAAATGAAAGATCTGTCAACAAAGACCCAGGATTGTTGAGCAACTAGAATCCTGCATCAGACAAGAATGGGACAACATTCCTCTCCTGTCTGTTTGCAGACAGTTGTTAATAGAAGAGGGGATGCTACATAATAGTAAACATCACCCGGTTTCAACTTTTTTGATATGTGTTACTGCCATCAAATTTCAAGTACTATTGCAAATATAATGGGTTAAGGAGATTTGCAAATCATTGCATTCTGTTTTTATTTACATTTTACACATACAATAGTCCCATCTTTTTTTCAAATGGGGTTGTATATGAAAAAATAAGGAAAAGATATTAAAGCTACAATACAAAAGTTTTTCCTGAATTTATTATTATTATTATTTAAATATGCTCCTAAATTGATCTCAATGTGGGCTTATATAGACTCTATGAACAACACCATCAGCAGTGTAGCGAGAGTCCCTTCTAACAGTTTTTAAATGAGCCTCACCCTTTACACCAATTATTTCTCCTTGACTGGCAGGTTTTGTAAATTCTTAGTTATTGTAATTTCATAGGATTCATAGCAAAAAGGCTTAGCTATGCATACTGGATTTATTTTGGGTCTCATGTTAACTTTAGCTTACATTTCCAAGAGCTGCATATTGTAGCTTACCCTACACTTTAAATGTGTGATGTATTTGACCACTAGTTTTTAGTCCTAACTTTCAGTGCAATGATTCTGATGTATTTAAAATACACAATTTTATTTTTACAAATGATTCTGATAATGATGATAAAAACCCAGTGTAACACCACAGTGATGTACAAATTCTATTAATTTCACCAGTCTATGTGAACCAGGAGATGATGTGATAAACCTGTGGAGGAATTCAGGGTTGACACTCACCTCATTCGTCAGGCACCGTCCTCGACAACCTTTACCCCCACCTTCAGTCTTCCACCAGATCTCCCTTTTCTATCCCACCCTCTGGCCCCATCCTTCCCGACCACCAGAGGCCTTCACCCTGGGGCCCACCTGACTGACAGCTGTTGATTTGGATCTCTCCATCACACGCCAGATAAAAGAGGGATTCAGTTCTCATTCGTGCATCTGCCTCAGCTCCATTGCTCCCTCCAATCGCCGACACAAATGCAATTCCCAGGCACTGGACTTCTGCAGGACCTCCTAATGAAGTCATTCCCAGCACACATGATTGGGTGAAATTGCCACCACCACCATTGCCACTGCTGCTGCTGCTGCCACAATACCCGGTCTCCCATCCCCCATCTCCACCAAGGGTACTCAGGTGGAAAAAGCAAGTGGTTGTGTGCATTTTCTGTGTGCATTCTTTCTCTCCCTGCATGTGTGCGTTTGTACATCTGCAACATGTGTGATATGTGTGTGTTTGTATGTCTAAGATTGTGTTCTAAGCTAAGCTAACAGCCTGACCAGCTACTAATTGGATGTATCCATCACAGTTATACACAATGTGGCATTATGGCAGAGAAAATCACATAGGAAACTACACCTTCAACAACCTACACTGTGGAGAAAACAAACTAAGTGCATCAGCGAGGGATTTTCCCTGCTGTAAGGGAAAATATGAGATGACGATCAAATGATGGTGTTGGTGCAGTGTGCGCTGTGATGAAATCAATCAGAGAAGCCAAAATTGACTTATTTAAACCTGTCCATCACTGTCTGGAAAATGAAAGGCTTTGATGAGTAATGATCTAAAAAAAAAGTAGACTGCTAATGAATCTCTCATATTGTCACCCCCCCCCCCCCCCCCCCCCCCCCCCACCACATACCCACCCACTAAAAAACCTGTCTATGTGGAGGTCTCTTGCACAGCCTAATGCACATCACAGTCCCTGATAGTTCACTCGGCGACACCTCCTCAGTAGGAATCCTCGGGAGACAAACTTGCTGGCTGTCAGTTGGTCGGTCTGCCACTCACGGCTAACGCGACAGCCCGTCCCCAAGTGCCTGTGAACACTCCACAAGCACCGGCAATCTGACAACACAAAAAAAGCCAGAGTGTTTCTGAAGGTACCCTCCTGTGATGCTGGAAAGGGCTTGTTTAAAGTTTTTCTCGCAAGGGAGGGGGGTATCAGAGTAAGGATGACTCACGTCTGACTCCCCTGTTAGCGAGGGGGCTGTGCGATCATATGGATCTGATTTTTTGGCGCCTTTGAATCTTGATGGTGGCTCAGGAGCCTCGTAAGAGCAGAGCTGGACTGGTAAAAACCAGCTTTTAAATCTAAAGAATCACCAGGGCTGAATTATTATAGTATTTTGTTACACTTTATTTATTTCACAGATATTAGCAGTTTAAGTAAAAAAAAACACATTATTTTTACCAAATTTCTGCTGTGATATAGACACTCTGATAAGGTCCAATTAATAGGCTTCTAACAGTGAATTTGCATGACAATAAATGCTATGCATTATCAATATGCCAACATCATGCATTATTAAGGATGAACACTATTAACATAATAATATATTAGCATAATGAAGACTGCCATTTGCATGGGAGAATTTCTTACCACACAGGATCTCTATACATCTGCAAATGGTTAAGCCAATATACTTTTTCCATCTTAACAGCGTTTTGGAAATTTCATATTAGTTCTGGTCTTTGATTTAATTTGGATACATTTAACAAGAGTAAAGTGAAAGCAACAAAACAGCTAACTTCTTACACTTTGCTGCTTTTCTTTTGATACTATGAGCTATCCTTAAACAAAACCGGGTAGGTTTGCGGCCAAAACATATCTAAATTGTTTTGTGTTTAAATCTGTCTTATTAATAAAAGATAATTGATAGATAATAGGTTATTGAGCCCATTAGAAGGATGAGTGGAATTGTATAAACCCATATCTGTGGTTCTAATAACTGATAACTGACTGACCACATAAAATCTGAACAGTTTGTGCTACTGTTACACTCACTGTGAGGTATGAGTATGGGGGTTCAGGGCTTGTCACAGCGGATCATGTTCTGAAACCCTCCCATTTTTTTTTTTGTCTGGGCTTGGGTATGGCACCAAGGTTGCCTTTGGTGGCTGGGTGGGGCCACACCCGGTGGGGTGGGATTTTAACTTGCTGCCTTCTGCTTGCCAACCCAATTCTCTCCCACTGATCCACCAGCCCCCCCTAATCATTATTTTCATTGGTAATATATTATTATTGATTATTGCAGCTTTACTTACCAGTTTGAATATTGGAGTTGCATCTAGTATTTTACATTTTCACTATTGTATTTTGTAGTTTACCTTAAATCTGAGTTACAAATATCAGTTATAGATTCCACTATACTGCATGGGTGTATTTCCCATACTGTCGTCATATGTCAACATGTGATAAAAAGTAGACAATATGATTAATTCCAATTGTATGTTAGAATACATGGGTTTTTATAATGAAATCAGAAAGGTATAGGTTTTCAAGTTATATTCAAAGTGAAGCAATGTGCCCCTGATAAAAGAAAGCAAAGACACTTAGCATGTGTTCTCCTAGTTAAGATTCCCTCTCAGCAGTAATACAATGTTTCTGAGTGTCTGCTGGAAAACAAGTGGAAGGTCAAGAACACGAACAATAGATGTTGATTCCAATTATGTGTAAAGCATTGAACAAGATGCGCTAATGATGGCGTTGTCGGGAGAAAAAAGGTGTTTATGTGCTACTCTCCCAAAGCCTGTGGAACAGTTTATTAAGCAAAGGCTTTATTTCCATAAAGGCTGATAAGACTTCAAATGATTCACTGAAAAACAGTCCTGGCATCAGCACAGCAAAGCAGCGTGTGTATTTATCTCTCCCGACGCTATGAGACAATCAAGACAAAGATGATAGCACATTTTGAAATGCAGCACAGAGACATAATGAGATTGCAGCTACTTCAGGAACAAAACCAGACAAAATGCTTTTTTTTATAAATGGCTTCTTGTTTTATTCACTCACTCCGAAAAAAAGGCCATCGTTTTCAATTAATGAAGCAGGGAATTGAGTCTAAGGTCCTGCGGGATATGGATTAACCATGATGGCTTGAGGGCCCAATCTCACACTGACTCTGTGCTGCCATCTGTATGGAGGAATTTCTCATTCAAGGCCTCGACCAGCCCCCACCTCCCTCTCCACCACCTCCTACCTTCCAACTCATCCATCCATTCCTCATCCTAAGGTGAGTTGCTTCAGTGCAGAACGCTATTAGTGGTGGGGGGAGATAAAACTGTAAGTGTTGCTCCCAATTAGTGCATCGGTGACCGCTCTGTTCCTCCTCCACGGCAAGGCCCGCGAGGAGGGAAGGGAGGGAGGAGAGGCCCATGCCAAGTGCAAGATTGGAGGAAGCATGACAGGAAAGGAGAGGGTGGCGTGAAGACGATGGCTTTGGAAAAGGAAAGAAAGAAGGGAGTGAGTTGGAGAGGTAGCTAGATGAAGAGAGGAGATGATGAAACAGAAAGAGGGGAAGAGATAAGAGTGAGTGGTGGTGTGAAGCAAGGAGGGGGGGGAGAGAAAAGTGACAAAAAATAGCTTAAATGTTCATTTTGAGTCGCTAGACAGGTCCTATTAACATTTAACAGCGTTTGCGCAACTTGGTGTGGAGGTTAGGATGCAAATGAGGAGGAATTAAAACTGGCCAGAGGTTTGTCATTGATGGATTGCAGTCTGGTGCTACTCACCACTTCCTAGTGTCCATCACAGACGATTACTGTATAATTAAACCTTATTTCTGGACTCTCCAATGCATAATTACTTGTGTGGGAATGTAACCATCATCTAAAAGCTCCAGCAAAATGCTTTAGCATTTAGCCTGGCAGGCTGCAGTCATTTCACAGAGCAGTGACAGATAGAGGCATCTGATGATCGGCAAAAGAACAGTCACTTTTAATAAGAGGTGGGAAAAAAATATTAGGTGACAGTGTGCTGATTATAGGAAAATTAGGCTTTCAAGTGGTAAAATACTTTGTGTTATTTGCATAATTTATTCCAGATTTACCCCCCTGTTCAACCACCTCTGTATTTTTTTGCGAGCTGTGGGCAATTTCCTCTCATATTTGAATAGATTGCACATTTAAGACTACTTAAGGAAAATGATCACTTAGTGTATTTTAATTGTCGTGCACAGAGTGAGCAGAGGTGTGAGGCAAAGCTTATAGAATGAGGACCCTTTACAGTGGTGTTGCGGTAGATAACCTGGAGGTTTGCACACACACACATACAAACCTCATCTCACATGTTATATTATATGAAAGCATGTAAACCTTTAAATTATGTATAAAGCTGAAGACCTTCCATGAAAGTCTGGCTGCTGCACCCCAATTTGGATAAAACCCTGCAGGTCAGATTGTCAATAATATTTCCTGTATCACTCTCCCTGCTGACTCAAATCAAGACCAACTGCAGTTTTTTTTTTTTTATTTTACACACCAGCTTGCTACAGTATAAATTAAATTTAAAAAAAAAGGTGAGTAAAATTATCAATCTTCCGGGCTCTAAGTTTAACAGTGTTACATATGATGGAATTCCTCTAAAAAAAAAAGACAGAAAAACATGTATTATAAATTATTTCTGATCATGGCTACAGCATGTTTCAGAATAGAAATATAAAGAAAACAGCAGCACCCGATGCACTCTAACCTTTTTGAGCGTTTTGAGTTTTCACAGATAATTATAGAGGCTATACAGCAGCTTCCCACACCTCACCACCGGCTATATAATGATACCTTGGAAATGTAGCAGGAAAATGCACATCATTTCCAATAGGAGTACTCACATAATCCAAATTCTTTGTAATAGAGAAAGATAATTAATGCTTTAATGTTTTGGTCTTGCCACTCTTACCACAGCAAGAGAAATGAATTGTTACATTTTAATGAGAGAAGCGACAGCACTGGCTTCCTGCGCAACACGGATGATTTTATAATTGCACACAAGGGTGACTAACTCAAGGCTCATTAAGGCGATTTTTCAGCTGGACTATTTCTTGGCAGGACAATATATTTATTTTGCCATTCTACTGATAAATAAATTCTGTTATTAATATTTTTTCTATGCATCCCCTAGAGCATTAATATGACCAGTGACATAAAAAAATCCCAACATGAACACAATATAATCTCCCAAGAAAATGTCTTTAATGAATCGTTTGTTGCTGCTTGTACCTCAGATTACATGAAAATACATTTAAGTTGACTGCAAGTATGGCAACATATTCACACATATAAACAAGTGGTGCATTTGTATTGTATGTATAGGTATGTACAACAGAAACACGTTACACTCTTTTCATTTAAAGTTGTGCAAGTGTGTTATATATACTAACAATTTATAAAATTCAACACACTAAATTTAAAAAAAAAAGTGTGCCCACGTATATACACATTCACACGCGCACAACCACAGTAGTTCACAAAAGATTAAAGCAAATGTATTGGATTATACATTTCCAGGTCACCTTTATGTTGACCCCACCTCACAAATTGCTTGTGAGTGTGTGTTTGACGTCAGTGTTGTCAGGTGTGTGTGTGTTTTGCCCATAGCTAAGATCTGACACACAGTGACAGACACACACACACACACACACACACACACACACTAGACTATGCTGCAGCCTGCGGTTGCACCATCAGCTCAATGTTTTACGGACAGTCATCTGAGGTAGACTGCGCAAAATTTCATGATGTTATTCTCTCCACTTCTTTTTTTTATTTTTCAATGCATTTTTCACAAATGTCTGACATTTGGAAAGATGTAAATCAAATATGTTTTGTAGCCATGAGGTAGAAATGCTTTAAAGAAGAACTGAACCATTCAAAGTCCATTTAAAGAAAGGTTTCCCAAAAAACAAAAAGCTAGATTTAAACACTGTGTAGGAAAAAACAAACACAAAAGAAAGCACGGAACATAATAAAAGCAAGAGGAGCATTGACCGGTGTGTTTTAAGTCATTTGTTTGTCGGCTGTGAAGAACGGAGTAAAGACAGAAGGCCTGTGCTGTTGTTGTGTGTGCTCTAGAGTACATTAGTAGGTTTCTGTGTCTAAAGGGACTCTCTCTCCAGAGGATTTGCTGACAGAAGGAATTCTGGTCCAGAATGTTTTGAGGGTGGTTTTTCTGACGGACCACTCTGCTTTCCCCTTGTGCTGCCTCCATACTGCCTGGCTGTCTTTCCTTTCCGTCAGTTTTGCTGATGCTCAGCAGAACTTTACCCCCACCACCACCACATAAGGAGCTGGATCTATGGTGCCCAAACAAGAGATAGCCACACAAAGCGGGTCTACACATACATGTATGTCCCTCCAACATATTGTTTTGGAAAATAAAGTACAATGTAGAATAAATGTGTAAATCTGATCAGATCAGCTAAAGAGAAACCTCCCCCAGGATAAATACCAGACAGACTAAACAAAGCGAGCACTGCCGATGGCATTGAGACATTTCATCAAATCAATTTTACACACAAAAATGCTCTAGAGCACAAAAATCTAAGTACCTCCAGGCCACAAGAGCAGAGCTAAAGGAGAGCTTCTTACAGTGACAAGAAGAGACAATAATACATTCCAATGCAATACAATGGGCAACAGATAACCTTCAGGGATGAAGGACTGTAAGACTAGTGCCAGAATTCCCCACTCATGTTACAAAGCTTTTTAGTAAAACGGAATCCAATGCACTTGAATAATGTGCTTCATGACATCTGTGTAAATATAGTGAAAAATAAAACGGACTATACAGTTACAGAAGGGAAAATTTACTGACATGGGTCTGTGGCAGTCACTATAAATTAAATATATTGGGATTAAAATTAATGTTCTGATTGCAGCTTTACTAAAATAGTCACTAGCTTTGTATATGCCCCTGTTGGACAATACCACAACACCATGACTATAATACTGCTGCATTATAGAGATGTCAGTCATTAAAACTTACTATTATCAAATAAACTTTGGACCCCTTGATTTTCATCTTGATTTTCTACCTCCCACACTTATTATAACAAATTATACGTGCGACATAAAAACTAGATATCAACATCTAGAATTGGTTCCCATGATGCTAGTTTACTTACTAAAACCAGATTTCCTTTAAGCAAACTTTTGTTCAACAAAGCCGAATTAAGCATATTACATTAAGTCAAACATTTCAAGCATTAACTTTTACCTCCATAATTTGTGTCGATCTAAACGCCGATTTTGCTTATTTGTCTGTTCCACAGACCCAAGTTGTTGTCCATAAATTATTAAAAAGACATCAGCGACACACGCTGCTAAACTGCACTCCTGTGGTTGTAATGTTGTGGCTGACTGACATACATGCTGCTGTGATCTACAGAACTGGAAAACAAATGCATGGTGTGTTTATCTTCCAGTCATACACAGCTCCATTCAATTCATTCTCCTCCTGCACGTCGGCCGTGATTATGAAGGTCACACAGTGTCTGCCGGGGTTTAGCTGCGTTTCACTGATGTGTTTTAGAACTACAAAGGAACATTATGGCACAGGCAAAAAGGCAAAATCAGGTTCATCAAGAATGATGAACATTATGTGGAGTAGAGGCAATTTATTGTTGTTTTTTTCTCTGTGAGTGAATATTTGGAAATAGTAAAAAAAAAAGGGCAATAACCAGCAATATGCTTTCAATTAAGAGTCTGACAAAGATTTGACTTGACGTTTTTTGAAGTACTTCTATTTACGTTACTACTGAGAGTTGGATGAGAAGGTTGACGCCACTCTCTTATATAGATTAGTTCCACTCAATATAAAGCTACAACCTGCAGCCTGTTATTTACCATCTAGACAAAGGAGTGGCAGGGATCTTCTCATCTAACTCTAGGCAAGATACTGTACTTTCTAAATGGTCCAACTATTCCTTGACTGCAAGTCATTTGGAGATGTTTGTTGCATTGCGTTCCTCCACGTCAGAAGATACCCCTCCCTTGTTAAACAGTATGTTTGACATATTTTGCGCAGAGGTTAGCTGACAAACTGATGCAGCATCCATGCAGCGTGACCATACAGCCTAGATCACATGATATAAACAATGTTGATTATGGTTGTGTTATTAAATATACAACTCTCAACCACCCCAACGCCTGCCCATCCACTGAAATTCCCACACTACAAAGATGGGCAACACTGTTTTCAATTTTTTTTAAGAGTGACGGAAACAAGCTTCAGTATTGGTCAAATAGAAACAGGTAACTAAAATACCTGTTGACTGAAAAAAAAGGAAAGAAATAATGGTTTTATTCTCACTTTTGATTATGTTCCATCAATCCAGAACATATCTTGTACATTCATTGTCACCTCTTTGCTATTTATCCTAGCCAGTTAAGGTACACCTAATACTGCTTCGCTAGACAGAAACCGCCTTAGATTCCCTACTCAGGTCTTAGTGCTTTTCATCAAGATATCTTGAGGTACTGTACAATTCACAAACGCTTTCCTGAGTTTTGTTTGTTACGTTTGTTTTGCAGACACAGGATCAGAAGAGATGAGCGTGACTCAGGGCCCAGACTACTGCCGCCCTGATGGATTACTGCTCTTAGCAAGACAATAAATGACTGACCACCAGCAAAGGTGACTGTCAATCTCGGTTTTTCAGACTCACTGCTGAAGTTTTAAAGCTCTTAATAATTATCAGCTCATGCCATGAATGTAGATTGGGAGGCAAATCAGGAAAGAAAGGAAATCGGAAAGCACCACTTCAGGCACTTGGATAGCCAAACTTAATCTCAGAACAAGAATGTAACGATATATACAGAGACACTGGGGCATCTCTCTTCTGAAGTCAACTTGCAATGTGTAAACAACGGCTGACATTTCTGGACTGTCAAGCATTCAAATGAAAACTCCTGCTCGTTAACTGCAAAACTGTCAGTCAACTCATCAAACCAGGTCTCTTGGTGCATCTAAACCCTGCTTGGGAGAACTTGGTGCCCTTCTGTGTGCCTTTCCTCCAACACAATGCTTCTGCCCTGAGGGGAGGAATTGTGGATGCCTCTTTTTCTCAAGGGCGGAATCTATCTTTTCACTGGCTGCAGCCAAACATTTTGTTCCACTCAGTGTATGTGTCAATCTCTTTCTGCGATATACTGGCTTGGAATTTACAAAAGACACTCTCAAAGTCCTGGTAGGTAAGAGGTCTGATCTGTCCCCTGGGCATCATACCTGTCATGTCCATGCCCTGTGCCGAGACGTGTAACAGACCTACAAGGGCCTCTTGGCAGAACCTGGCCAAATCCAGTCCAGAGAAACCTTCAGTGCGCTGGACCAGCAGCGCCAGCTCCTCATCGCTTATGCAGTATTTGTGCTGAGCCTGGGCCAGGAGCTGGTTCACAATCTGGTGTCTAGCTGCAGAATCTGGCAGGGGCACCAGAACTCTCCGAGCAAAGTACCGTCGCAACCCTTCATCCATGTCCTGCGGCCTACTTGTGGAACAAACTACCAAGACCTGGTTGCTGCAATCATCGCCAGAGCCTATGAGAAGCGAGTCTAACTGGGCTAGTAGCTCCCCTTTCAGCCGATTTATGGGACTTTCTTCGCTGAGGTGGGCTGACAGCAGCATGTCAACCTCACTAATGAAGAGTACCGAGGGTTGCCGGCAGCGTGCAACCAGGAAGGATGCACGGATTATTTTTTCTCCATCTGCTAGCCACTTGGTGGCCAACGTGGAACCGCTGAGCTGAAGGAACGGTGCTCCAAGCTGGCTGGCAAGGCAACGACCCAGCAACGTCCTGCCACTACCCCTGGGGCCAAACAGCAACACGCAACGTGGAGCTGGTCCCAAACTGCTAAACATGTCTGGGCGAAGAATGGGCCACAGGACCTCCTCCTTCAGCATGGCCTTGGCCAGTTCTAGACCTGCAATGTCACTCCAATCCACTGGGGGGCCCTGCTGAACGATTTCAGAGGTAACCATGTCCAGAAGGTGAGGGTCACTTGTTTTTAGCTGGTCTTCAGCTGGTCGGGAGGAGGAAGTGGATGAGGAGGAGGTAGGCCCTGGTGCGGAGTGGGCAAGGTGGAGACGATGATCATCAGCACCTTGCTCACTGAGGGAAGGTGAAGTGAAGTTGGCAAGGGAGTCCGCTGAACGGGAACCCCCCAGGGTAGAAGAGACATAGGCTGGTGGAGTGAGTGGCCCACCTGTTGCCTGGCTGCTGTACTTCCTCTGCTGCTGTTCTGATGGCATTGTGGACTGCTTCTGAGGATTAAAAGGTAAAGACGACTTCTCAGCACTCCTGTCAAAACCACCCCCAGTGCTGTTGGAGCCTCCATTTGCACTGCTGCTGTCTGCTACCCTGTACATGGGACTCTCAGCCGAGTTCCGAGCCTGCCCATAGCCAAAATTACCATAAGAGGAGTCTATCTCTCCTTGGCCTGTCATGTAGAAGGCTTTCCTCTTCAGTGAGTTAGAGGAGCTACTATTGAGAGGGGTGGGTGCAATTGGGGTAAGGTTGTGGCTCTGGTACGGGTATCCGGGTAAAGCAGAAGAGGGGGGAAGTGGTGTAGGTGCAGCAATGCCTGAGGGCAGGTATGAGGAGGGAGGGGGTGCACCCCCAGGGCTGTATCCTGGCCCAACTGTGCTCTGAGCTGGGTAGCCTGCTGGGGGGTAATTATAACTAGACAAGTTGGGCGAGCCTCCGTTGTAAGCTGGGACTAAAGTGGGGTGAGAGGGCGGTGGAGGGGGTGGTTGCAGGAGCCCAGAGCTGTGCAGTGGGGAGGGAAGAGCTGGGGCAGGGGCAGACTGGGAGCTGTAACTACTGTGCAAGTAGGAGCCGCTGTACGCAGGGCCATATTCCTGAGAGGACATGGAGGAGGTGTGGAGGGCAGTGGCAGTGTGGCTCCCACAGCTGCTGCTGGAGTAACTTGGCTCACTCAGGGTGCTGGAAGCCAGGCCTGGGGAGCTGCACATGCCTGCAACCACCTCTGATGCCGCCGCCACCCCTCCTTTCCTGACCGAAACCCCCTCTGGGATGCAGCTCATTGAGTATACACCATCCTGCCAGGGTTCTGATTCTCCTTTCCGTCCATTCATCACTGCTGGGACTCCGGGAGCTTCAGAATACGATGGCATCTCCAAAATACCAGAATACTTTTCAGCATACTTCTTGAGCAGGTTGGAGGCAGTGAGGGCCGAAATGTCATCATTGGCCCATGCGTACTGGTAGGTGGCAGAACGCTGCGGGTGGCCTACCGCCCGGTAGGCCTCCGCCTTGTGGGCTGGTGAGCGCGTTGTGGAGGAGATGTCAAAATGCTGTTCGGCCCACTGGCTGTGCTCGGGGGTCCACTGCATCTTTAAGCCTGAGGGAAAAAACAAAGACAATGACATGAATAAGTTGACTTGGTAAAATACTAAGGGAATAATTGCATGAGAACACCTTCAAGATGCCAGAAATGCAGGGGGGCGAAATAAAAAGGTGATATTCTAGAGGCTTATATGCTCTGCACACTATTTTTATTGGTCCCATTATCGTATCAAGAGACGGTTTCGTGTCCAACTACAGATGAATTGTTAATTTCATCAGATCATAAGGAGAACAGATGTGTCTGCAAGCATAGTGCAGTATAGAGGGATGGTGGGATGGCTGGTTACGGCCGCCTAATGCACCCTGGCCAGACCAATAAGACAGAGGCATTGAGGGTCACTCTATAATCCCTGGCTCATCTGAGGTGGCTGGAGATGGGTTTGAAAATGTGCTGCACAGTGTACCACAAAGCAACACACACACACACACACTTCCACCCCCCTCTGCTCATAGTGCTTTCATCGAACACACACACACGAAACACACAAACCCATGCTCAGACACACAGCCGTTAAAAAAAAAAAAAAAACTATCTCTGCCTGCACTCAGGCGTGCTGATGCGCACATGCACACACACAACCTCACATCCACTGACCCAGACGGACAAACACAGACACGCACAGAGGAGCTGTAGCAAGCTATGAATTACAACACATTGTGTCTCAAGCTTAGTTCCTGTCTGCACAGCTCCACCTTGACCTCCTCTATCTCCACTGTGCTCTTTACCTTTCTGGCTGCCTCTCTTGTTCATGCCTCCCTGCCACCTTGTCTTCCTTCTCACTCTCTACTCTTTGCTTTTTGTTTGTCATCCATTTTCCACCTTCCCTCCTGCTAGATCCTTCTTTTTTATTTCTCTTCACCTCCTTTTATTCTGAATCCATATATATCTCGATATATCTCTCTTCTTTTCATTCCCTTTGCCTGCTCTTTCTTCGCGGCCACCCCTCCTTTTATTTACTCCCTCTGTGCTTGCTTCGCCCACCCCACCCCCTCCTCCCTCCTTCCTTGCTCCATCTCATCTCAGACACACTCACCTGGCTCTCCCCTTTATTGCCTCAGGAGGCTGGAGAGCCACTGTTTCCTTTAATCCCAGCCAATGCCATCTGCAAACACTGACAGTCACACAGCGACTCCATCGTTGTCTCACTATCAAAGCTGTGGTGCTATCAAAGGCTGGACGGGGCGTAATCACAGCAGCCGCACCGCAGATTGAACCCTGTTTGATTTGACTTAGCGCACACAAATAAGGGATAATATTGGTGTCATTTAGGCTGCTTCCCCCGACTTATTGACTGGCAGCGCTTGGATGTAGAGATCCACAGTTGGGGGTCTGGCGAGCAAAGCCTGCTTTAGAATTGGTTTATGTGTGTGTTTTTGTGCTTGTGTGAGTAAAGCAGGCATACAAAATATAATCCATTCACAGAGAGACAAATCTTCCCTTCCTCCCATCCATTTATGCAACTGCAAACAGACGAAATAAAAAAAAGTGTGCAGGCACAAACACATTCACACTCACTTGCTCTTTTTTCCAAGGCCTTGTGTTTGTTTGGTAACAACACAAAGAGGGAGGGGGTATCCCCAGACTCCTATTTCCTCTCTGATTCTCTCTCACTTTCTAGCCATCTCTCGGTATACGCCAGTGGCTAATTAGCAGAATGGCGATCTGCTAATTGTGTTAATTTACAACATTTTAGCCGAGGGGAGTCTAGCAGGGGCTGGCGAGCCTGTCATCCTCCCAGTATAAGGAGGCAGGAAACGCCTCAAACAAAGAGCCGAGCTGAGGGAAGTTGTATATTAGCTGGGAGGCTCCTTTACAATTGAGAATTTATTAGGTGGAAAGAGTGCAATAAAAGGGTTGTATTTCAAGGTAAGGAAAAACAGACAAAAGAAGAGAAAATTAGGCTTTAGTCCAAATACAGATTTCACAATGATTCTTCTACAGCAGAATGATTTCTAAATACTTTTATGCTGTTGTGAGCTTTTTCCAAATATATGCTCAAGTTCAACAACTCCATATCAACCAAATTACAGTAAGTGCATTGCCCTATCATGTCTATTAAGACATTGAGCATTGACCAATTTTATTCAGCAGTGTAACCAGTGGTTTCAGTAATAATAGACCTGATTCGAAAGGGCTCAAAACCTTTGATAACAAACTTTCAAAGCATTAGTTTGTATGAAGTAAATTGCAAGAAGAAGCAGTTGGTTATTTCCTCTGTAAGGCTAATGACTAGAAGGCACATTTGGTTTTAAAATGTATCCTTAAAGCCATGAAAACATAAATATGAAATAATCCTAAAAAACATCATGTAAGAACATGTAAAAAAGTCGAAAATCAAACATTTTTACTGCAGGTGCCTTTTATTTTGGTTGCACAAAGCTTTGTTTTCTGAAGACAATGGTGGAAGAAGTGCTCAATTTCTTTCCATTACATAAAGTAATCACCCCCTTGGAGATTTTCACCTCCCCTGAAGGAGTTCCAGGTTTCTGCAGCTAAGATGAGATGGACTGTACAAACAACAACTGTTGCCCAGATTCTTCACCTGTAAAAGGTTTATGGGAAAGTGGCACAGAGAGAAAAGGTCAGTTTAACTCTCAGACCCTGAAGTCAAGTAAAAGAAGGTTTGTTGTTCTGATGAGATTGAAAAAAAGAGCTTTTTGACCATCAGATTAGATGCCATGAGTGGTAAAAAACCAAGGTAATAGTTGCTGTGTGTAGAGCTTGTCCCATCATCTTCTGAAATGTGTACATTCATGTATTACATACGTATTTTAACCTGTGCCACATTCCTTCCATTTCTTTATGATGAATTTATTGTGACTTTAAAATGTTCTTGCATCAATCTTTTCAGAGTTGATTGGAGTGTTCTTTAGTCTTCAAATGTGTAGGACATGGTAGTACGTGTTCAATGTGTGACCAGAGAAACAATGTTGCTTAGCAGAGCACATGAATCTTGTTTCTACATTAGCATTACTACATAATTTAACAATGTAAAGTGAGAGACACATGGCAAAGCCTCTGAGGTCAACTTTGCAGTGCAGGGACAGAGAAGTAGATGAAGAATGAAATTAAAAGTAGTGAGGACAGAGGACATAGAGAGAGAGCTGAGGAGGAGGAGAGAATGCCAGCTGTGGAGGAAGATAGGGAAGGAAAAGGAGCAGAACAACAAGAGAATACATTTGTCAAAATAAAACACTCTTCCTTCCACATACTTTAACACTCTATCAAACTCCAATATGTCCTCCATTTAAAGAAACATGAATCTTTCTAATTCCATCATTAATAAAGATAACATATATAAAAGAGTGTGTCAGGCTCCATCAGGGCTTTCATCTCCTCTATAATGAGGTTAATGCAGAGAAGCAGTGATTACCCCAGCAATGCAAATGAAGGCCAAATGATAACTTGCACTATTTAAATAAGGTAATAGCGATTACTCCACGTTATTCAAATGAGGACAGATGCTTTGAACTGAGCGCTTTGAACTTGCTGATCCTTTTCCGAAACATATGGAAGAGCTGGAGGACTTTGGTATCATTCAGGGTGTAGGCCTCTAATTCAATGTGATGTAAACCAAGGGCAACGAGCAAAAGCGGAGTCGCTTAATGTAGTGGTGCAGGATGGGTGGGGGATGACCGAGAAAAATGTTCAAGGTAATTTGACTTACTACATTACTTCCTTTTGAAAGCCCTTGAAAGTCATTCAAAAGTCCTTGAATGTGTTGTATAAGTGAAAAAAAAGTATATATATTTATATATATATATATATTCTTTCAAAAATAAAAATAAAAAATCTTTCAATATTAATAAAAATGTCATTATATATTGCAATGTTAACAGTCACTAACTTTTTAAGCTTAACTGAAGTTATGAAGTACATCTCTTATAAAATTAATGGCAAGAAGCAGTAATTGTATATGAATTATAAATTGCATAACACAAGTTTCCAATGGCACCAATTGCTAATTATTGATAAGACTAAATCCAAATTGTTTAAAACATCAAACAATGCCACCCAACTTCCAGGGTTCACTGTAAAACATGAGATCAGACTAAACAAACTTGTATCATTATCAAATAAACATGAAAACTCCAGCAGACTGGTGTTATTTAAGTTAAGATACATTTTCTCAATGTAGCTGCTGGAAACATCTGCTCAGCTTTGACACATAAGCCAGAGATACAAAAATACTGCCACTGGTGAAATCCTGCTACTCTCAGATCACACGATGTCACTTACACAATATATCAGTTTTGTGCTGATGTTTGAAGACTGTCTAATTAGAGTCCAGCCTTTCATGTACAGAACTTTAACAGTGTTCTTAGAGCACCTTGCTGGATTTGGTCTTCTTTATGTCCTCAGTCTTTGAAGGAAGGGTTTTTAAAGGACTGGGGGCAAATTTGCAAAGCATTTGGATGGACACATGCTGTAAAATGTGTGTTTGTGTTGCAGCGACAGAGGGAGGGAGCCAGATCGTGCATTCAGCTGAAACAACATCCAACAGAAATCTTCTCCACCTTCTGAAGCATCAAGTCTGCCAGTGCGTGTGTGTTCTTTTTTCTTCTTCTCTGTCCTTCTCCAGCCTCCACATAGTGAAGCCTAATCATTCTCATTACACTCGGCGTCCATCTGCATCAACAGAGCTGCCTATTACTGCGCATTTGTGTATGTGCAGTAAACAGCTCTTTAGAGAGAGCTAATGAGCTCTTTTAAGTCTGTCCGCTGTGTGATTCGGCAAGCAGGGTGTCAGAGCAAACTGCCCATTTTGGTAACGTCATAATTAAGCTGTGCGGGGAAAGAGATGCCGGCACACATGTCGATGCAGACATGCCCGCACACACACAATCTGAGGCATACAAATGTGTTTTCCTAACATATACAGACACTGAACATCCCTCAGAAACAAACCATCTTGTCTTTTTAAAAAAGGAAAATGTGACAACTTCATCAATAAGAGACCTGTTTTCGCACACCACCGGGGAAATCTAACCACACAGTTATTCAAATCCTTATCAAATACACCGGAGGGCATCTTTTAACCTCTGAAGCACTGCCTATGAAAAACCTGATTATGCTCTGTATGTAGCTATTGTTTTATATGTATAGGTGTGTGTGACTGTGCGTGTGTGTGAGTATTCTCAGGCGCACTGGCCTAGTGTGTGTTTGACAACCTCTGGACCACCTTGTAATCAGTCCAGCACATGGTGACTAAGCCACAGGCTATGCTGTATTGGCACACAACCTGCAGTAGAGAATCAAATAATGCGAGTAGGTCCTCCAAAAGGCAATTAATTATGAAATTAGTCATGAGCTGGTGACACACACACACACCCTGTGTTGCTGGATTTGTCTGTATCGGTCCTCTCTGGTGCGGCAATTGCATAAAAAGTCAAAACTACAACAAATGCAAAGGGAAAAAAAATGACAAACGTGTGTTAACAATTCTTTTGCCAGCACATGTGACAGACAACAAAACTGTCCTTTGTGCCAGACTTTTCCTCTGAATATAACCAACAAGCCCGTATCCACGTCTTTGAAGCCTCCAATTCGAGCCCGGCCACAGCTTACCATTACAACGACTAGTCTGTCGCAAAGCAACAACAATAACAACAACAACAACAACAACAACAGATAAGGAAGTAAACAGAGCAAGTTCAAAGTCGAGGCGGCGAGCAGTGACCGAGAGAGATGAGCTGTCACTAACTCAAAGACAGTGAAGGGAGGGGGGAGGGGGGAGGGGGAAGGCGGGGAGGGAGAGACTGCTGTAAAGATGACAGCTCAGAGCTGCAATATAAAGATATGTGACAAATGACAGCATCTTTAAAAAAAAAAAATCAAATATTCATTGTAATCTGTGATCTCTGACCTCATGATAAGTTTCACAGCTTTGACCATCAAACTTTGAAATCTTTGTGGAGTAAATAAAACAGCTTTAGCTTTGAGAAATGGACTTTACTGAGCTGTGCTGAAGTTTTTAAAATACTAGATGACTCCAAATGCAGCTTGCAGGAGAAATCGGACTTAACCAGTATAAATCTTTAACTAAATTCCAGAGGCATCTCATGGCTGCCCCTGCCTGCCTGTATCAGATCTCCCTTAGAGCTGTATAAATTGACACTGTCGAAATTTCCTTTTACTAGACAGACTATTGAATGGGTGGGTTAAATGGGTAGGGCGCAGTTAAACAAATGCTCCGGATCAAGGAAATTGTGCGTGGCTTCTTTTGTCATTCAGAGAGGAAATTGAGAGATATTCGGTGGGGGCTTGGAGCCACTAACGCATGGCATTCATCTATAATGCACTCGGCCTGTCCGTCAGCTACTCCATTTCCTGTGACTAGCGCAGCGTGCCTAATCACCCGGCTCGACGTGGGGTTCCTTCCTCAAAGACATCCCTGCACACACATACACACATGGTCACACAGGAAAGAGTGAAGACAGATAGATGCAGGACACACAAACATAGTGCATAGAAACATCAGGACCGCTGAGGCAAACAGATTATTCTTATCTGGTGAACAAAACATCTGTAAAGATGCTCGCCACCGCTGTGCTCTAACAGTGTCACGACCCTAACAGCATCTCCACGCCTCCTCTTTCATCACTTGGAAAATGGTTGATGTACACATCATCAGTGGGGAAGAGACATACAGTAAAGTGTGTGACTTCAACAGAATGTAGAAAAGCACATGTGAGCTCTGACTTACATGACATGATGTAGCTGCATAGTGATTGTGGTCATAGTTGCAGCTTTGTGGTATTTACACTGTAACTCGACAAAATATAAGTCAAATTCTACAAAAATGTTTTTGAGGTTAAACTCCAGCCAAATGGATTTCTGACTGTTCTTTCTTATTATTGACACACTATTTGTTTAATAGTTGTGTTAGTAATGTCTTTATCAAGTTGCTTAACAGTAATTCTTATTTCATATCTCTAAAACATGAAACTATTAGTGTCATCAACAGTAATTTCCACATGGCATCAACAGAATATGTTAACTAATATTAATGAGTAAGTATTTACTTAATAAAGCCACAGTAGTAACACATCATAATGATTTTATTAAGAGGGTTATTACCATTGGTAATATTAAGTTAGTAAACAGTTACAACATTTAACCTCTGTACTACTGTCTAAGTAACATTTTATTGTCTTAACAACTTAAAACTCAGTATTTTTAAGGAGGAATTCTCTATCTTCTCAAAGATTAATTAACAATTTATTGGTCTCATAAATCCATTAGCAAAAATTCAGAAAGACCTTAATTTTCCACATTTTACTGTTCCCATAGGCTCTTTGTTATTAAGCAATTTATTAGTTCATAATACTGATCTATTACACACTAACAAATAATTTAATGACTAATAAATGTTTTAATAAGCATTCTTTAGGAAGTTAATACATTTAGTATTTTTGTTTTTTAGGCTTTAGTACTTGTTATTGTGTTACAGTTACTATCAATAAACACTAAGCCCCACTAAGGAATTAGAAATGACTTAAACCATAATGACTCATGACTTTGGAAGCAATATTAAACAAAAAATTTCTAGGCTAAATATTTTAGCCTAGAACACATTTTATTTATGTGTCATTTATTTAGTTATTGCTTTATTAACTCAGGTCAAGATTGCTCATCTATAAAACACTGACTAACAACTGATTAATCAACAAAATTCACTAATATCATTAAAATAAACTGTCTTCGGTTTAATACCAATATATAGTAAATATATCTAGTAATTCAAAGTAAACCAATAGTAATATATCATAAATCAATGGACAGAATCTTTACCATGCCATTTTTACAGTTACAATATGACAACTTAAAACTGATAGTGACACATATTGAAGATGAAAATGTTCCTGACTGAGCCTATTAAGTATTTATGATAAGTAACTAATGTTCTGCTATACTGGTAACAATTTATTCACCAAAAGTTGTTGATCTAAATCCATGCTTCAACCAGCCAAGAATTCTCTCTGTCCTCCATAAGGGCTGGACTTATCATAACATATTGTGAGTGTGAGACACACTGTGATTGTGACGTCACAACAGACAAAATGTTTCAACACTGCTCACTCTTGAGGCACAAAACAGCAGATGTGAGGTACATTACTTTGACAGCACAAGAACCTCATCAAAACCTGCGCTTCTTGGCAGGCGACAACAAGAATAGTACATATACATCTACATTTTCCAGCTCTCAGCCTGCTGCTGCTCGTTCTACCTGAGGTGCAGTCAACAGGATCTTTGTGCCCCTGAGGTTAACGCAGGGCCACATACTATTAATACTCATCTGACGCCAGGATCCATACCTATGAACCAGCACCACTTTGTTTACCTGTGTGTTCAGTAATTAAAATAGATTTCTGAGAAGAGGCCTAATCCTTTTAGAAATTACATCGATCCAGCTACTAGAGCAAGAGCTCTGGTGTAATTTTGTTTTTTTCCCCCTCCCGGACAGTCTTTTCATACAAGCTTTGTTAAGGACCCCCCCTCCTCTTGCTTCCACCTTCATGCCTCCATGTCCTCCTCGATGGAAACTTTAGAAAGTCCTCGACATGAAGGACGTCATTTAGGGCCAGGCGGGGAGGGGATCTGTGCAGTAGAAGGGTGGCAGGTGGAGATAATAGAGAGGAAGCCTCTAACCTCATCTAAAGCTGTCTGTCTTCGTAAATAAAATGAGATAATTATTGAGTGAACAACATTATACGCCGACGACACACTCTTTCTTCTGCCCCCCTCCTGCCGGTGCAGTTGTAAATCTCAACAAACACGGTGCTTTTGGACATTAAGTGCTCACTAAGCACAGTGGATGCATCATATTTCAAGAGCAGGCGTTGTGTGGGTGAGGAGCTGGGGAAAATGGAGTGTAATGGTTATCCATTATCTTATACGGCAACGGCAGCAATGATCATTTTCAAGTGACTCATTTCTGGAAGTACCTATCTATTGGCCACTTCGAGAGAAGACTTTGATGGCTAATCCAAAACAACTATTCAGAGGTCATTTACTGCGGCAGCGCCGAGACACTCTGCACAAGAGAACGCTCCAGCCTCCCTCATTATTCAAATACAATCCTCAGGAAAGATCCACATCACAAACAGCGGCGCCGCAGCCCAGAGTGGGCGATTACCTACACAGCATTCTCCGGTCCAGAGTGGAAACATTAACAATGCATCAACAAATGAATATATCACAATCCAAGTAAGAGTTTGAAAGCGCACAAGAGATATTTGTCATGGGAATTAAATAGTGATACTGGAGTGTATTAACATATCAATGATCACACTTGTTGAAAAGCTTTGTAGTCAATAAAATCTGGATACAAGTCGTGTCTGTGAGACAACTTTCCTATTATTCAATCATATATTATTCAGCCGAGGTAAATGTATTTTTAGAAGTGTAGGTGCAATGTTTGTTTGTGTGTGGTCTCGGCTCCACATGAATGGTTACTTAACACCACACTGATTTCCCCTCAGTTAGAGAAAAACCAGCCGATGCTCAATGATGCATCACCGTGTTTACTGCCGCCAGCCTGTGTGTGTGTGTGTGTGTGTGTGTGTATGAATGTGTGTTTGTGTGCATACGTCTGTGTGTGTGTTACCATCACTGGCACGTAGACAGACAGCCGAGGAGTGACTGCCGGAGTGTCACCATCTGTGGATGCATTTATGTCTGTCTGTACACGGTGTGTGTCTCAGTGTGTGTGTGATTGTGGGAGGTTTGTTAGGGGAGGGGGTGCACTCAAACAGTAGACTGGACCACAGCTCCATAGTTTGCAACTTCTAACAACAGCAAGCCAACTCTGTGCCAAGTGGGAAGTACACTGCAAAAACTGTCAGTTTAATCAAGAAGACAGCTTCAAAATGACATCCTTTAATCAATGTTCTTATCCTATAAAACCTACCTATAAGTGTCTAATTAATTTAAAACATATTAAGAAAAGACTTTAATGATTTCTACCTATTAAATAAAGCAAAACATCCTCACCAGGGCTAATAAATATAAGCAACATTTTCAAACATTCAAAACTCAATAAGACACAGTTTTGCAGTGTATAAAACACTTGGCAAGCAGGTGAGATTAGAGTTCAGCAGTTGGTGGAGATTAACGCTCGCCATGAGCGCACATGCAGAGTGTGTGTGTGTATATGTGTGTGTCTGTGGGGTGTGTGTGTGGATTACTGAAGAGGCCCTGGCTAGGATAACCTCTACCCCCACCCTGTGAACTCACAGGATCCTTCACGATGCATGTTTAAACTGTCAAGTCCTGCACACTTCATATAGATTCTGACAAGATCTCCCAACATACGCCTTCTCTTTCTGCATCAAAGTGAAAATGAAAAGATGAGAAGCAGAATTAGTCATTTCTATCCACCTGTCTCTATGGGCATTTTTGATGTGTGCTAAAACTGGAAATTAACTGAATTATGAGCAACATGAAGCATGTGAATTCACTGAAAACATAAAATTATGCTTGAAAACATGCATATTTTACATCAATTTTCAAGAGGGTTGTAATTGTATTAAAACCTGTGCCACATTTGAGAAAAAGACATGTTTTTCTTTTCTACTTTATATATAATATTAATGTAGCGCAAGTGCAGGTTAAAGGTCAAAGCTATCGGACAGGACAGACATAATACAGCTGTATTAGAGCACATGTTGATTAAAGTCATAGAGCTGGATTCAAGCTTTACTGATGCCATTTATAAGCTCCAGCCTACAGTTGACAGCCTGTGACGCTGCTTATTCCCCATATAAACTCACGTCGTGTATATTTGGAGCTCCAGGTGTTAAATAGACCAAATGCTCAGTTGCGACAAGGGCATGTGCATGTTTAAGCAGGTATACGGACATGAGCTGGTAAAGCCTGCATGCACGTCTTTAAATCCACTGTGGCTACCATTATGCTGTAATTCACACAGGTTGTCTAAACAGTCAAACAGCGGATCAATACGCCTATCGATCGGTGGCATTGAGACTGAACTGGTCGTGTCGAGGGGGCAGAAGATTCTCACTAGAGCTCTCTGCAGGCAGTCGGCTGGAGGACGCATGTACACACACATATTTAGAGAGCGTGTTACAAGCACACATACACGAACACAAACCGCCTGTATGTGTATGAAGACTGCACAGCCTACGATTGGATAAAAACAAATATTTGTGAACACATGTATACAGATTGATGAACAATCTCTGTCTATGCTCATATGTGCCTTCAGTCCAACAGAGACTCTGGTTTCCTTGAGACACAAACTACCTCTGCACCAGCACCACGGCGCTCGTCTCATATGAGCAGATTCAGGTCCTGTCTGTTCAAGTCAGAGCAGTCTGCCAGCAGTTTGTCTCAAAGTGAGGGCATCCAGTCAGCTTCAGCAGCTGAATATCAAGCTGGCTGCCGCCGCGTCTACTCGCGCTCGTCTGACACAGTCGATAGCTCTGCATTATTCATGGGAACAGCAGGGGCCGATGAGATGGCCCTCTCACTCAGGGCTGGATTTCAGGCCCAAACTTCGCAAGAGCTAGTGGCCGCGTGACACCTTCAACAACTGTTTATCGTCAGCGAAATGACGACGTGAGGCACAAGAAGGGGCAAGCAACTTTAAAATGGAGGAATATGAACTTGTAAGCAAATTCAAAGGCAGATTCATGGGCTCTACATGAGACTTTAGGTTTGACATAATAGTTTGAACTCCTGTTCACACCCAAGCGTTGTTGCCTTTTAAATAAAATATTATAGAGATAAAATAGCCCCACTCTTAAAAATAAAGTACATATTATGAGTCTCTTGTCAGCTCCTCTTGTTTGCTATGAAGTCAATAAACAGGGATCAGAAAGTTAACATGAAAACCTGAAGCGTCTCTTTGCACTAATAAAAAGAAAACAAATCATAATTTCAAATGTTGCTCATCCGTGTTTGCTGATTTCCATTACACAGACTAAACACATCAATTAGCTAAACTGTGTCTGTTCACACATACACACACACGCACACACACATACACACAAAGGGAAGAGAAACAAGAAAGAAAACAGTTATTTGGAGTAAATCAAACAAGACGCAAAGAACCAGAGGCAATAAAACACGTCAAGCTGCTTGATATTAGATCTCGGAGGAGAAATTTGATGGGCACCGATGAGCAGAAGGCATCTCAGGAGAATTGGACAGAGGAGAGATTTAATGTGATCATAGGGGACGCTCATCTTTCAGGGAACGGGGTAATAATGAGCAATCAATAACGTCCTTAACAGAGTTAGAGCGAGTGGCTGACAGCAGATGTAAGGCTCCGGCTAACAGGCTATGTCTGATCTCACATTACCACACTGGATCTTAGTTTAACATGCGCGCACATGCACACATACACACACACACGCACACAGTATATACGGACACAGGCATATGGACAAACACACATTAACTTATTGACACACATTCCCTTTCTGTATGTATATGTTACCCACACACACAGGCATACACACACTCGCTCTTCTGCCTTGTCACTGTCTGCTGATAAACAACTGTAATCACATTCACAGCCAATGAACATGGTAGCATGGCTCTGCAATGTTCACACAATGTTCTCAGTTTATCCGCTGGCCGATGATTTCACGGGCTAAAATCACAACCACTGCTGGCAGACTCTATCAGCTGTACTTGCAAGGTAATAAAAAAAAACACACACAGTAGTTACCTGTAAAATAAATAAAGCTCTCTACTCTGCTTGCTGCTGTCGAGGCCACTTAGGCTCAACAACCATCTAGGCTCAGGGTCTCAGTGTGGCTCTGCCTGAAAATGAACAACTTGTAGCATTTTGTTTATGGAACAGTAGAGGGTAGTTGCGCCAGAGAATCAAAGCTTAAAAAGATTCCTTAATTGATGTACATGTCATATATATATATATATATATATATATATATATATATATATATATATATATGCTCTGCAACGGCACATACTGCTATTCATGACAGAAGTAAATATATGTTCAGTCTGTAAATTAATGTGTATGTTGTCATATTTTTGCATTTCTGTAGTTAACACAAGGTCGAAAGATTCTATTTTCTGACAAAATAAATCGGTAAACACCCCACTCACTCTATTTTTGAGCTATTACATGTCTTAACAAAGGCTGTTGCTAACAAACGGGAACAGGTGGAGAACATTAAACGTCATCATGATAAATATGGGGACTCATCTACTCATTAATCCATCCTTACAGCCTTATTGAGTTTAGAACTCGTGATTGCTAGTTTTATCAGGTCACTATAAGAAGAAAGACCTTCGTAGAAGAAAAGTCACTAAATCTAATTACAAATCAGAAGTTTAGTGCTTGTGATGTTTAAGCCATCCAACGATGTGATTGTCTTTAACCTTCAAAAATTAGGAAAGTGGTGATCATCTGTGAAGATTATTTTGCTGAATAAAACATGTAGGTATTACTAAAATAATCCAAATGCCAATGGAAAAATCCTATTGACTTTTTGTCGAGGGGACCTGAAAGATGTGAACTTTTGGGTTTGCCTTCCAGAAAACATGATGATCCAATGCGTGACCCACTTTTTAGGCTCCCTTCTGGGTAACAAAATATGATGTTTTTTTCCATGTTGACTAATAGATTAGTTGTGCTATAATGTTCCCTTTATTGTCAGTGCATAGTGTAACAACAAAATTAAAAGTAATTTGAATCCTTAGTCATCACAATAATTAGAAAAGCTAAATAAAGATGCTACATTTCCTGCAGGGAATACTGGTTTTGATTTTAGGGCATGTAAGTGACCAGTTTTTTAATACAATTGTGTCATTTTAAGTTGTTGCTCCACCTTCAAGTTCAACGTTTGCTGAGTATTCTTCTGATTAATGTCTTCATTCACCAGTTCATTATTTGTTCTATAAAAGGTTAAAAAAATAGAAACAACTTTCTTGCTTTAGTCCAATTAAAATCCAAATATATTCTATTAAACATAATGAAAAACATCACATGTAAGGCTGGATGCAATTTTGCTTTCGGCAACAATAGTCTCAGATAACTGTAACTAATTGATTTATCAACTAATTGCTGTCCTTGATTGGTCTGTTCTCAGATAACATGACCTATCCTGTCTAAGTAACAACTCAGTAGCTAATGTTTGACAAAGAAATGAACTCTGCAGACAGCACTGAGTTGTCACATGACATTTTTGCATTGTCCTCACATTTTACCTAAATCTCTTACTTTGAAAATTCTCCCTAAGTGGTACCAGTGGGCTCATTATAGACATTAACAGCACCAACTATTCTGTAGCATCTACGAGCTACAACCACAGAGGCTGAGTGAAGCCAACAGAAAATGAGATATTTAATATTCGTCTGCATTTCCCCTCCAGTTCTGCCTGATCTGGAATGAGACAGTCCAAGACCTTGATAACAGTGTAGCTGAATGTTTGTGTGTGTGTTGGCAACTTAATGTACTTTCACATATTTTCAGCGCAATATTTCTCACAGCAGCAGCAGCAGTTAGAAAGTCTTGTTTTCACTCACTAAATAAATAATTACAGCTTTATTACTATGGGGCACAGCTGTAACTGCAAGGCAAACACAGGATCTGGACTTGGTTTTCATCTAAACAAAAACATAGTGCTGTATCTTCAACAGAGAAATTATGATCCCGTTTAAGGAAGTGACATGTTTTTATGTCAAACAGAGAGGACTGAGATAATTCTGTTTTGCTATTCTGTCTGAACATCAGCTTTCTGTGTCATAATTCAAGATGAAAATGGTTGTAAGTTGTGTTAAACCAACATATGGAAAACCAGAGTGATAAATGTGTTCTCGTACACAAAGAAAAAAGGAAGACCATCAAGTACAGGTAGCGAAAAGTGGGGGGGACGGGAGATGTGATTCAGCAGGGAGAAAAGGATGCAAAATATTTATGGGGGAGATGAGTTGTGACACAAGATATGGAGTGACTGTGTTGTCCTGTTGGACCAAGAATGTTATTCCACCACTGACATCCCAAGAGGGAGATGAGTCAAGCCCGAGGAACAAAGGGCCAACAGGGCAGCCTGAAATTCAGGCCATGATATTTTCATTTTGGAAACTTGTGGTATTTGTCATAACAGAGTAATTTTGCACTAAACGGTCAGGCCTCTGCTCTGCCTAGTGTTTCAACACAGCTGCCTTTGACCGAAAGTCACGGGTATTTATTTAGTCATCTTTATCCACACACTGAGTTTCAAATCCAGTTATCCCAAAACTTCCTACAAAGAGACTATTTGCCTGTAACTACCCATGGTCCCTGCAAAATGAAAATCAGACTGACTCGAGTCTATATACACTTTCGTTCTGTGAGCAATCCCATGCTGCTACAGATGCTCCGGCCCTTGTCAACAACTTGTACTAACAGCTGACCAGGTGTGTGACCAAAGGGTTTCACTGTCTCCTAGCAACAGTAAAACACTCTTGGGCTATAGGAAAATATGAACCCACAAAAAATGTTTATCCTGCATGTTTTCTAATGCTTTACTGTGTAATAGAACTTATAATAAACTGGAGTGACAACTGTGATTTTAAGCTTCATCACTGTTCATCACGCACGTCATGTTATACAGATTTGAGCCATTACTGCTTCCCCTCGACTTAATCACGGATTAAGCGCCGCCGTTCGTCAGGTTGTTAGTTGCGCTGAAGCTCTCCGACGCTACTACAGGCCTCTTATCTTATCAGTCAATCGGCAACAGCATGCAGGAAATGAGACGCACTACAGGGATACTGCCAACAATACTCATCTGTCAAGAAACGCTGGCTCAATTACCATACTGTAGCACAAAGACTGGCACAAAACAGGAGAGCGGCAAGGTGGATAAACTGAATTGCTGACGTTATACCAGCTAAGTCATTAGTTGCGTCCATATAGGGAAACCAAAAACTGTGTGAAACAAGAGGACAGAGGTGTTGTTTTATTTGATGTAGCTGTGAAAAAGAGGAAGTGGTAAACTTGTTGCTGCCCGGACATAAATCTGCATTTTTCTAATCAGGAGTGTGTGTGTGTGTGTGTTTGTTTTTGATGCAATCCCCTCATATGTGCTGTCTCTGTGAGGAGACAGAAAGAGAAAGAGAGGGAGGGGGAAATATAAAGAGAAAGACGGATAGAGACAGAAACAGAATGGGAAACAGGTTTCTCTCTCTGGGAAACAGAGAGAAACAAAGAGTGAAACAAACGCACACTGAGCGAGAATGAGGAGAGAGAAAGAGAGAGAGGGAGAGATAGGAAAGGATGCTGGATGTGTGTGCTGCATCCCAAGGGATCACTTACTCAGTACAGACACAGTACTGGAGGACAGAGTACAACAAGGGTTCATTGGCCAAAATCTCTTCTCTTTACACACACACACACACACACACACACACACACACACACACACACACACACAAACTCACAATCCCTCCAAGCAATATTCCTGTAAGCACTCGTCCGCTGAGAATAACCGCATTGACTGAAGTGGAAGGAATGCAAGAGGACGATAGAATGAGGGGAGGAAGGAAAAAAAATAAAACGGAGGAAGCAGGAGGAGGAGGAGTGTCCACCTGGACAGCATCCAGGGGAATTAAACAGCCTGTTTACCGCTCAGCGCCTCAGCAGCGCCATGTTAGCCTAATGGCACGGACATGAAGCCAATTGATTTGTGGACCAATAGACCTGTCCCACAGCACTGGCAGATTACCTAGATCACTGGCTTTGCATCGAGTAGACATCGCTTCGCTTTCGTACCCCACAGGCAGTGGATTGTGAACAGGGTTTTAAGTGTTTCTGTTTGTGTTTACAAGCTTGTATATATGTACACACACTTTAGGGATTAAAAAGGGAAACGGGGCAGCCGTCTTATGTGCTCAGTGGGTTAATTCTCAACTTGGATTATTCTTGTTTTGTTTGTCCTCATTTGTTATATTTTCTAAATGATACTCTGCTCCTCCTTGGGTGTGAGGAACTCCAGGCTGGGTGATAATGCAGTATTTTGGATTATATGTGCATTGGGTGGAGTCGTAATGTGACAACAGGATCATGTTATGTAATTCTTTTCAAAAATTTGGTACAGAAATGTATTTTTTTTTTCAAGCTACATTGGCAAAAATCTGTAAATGTTTTGCTAAACAATTTGATGAAACGCTATAATTATAATTTTAAAGGCCAAATAAATGAAATTACATAAGTGATGTAAGTTTAAATCATACTTGGCAAATGTGAAGAAGCAAGTAGGTTACATCTGACAATATCTCAACATCAGACTCCTATTCACTCCTTCACTTCAGTTCTCCCTATAATGTTCACTAAGTAGTTCCTTCAATAGTAAGCAGTTAATTAAGATTTATTTAAGTGAGACATTTACTAACCATGTATATATAGTATTGTAAACATTGATACTAATATGCATTTTGGTCAAACAAAAAGCTTAAGTTTGTTTTCTCTGTTGCTAAACAGGTGATATTTGAGAAACTATTAGGTCAATTGATGTCATATTCTCCACTTAACAGGATGCACAATCGTGGCATCACCATCGCATATTGTTCCAAATTGTTCCACCCAAATAAAAAAGCTTAGTGCAGAACAATGAAAGACCACACACACTTAAAACTACAGTTGTCAGTATCTGTGGATGTGCAGTGAGAATAATTCTACATTCTCCACAGTTTTCACTCATGTCACTGTCCGACTTGATAAGCATGAAAATCCATTTATCTACAAAGGAACTGTATGGTCCACATTGGACAATGTCTCTTTCATGGTCCCTCGCAGGCCCTTTTTCGTCCACAAAGCCACCCAACTGACTCCGCCAATTCCGTAATAGACCACATTCATTTGATATAGACACATCAAGGGAGATATTGCAGTGGTTTTGCCATGCATCACAAGTGGAGTGGGAGCTGGTTCACAGAAGCAGCAATATGCTCAGAACATAAAAGAACAATGGACACAAGGCAGGTGCAGTTAGGGAGGAAAAGACAGAGTGGACACCATGCAGGCCTGCATATAAAGACTGAAAATGTGTTGGCTGTAGCTTGAAAACTATATGTAAACAGGGGTGATGCTCTCAGAAGTAGAAACCTGTTCCTTCTTTTGATAGAGTGTCTCCAGACTGTACAGGAAACAGGACAGATCCAAAATTAGATCTTTCAGGATGAAGAGGAGGAGCAGGAGACGTCAGATTATAGATTAGAAGGTGGGGAAGTGTTAGGATTAACCATGCGGTCTAGATAGTAGCCAGACTAATGCAGCTCACCGCTCAGTTAAGGGCGTTGTCAAATTTAGTCCTGTGGATTATGTTGTGGTTAGTGCACTTAGAACCACAGTGAGAAGAATGTTTAAAAGATAAACTCTCATTGAAACACTTTCCCATGTTTGCACTGTTATTCTCTGCTCGCCCTAATCCATATTTACATAAATGAGGTGCGCAGAGATTTACAACACAGGGCGGACACAAAAACCTTTGAGGCTTTGGTTTTAACAATGATGCTACGTCTTAACCACCCTCTGGCTAATGCAGCTAATGAATGAGAAAGCGCTAGCAGGCGAACGGCTCTAATTCTCCTTCACAGGCTATCATGTTGCAGCCCGGAGACAGATCAATACCATTTGCTCAACACACAGGAGGCCTGGGAATCTATAAAAGGGCTTTTATTGAGTAATTAAACACCCATTACTGTCCCGTGCAGCCAAACAATAAATTTGATCAGCCTCTTAGGCGCGGATCCAGCCGTGATTAATACTCAGTGCATGCATGACATAAAAGACCACAATGACATTCTGCTAAGTCCTGTCTTAGACCCTTTGACGGTACGGGGACAAGGCTTTGGCTGCTTACAGTGGCAGTTTCAAGGTTGTTTAGTGCCGCTGGACCTACAGAGAGCTCCCTGTGCACTGAGGGGGCCACATACAGTCCACCCCTGCCGGCCTGGGATGATGCGCTCCACACACTGCTTTCAATTAAAGACAGTGATGATGCTCAAGAAATTTCTGAGAAACTTCTAACAGCAAAATTATTAAACTTTTTTATCAGTACACTACCTTTGTAAAGTCTCTGCTTTTTAGCAGTTTAAAATCACTAATCCTGAATGATTGGTAAAGGATAAAATGGGTATTGACGACAGCCTTCTATTCCACATCCACAAGCATTTTATAGACACTGAGTAACACACCGAATGCAGCGTAGTATTGTGTGTTAAGTTAGTTGTAAGTATATTGTGTGACATATATTTTAAATGTATTTTTAACTTATTTTAAAGTGGGTTATTACACTATGTTACTTTCCTTCATAGATGCAAAATTTATTTCATAGTATTTGAATGAGAACCTACAGAAAACTGCAGCAGGTCATTTGGCTTTATGAAGAAACAAAATAGAAAAATGCACACACAACATTTGACAAATGTTTCAATTCTTCTGCCAATATAAATAACACTTTCGTGTCCCAGCTGTACTGGTCTTTGCGTCTCTCCTCCTGGACACTTTCTCCCCAATTTCCAAATGTCTCTTTCTACACTTGCACAATTCAAAAACCTGTTACAATCCTATCCTTGTTGGAGAATATTTAGCGTTGTTGAGCCAACAATATGGCATCTGGGTGATTCTCCTAAATATGAATGGCCCATTCACAGGGCTCAATGGAGTCGCTTGGCAATGGCCCTTCTTCCCCTCCCTCCTCCATACTCAAAACAATATTCAACGCAGCAGTCTTGGCACTTTTCCCCGAAATCAACAAAAGAGGAATTCGAAGCTGTCCCTGAAACCCTCAAAGCATTAAGCCTCTGTGAGATGCAAGTACTTGGCACAAGCAAAGCGATTTACTGACAATGGGCAAATCATACAGTGCTTTGTGAGATTTAGGGGATACAATAGCACTCCGTTTCCAAAGCACACATTAGTAAGCATGTCATTGGGACCCCCCGGGGGAGCAGAGCAGCCTAGAGGATTGTGTAGTGAAGAGGATAAATATATGTTACTGTGCAAGAAGATGGACCAATGCCAGAACCTCCTTCCAGCACACATACACGCAACATACTGTGGATTATGAGTGTGTGGAATACATTAATATAATAATCTTCTGTACACACAAACTAACCCACAAACTTAACCCATTTGGCTTGTTAAGCGTATACATTGCAATGCATCCAAAATCAATTTACAACCATTTACCAGAGCTCAAGAGGGGCAGATGAGGGGAGTCTTAAAAAAACAAAAAAACAACAAAAAAAAAAAAAAGGGAGAGCTCCTGCCATGAAAATAAAACAAAATAACACTTGTTATAAATGTGCGGCGCTTGCAGCCATGCTGACCCCTGAGTGCTAAACAAAACCAGCAACGGACAAGCAGACACCCACTCAAAAGTCAATACCATGCGTGCCTCCTCTTCCTCTTGTATGGTTAATGCATGATGCCAGGTAGGGGAGACAGACGGAGAGTAGGATCTCATTATACGCTGCATGCGATCATTAACTATCTACCACATGTGTCCATCCTGCCAACGAAGTCGTACAAGCAACATCCTAATGCTCTCGCCTGCTTCCAGTGGGGAAACTTGGCCCACACACTTACACACAGCACACACAGACACACAGACACACACACAGTGTACAAGCATGCACAAATATAATCACAGGTAAGAAAACAAACATATTTTTTTCCCCTGGGTAGTTGAACATACACACAGATTAAGTCGTGTTTAACTAATTTTTCAAGCAAAAATATTCGTTGTGTTCCGGCTCCTCCAAAATGAGGATTTGCCACTTTTTACTTGTCTATATAACTGTTAACTGTCTTTGAGACATTCAAAGACTACACGTTAGTTTTTGAGAAGCTGGAACAGATAATATCAAATGTTGGCTGATGAAGCAAAAGAAATTAAATTATTTTATTTTTTTTTGGGTTTGTTTAGGTTCAAGCTTATAAAATGTGACAATGTTATGCTTACGTGTTTCATATATGAGAGTAAGCTAGTTATCTCTAGGTCTTGGGGTTTAAGTTAAACAACATACATCTAAACTAACTAAAAAGGATAATTATCAGCAGGTCAGTCGATCCAGTTAAAATAATCTGAAATATTACTGTAAAGATTTAGGTGGTTGTTGAGCAAAAATAGCAAAAAAAAGACACATCTGTTTTCCCTGGTCATATATGATATAATAAACTAAATATGTTCAGGTTTAGGGGGTATTTTTTGATTTTGTTTTTCACAGACAAAAAAGATTAATCAGTTAACATAAAATTTGTATTAATAAACTAATTAATAATGAACATTATTCTTTCACTGTCCTTCAAGAGCCACAATTTTTTTAAGCTATTTTGCAACAGAAGTTGGTTATGCTCTTGTTCCCAGTTTGTGTCCATCTCCCAGAGGCCACAGGCAGCTCAGTGATGCTGTGCCACACGCCCAGCCACTCAACATCCTTTGTGTCCAATCTCTGGCAAACTGCCAAGCTCTCTCTCTCGCTCTCAAACACACACACACACACACACACACACATTCTGCCTCGTACCCAATGAGCCATTGTTCATTAACGCACACGTACACCTTTGCCGTCTTGCAGCCACAAAAATGTCTGACTTACTTGCTGCTCGGACAAGCTGCCTCACTAATCAAGATGTTCAAACTGAGCTGCAGACTGTGTAGCCAAGGCTCACTGCTAACAAAATCAGATCATCCAGCCAGAGCCGGCGAGAGAAGAGCAGCAGCGGCGAGAGATTACAGTCAGATCCTTCCTCTCTCATAGCTGTCATTTTCTTGGCCTCTGTGGAAAAAAAAGGCTCTTGTCGGCATCCCCTATCGTAGGGCCAAATGAGTGGTGAGCTTCTCCGCATATCAATGCACAATTTAACTTAAGACTTCCATGGCAATAACCTAATTAGAAATGGTGCCTTCACATTTGAAGGCACAATGTAAAGGATAAGCTGTATCCTGCCATGTCTATTGAGGTCTAATGGTGCGGAATATTCCAAAGTGGAAGTTAGATTTTTTTCATTTTTAATAAGTCCTTAGCATATTTAACGCTTCCACATGCTGAATGTTTTAATATCTGCCAGAGAATCCGGGCCATGGGTGGTGGAGATTGCTGGTTAAGTGTAAAGGGAGGTGAGCGAGGGTCTGCTTAAAATTCAGAAAAGGGGGCAGTGGATTGTAAAGAAGTTAGGAAGGAGAGAGGGGGGAGAAAAAATCTACAGCTTTGATTTGATTAAAACCTAGGAAAATGATGCATTACATAAAACGAGGAAACTTCAAACATTTGGGGGGATTCAGAGTTCAAAGAAAGTGAGATAATGCTTTTAATACCCAAATTAACATGGAAATGAATTTAGTGGAATGTCTCTTCAAGGGTGGAAAATACTAGGTGGAAAAGTCTAGAAATTTGGTGACACTGATTTCAGATCAGTGTAGGCTCTTCTGGCTCAGTAATCTGGATCTGAACTGACCCTGGAAATATAATATTCAATTTATGACCACATTCTGAGCATGTTTTAGAATATTCTCTATGTATATATACCACTAACACACCTCATCTTCTGAATTGTCATGAATGACGGTGATACATAAAAACATCATCTTGGTATCAAGGATTACAGTAAGAAGCTCCACATATTATTCCACCCCGTGTCAGTCTTGTATGGATACCCTTCGCCTTAAGTACACCCATCAGATTTTGACTAGATAATAACCAGTCAGCACAGGGAGAGGGACTTGAGGGCAGAAGAAATAAAAAATCTGTGTGTGTGTGTGTGTTTGAGAAAAAGGTTCAACTGTAACATGAAAAAAATCCATCAACTGGCAACTGTCAGTCACAGCATCACTAACCCCCCTAAAAAAAAACATTTGAAAGAAAAAATACAGCCAGTGTACAAGTGAAAGCCTGGAGGAGGGGGATAGAAGGAGGAGGGTGGGGGACTGAGTGGATCATGGTGTCAAGGATTTTAAGGAATTGGTGTCCGCTCATCTACAGAAGAGCGCGTCTCGGGCAGCGGCACTACCGACAGCTGCCTGCCGTCTCTGGGAGAGGAACTTAGATTAGCGAGGAGGGGGCTGTCAGTGAGCATGCAGGGAAACACACAAAGACTACACAGCCTCGCTACAGTTAGCTGACATACAGCCCCAGCACTGTCTTCTGGGACGGAGAGAGAAAGAGACAGAGAGAGAGAGAAAAAGAGAGAGAGAGAGAGAGAGAGAGAGAGAGGAGGGGAAATAAGTGGACAAAGAGTGAAATAGATGAGAGAGCAAGGAGACAAGACAGGCTGACGCACTGTCGAGCAAACGTGGAGAAGCGAAAGGGGGGGAGAAAGATGAGAAGACAGAGGAAGAGAGAGATGGAGAGAGTGAAACAGACAGACAGGTCCGAGAGGGATTTGTTCTATTTGCATGCGCCGGGCTCCCATGGGGTCCAGCTCTGCTTGGCGAGCCGAGAGCACAAAAGATAACACTTAACATATTTGCTAAAAGATGACAACCCTGCCTGGATCTCGTTTGAAGAGGCCCTTTGTCAGGACAGGCAGACAGGAGAAATCCACTGATAGGGACGCGGCACAGACTAACAAATGTCTCTCCCTCTCTTTCTCTGTGTGGCTGAAAAGCACAATATTTCCCCCACATCGCCTTACATCTGGCAGAAGTCCCACGGGGCGGGCTAGATCGCACGCCGGTGGCTCCAGGACGGTAAAACAGCTTTTAATGGTAAACATTACAGACTGATAGAAAGTGTCAGGATAATTTATTTATACGGCCCCACTGGGAGTAGCTTAGCCACCCTCACTGCACACAGGCTCTCTCTATTCATTTAAGGGAAAAGTCCGTATTTAGATAAATAAAGGCAGAGTAAAGGGCCGCCTGTTTGTAAAGCAGTTTTTCTTCAATTCCTGTTATCTCTCCTCTCTGTGTCCCTATTAGCTGTACCGGGGGGCTGCCAGAGATGTGAAGCGATACGTTATGTGTATAATGAGGGGGATTATTGCTACTGTCACTGCAACACGCGCAGACAGAGGATGCAGAGGGACGGATCTTAAGCCGGGGACTGTAGCAAACAAATAGACTTAGAGGAATAAACAAACCACGGAGAATCGACATTATTTACATTACACACACAACCAATGTGTGCACGTTTGCTCCTGGGCTTCCTCATCCCTTACACACACACACACACACACACACACACACAGACACACACACTTGCATTTAAAAACTCATTACACCACATCAGCCCCTCCTGCAGAAATTAATTCCTTTACTTAACAAAAAACAGCAATTAAACCGGCTAACAACTGCATGAGATGGCTTCACTCATCCTTGAGTATCTAAAGGAAATTCTAATTTTACAAAGCAGAATCACATGTCCAGTCAAATTTCTGTCAAATGACAATAAAAAGAAAAGGATCCGTTTATATGTGCAACATCTTTCACCCTATGTATTTAATACAGTTTGCAAATACAGACATACACTCACACCTATAAACACAAACGAGCATGCAAGGTAGTAAACTCACGTGTTGAATGGGTAAAACCCACACATAAACACAAACACACACATACTCACAATACATCAAGTTGAGAAATGCAGAAACAGCACATGACATCAAGCAACTTAACTTTGTATGTGTGTGTGAGTGTGTGAAAGAGTACTGCCAGAGGTCAAAGGTGAAAGGTTGAGTCCTCACTAATAACTGCTACAAAAACCGAGAACGTGCAATCATGGAACTTCAGCCTGCGCGTGTACAGACAGCACATTGTGGCACTGAGTGCGATTATTCATTCGAAAACTATCCGCTGCACTTGTAACAGGGTGAGATTTTCAAATTCAACAATTCGCCATTGTTCTACAGTGAATGTAGAACATATTTCCTGCAATGAGGCTCTGCAATGTTCAACTCACCCATGTCCCATTTTAAATCTCCTAAAATATAAATGTATAAATTTGTGCTGCAAGTCATTAATGCGGTTTAATCCTGGTATAAATCCCTCATAGTATAATTTTGATAATTATCACCTTTAATGTAATTAATATGAAAGAGAATATGACTAATGCATACAATTACTAATAAATATTCAGTTTGACTTTGCAGTGATTGAGGCCTCACTGACTCACCTGCTACTTGTTTCATTAAAACACTTGTGACTCAAATTTTCTATTTTTCAGTCAAAAATAAAAGCTGGTGTGACTGCAAAAAATGTCCATCTGTGTTATTAATCTTCAGGTTGCATTATTAAAAATATTCCTAAAATGATTTCTAATTCAGCATCTAGAAAAATGTAATTATGGCTGAAAATTAAGCCATGTGTAATTTAACAAACATTAATAAGCAGATAATGTGGCGGTTGTGTGTGTCTTTGTGCAATATGAATAAAAATAGAACACAATAAACAAAACAAAAATAAAGCTTAAAAAGACAGCAACAATTATTTAAAATTCTCGTGTAAAAACATATTTAAAAGACACAACCTGATGGTCACTTGCAGGGAATTGTTATTTTGCAGCATGCAGACTATTTCCCATCGCCACTCAACTGAAACTCAACAGTGCATTTTACACCTTCCGATGCATTAATAAAAAGCGACAAAGTGCAGAAGTTGATAAAAGAGAAAATAAAAAGAAAGAAAAACCTACCATAGACGCTGCTGCTGCTGATCATGTCGTGCTGGAACAGGGAAAGGGAGAGGACATGAGAGCATTGGAATTAATTTGTGGAGAAAAAAGGCGGAAGCATTCCCTCTAAATAAAAAGAAAAAAAGATTTACATTACAAGACACTTGTTTTCTTTTGAGACCAGCAAGGCTCGGATTTCAAGCCTTGTGAAAGGTGGGCCCTTCAAGTCTTGGAGCGAGCAACTCAATAGGAGAGGCATCTAACCTACATGCATCTCATTAGAAAGTGGAGCCCGGGATGACAGGCAGCGGTGCAGGGAGGAGGAGGAGGAGAAGAAGGAGGGGGTGTAGAAGAAAAATCAACTGGTGCGATTCGGTGATTGTTTGCAAATGATGCCTGGAGTGTGAGTCAACTTAAATTTGTTGATAACGTCCTAAAATGTCCCAGCTGTTAGGAGATCCGTGCTGCGGTGACACTGGATCCGCTCTTCAAACGCAGCCATAGGGCAACTTGTTGTAACCGTACCGCCGCAACCGCCTGATACAGGCTGGAAAAGCCTTCGTTTGAGTGCAAGTTCTGTGTGTGCGTGTGTGTGTGTGTTTTCTATTTTGCGAGTGCCGCACAGCCGACACACACACTCACACACACACAGCCTATAGTGCAGCCTACGCGTCTTAGCCGTGGCGCAGGTGCGCTCCCTGAAAATCACATTAAAATACGAACACAGCAATTCACGCTCAGGTATCGTTTCCCGAAAACTTGTTAAATCACAAAGTGCACATGCATTATTCGGAGATCAGCGGCGTGCAGAGGCTGCTAGGAGCTCGGCTCCTCCACAGACGCGCTGTCTGCTCTGACCACTGTCTAACTGCAGACACAGCGGATCCGCGGACTATCCGTCCTTACCTGTTTTTTTAGCGACAGGTCGACCTCTCAGGTGGGGGGTTAGGGTCGCATCGATCCCGGGGAGGGGTTCTGCTGATGAACGGGGTGCCGAGGTTAAACCGGGTTGCGTGCGAGCTGAAACCATCCCAAGTTAACGCAGAAAACACTGACCACAGCCACTGCCATGTTGGAATTTCACCAGCCCTGAACAGCTGCTTCTCAGACTGACCAGTACCCTCCCTACTGCGCATGCGTGCAATGGGGAGAAGCGTGTGTGTGTGTGTGTGTGTGTGTGTGTGTGTGTGTGTGTGTGTGTGTCAATTCCAATTATTTCCCATAAGGTTATGCTGGGCGTCTGGTTTGTATGGCGAGGTTGGCAAAGTGGTCACAGGGAGTCCGAATGGTGAGAAAGATTATCAGAAGACTCATCCTGCTCCTGACACAGAGATAAAGAAGGACGAGAGTGGTCTGTGGGAGATGTTTTCTAAACAATGATTTCCATCAGATTGTTGTCAAAAAGTAAAAAAAATAACGTTAAACCAGCTCCTTTCTTTAATGCATATCAAAATAAAGAGCATCAGAAGGCAAGATCTCTTTGGACTGTGTGTGTGTATGTGTGTGTGAGTGTGCGTGCAAAGAATATGCAAAAGATGCAAGCTGCAGAAATTCAGTTTTTCAGGCAATCACACAACAGATGAGGATCAACTTTAGCACTTTAAAGTGTGAGAAGTGAACAGGCACAATGAAGGTGGAGGTAAATCCTCCTGCCCCTCATCTGCCCCTTAAGTCTTGCTGCAAACACGCCTGAAGACTCCACCAAACCTCCCAGTGATAATTATAGCAGCAATATGGAACTAGCAATTGAAGCCCTAATTAGAATGAAACCGTCCCAGTTAGCATGTTATCAAAGCATCAGCGGGGAGAGCAGATTTAAACAAGACATCAGAGATGGAAGAGCTGTCAGTGCATTGTTCCCAGTCACCCCCACACGTTGGTGCTCCGAAAAGTCCTTACTGTGGTCAAATGAAATCCAAGGGTGGGATTAATAAAGGGGTGAAAAATGTAAACAAAAATGTCATCTGAGAGGAAGATGTGGAATTGTTCACACACATCTGGAAGGTCAACTCATTTGACGTCAACACACATGCACAGACACACACACACCTCCACAATCACACACGATGCCTTTGAGTCTCAGCTAGTGAGCAGCATATGTAGAAAAGTGGACTGTTTCCCTCACACCTGCAGTTATTCCCAGTTTACTGGACCCTTGTGCAGCAGATTATACATTCCTGCAGCTTCAACTCCACCTTTCACTCTCAATTATCTATAATTAATTGTCTTTTTTTTACAATTCCATCAATTCATTAAATTTGTCAAGCCTGCAATGCAATAAAGGATTTGTTAGCGTAATTAAAATTGATTCCAAACCCGACTAATCGCTGTGTAATAGCTTCGTAGAGATGTGTTCTTTTTGTCATGCAGGGGTAATTATTAGTTTAGAAAAAAGCTTTAAATGATGTTTGAGGAAAACAGGCTTTGGTGTTATATTATAGTCTGCGGACATGTTACCAAGCATTGCTCTTTCTCCTCTCTGATTTACATACTGATGGCAAAGGTATAATTCAAGTGTGTTGAATATGCAGTGTGGCTATAAAAGGCTCTCGCATTGATATGGAAAATCTTGTGCAGGACACTTTCAGATATGATTTTCTAAAACACCTTTTCTGATTTGTGATTGCCACGCGTGTGTGTGTGGGGAGGGTGGAGATTTAACGGCAACATAAATCTAAATAGATTTTAACTCATTAGCCATTGGAGAGGTAATGATGTAAGTCTGCCACTAATGAGCTTAAGCTCTTAATTGAATAGGAGGAGGGGTGTGTGTGTGTGTGTGTGTGTAAGAAAACACAATCATACACACAACCCCCAGTGCACAAAGGGGAGTACACACAAATACACACACACACACCTACAAATACAATCCTGCCTCCTGTGTTGGTATGGGGTGTGTTTTTTTTTCTTCCTTCTCTATTTGGGGTCATGAGGGAGGGGGCAGTCAGAGTCACATGACCAGCTAAATTTCAACTCCACTGCCTGCGGACTACAGTGTTGGCCCTCATCACTTCATCACTACGCTTTTTTGTGTATTCCCCCAAAGCACATGAAATAAGAAAAAAGTTAAAAGGAAGAAGACAAACCAACTAAATTTAATGATATTCCTCATTTGTTTTTTGTTTAATCACATCTATAATTGAAACACAAAGTGTAAAAGACATTTTTCACAATAAAAGTCTAATCAAAGGAGTCATTGAACGTCACACTAATCAAACCTCTACTGCCTATGTTCCATATTCGCACTATAAGAGGAGAAACATGCAACACAAACCCACTGCTTTGATGTCACCTTATCTAGACACATTGCCTATTTTTATTCATCTCTTCCAAATAATTATCAGCACTTAACCCGTCGTGTCTAGGAAGACATAAAAATGTCAAAATCAATTTGAGGAAAGAAGAATGCTTATAGGATAAAATGTCCGGTCTTTATAAACTGTGTGGAAGATTTCGAATAGACCATGTTCCCTTGGTAATACAGGCTGTGAAAATGGTTCTATCCAAATTGTTAGTGTCTTCTATCAAGAGTACTCTGATATAAACAAAGCCCCAGTGAATGGGGCACGATGGTGGGGAAATCCAGGGGGAGCAAAAGGAGAGATTAGACACTGTTTCTAGTTGTTCAGATAAACAAAAAGGGGAATAATGCTGGAAAGTAGAAAAAGGGGATGACTCGTCTTTGCTCTGAGGCTAGTGTGTGTGTGTGTGTGTGTGTTTGTGTGTGTGTAGCCAATCCTCTTTTATGAGCCCAGACTAACGCCCTGATGGGACACGGCGTAGATTTGAGCAGGGCCTATTGAGCATAAGCTGCTAAATTTGGCAATAAAGGGAATGTGATTTACTGTAAGCTCCAGTGGGCCGAGAGCGATGCAGCCGACAGCACGGACACACACACACACACATACCTGACTGTATAAAAACACTCACACTAACAAAACCTTACTCACTCTGTTACTGTCTCCTGCTTTCTCCCTCATTCTCCCTGGCACACACACACACACACACACACACACACACAATCTCACGCACACACATATTGCGAACGCCTGGCCGGCTTTGCCTCTGAGCCCGACACACTCATGCAGCCACTCATGCGACTCAGCAGCAGTGACTTTGACAAATAACCAGGAAGTCCTGGTGTTGGCTTAAAAACTCCAACTTGTTCAGTTGCAATTCTGCATTTGTCCTGCTTTAATGGCTGTGGAAGTGGCTTTGGAGGTAATCTGTCAGTGATTGATTAGAGCCTGGCCAAATCCCCTCACTGAACGCATTGGTAGGCTACAGGCCCGCCCGCTGTTGCGTGAGGCAGAGAGAGACACAGAGAGAGGGAAAAGTCATTGAAACAGGCTCCTTTGCTGTGTGAGTACATGTATGTATCTGTATTAACTCAGACAATACAAATAGAAATGGTCACCTGTATTAACAAGAACGCAGGGTCAATCCCCATATAAACCCAATCCAGCAAGAATTTCTTATGTTTTTACCATTTCCCTTAGAGCCTATTGGTGTGAAAGTATAATAATAATTGACACATTTTCCCCATTAATCTTAAACTTCAGCAACAATTAAAGTTGAGGTAATATTAACTCGACTTTATTAAGAATTCAGATGTGTTTTTTTACACATCTGTGTAAAAAAACATGCATCAGGCCTCTCGAGTAAGTTAAGATGTCACTCTCTGTAGCCGACTTCCAAACATGTGTGAACGATTTTCACACAAGACAAACATTTACACTTGATCATGTATTTAAAGGATCCTTATAGCTTCAATGCAGAACTGGATCACACTTATTAAAACCTTATGCATCGGAATGAATTGAAAACGTATTTGGATCCTGTGATGACACAATGTCAAAATAAAATTTGGCTACTTTATACACGGTTCTGTCATACTTATGTTTTATCTTATGTTTATAGAGTATTTTTTTACAGTTTTTAATCAACAGTTGAAAGTTGGTCGTCATGCTGTTGAATATCTAATCATACCCAACCAATAATGTAATTGATACAATACGATTAGAAAAAATGCATGAAATTGATACTCATGTTGAAAATTTACACTGGTTAAGTTGCTGAACATGCTAATAAAATTAATGTCTGTTAAACAGAACTGATTCTTACAGCTCAAACACATTCCACTTCCTTTTTTTCCTTTTTTTTTTTTATTATCAAAGATGTCCTTTGGCCAAACATGTAGCAGCTCTGACCATGAAAATGTTCAGCATGAATCTTAATATCACTTAAGTGATAATTATTCTGCTCGCCACAAACCCGACTAACAAAATGGAATTCAATCAGAGCCTGCGCATAATGACAGTCATTATGAAAATAATGAACAAAAAAGTAATAATGACATCCCTATCTGCATTCAGACTTCTCTTTCACACATCTCCATGGTGATCGGGATTATTATTATTTTTTTCAACTCTACATTCTGGCTGGCCCATGGCTGCTTTAATCACATTGTTTATGGTAAACCAAGCATTGTGTTCTAGCTTCGTGCTCGGACTCGTTTAATTAACCACTTGAGAGGTGTAGCTGTGTCTACGCTAGTCCACCTAGTCTCCTGCAGTGGTGAGTGCAGGGTTATTGTTGCTGACCAGTCCATCTTTCAGCAGCTCCCTCTCTCACCTTCTCTCTCTGCTGGCTCTTTGAAATGAAACAAATCTTCCTCCATGCAAGAATTTGCCTTTCCAACACTGATGTGAATCATCACGCTTGACAATCGGGAACAATATAATTATGAGGAAAAACATCTCACCAGGATTGTGGAGGAACAGATTACACATGCTGGGATTAACTGATAAATCACTGGCTACTCTAATTCATTACAGCCTCTGAGTCAAAAGCAATAAAGTGTGACAGTTTATCTTTATACTCCACAGATTTAAATTTCTCACTTTAAATTATCTAATTGACTAAAGTGAAAATTAAGCTTTTAAGCAGGTGTTTATGTAAATGTGTGTTCTGTCTGTGTGTACAATAGAGTTTTTGGGTGCATTTTCTAAGCTTCCCCAAAGTAGATGTGTGTATGTGTGTGTTTGTGTCGGTGTGTGTGTGTGTGTGTGTGTGTGTGTGTGGTGGACCGTGTCCTTGAGGTTTACTCTTTTGATTCAATAGTGCTCCACATGGATGGACTCAATCAGATACCTCAAAGCCAGTCAAGGGTGATGTTCAATGGAGCTGAAGTTACACCACAGCAGCTCCTCGGAGCAAAGATGGCCTGGTTCTCAGACGTTGTTTACATGTAAAGACACTTCTTTAGTTTGTAGAAACCACAGAGAACCTGATTTTAAGTGTGCAAACTAAGCCATGTTTTAATAAATTGCTTCACTGTCATTTTTATAAGATTTCTTAGTCATATTGCCTGCTGCTTGTCAGTCAATGTGAACGATTTCTTGTATGTTTCGAGAACGTGAGAATCAAGGCTGCACTTAAAATAAATCTTCTGTCCTTTTCAACTGTCAAACCAATTTTAAAGCAACAGTTTCAAATGTGTATTTAAATCATCAAAGGGACACCGCAGAGATCACATCATTTACTTATCCGAGAATCAGATTTATAACAGATGTACAGCTTAAAAGGGATCAGAGGGTTGTCAGCAAATACAGCTGAAGTTAGGTGTTCAAATCTGTCTCCTCTCAGCAGATACTCATGCGCAGTTCCTAAACAATAGCTATGAAAGTCTGTCCAGAGAATGTGAAATGGCCAGTAGGTTTGTGGCCCTAGAAGCCATTACTCTTTGAATACCTTGAGGATAATGAAAGTGGGCCAGGGGAGAGTGGAGATGGAAAACTGGGCTGTTGGAGTGCACTGAGCCATTGCAAATGTCTGTTTGAACCCATAACACTGTGGCCATGTGACAAATGATAGCAAACACTCGGAGAAGATTACAGTCAGCTGAGTTCAAACTAACTAAAATTTTCTTTTGCTGGTGTGCTGATCTGTGGCTTTCACTGTTCATGTTGTGTTTGCAATCATTATTTAGCCCTAAAGTATTTGTATTTCTGCAACAACCTGTCAAGTCAAGTAACAGTAAAGCTACAGTGTGTAATTTTTTTAGGTGGATTTGCATGGAGAGGTTCAGTTAAAGGAGTCTGTGACCCAGACTCAATAAACAACCAAGCAGGAACACAGCGATATTTCCTTCCAAAGTTTGATGCCCTAAAGTTGTGCATTTAAAAACCTTTTTTGCCTCAAATTACAACATATAAGAAGATTCCTTGCTGTAAGAACAAAAAAACAACACAATGGAAATGGTTCTGCGAGCAACTAAAAATGCATTTACAAATCTAAATGTCACGTTTTAGTTTCTCCTGTTGTAGACCATAGCATAGCAATGTTTCCGGGGGACACTAAAACGTGAGGGACATTGAGATTTTTAAATGTATTTTTAGTTTCTCCCAGAGCCATTTCCATTGTGTTGTAGCTTTTTGCAGCACCTTTCATCATTTGGTTGTGTTGGGGCTTTTTTCCCTGCGTTTCTTAATACTGTGCTTGTGTTGTCAAATTGATGGCTAAGGTAGCTTTTCCCCCTGCATGTGGTTTCTAGGCTAAAGTATCATTTTTAACAAACCGATACAGTCTGACTGAGATTTATTGTGGGAGTAAGTGACAAAAGTCATGAGGGTGTTTACTTAAACTAAATATGCTTTAAATGTTTCTATTTGTCACAGCATATCTGATTCTGATTTCCTGAGAATATGGAAATGCATGTTGTTTCAGTATTGAGGACTAACCCAGACAATTTCTGCTGCAAGTCACATGTCAATCTGTGACAGTCCTACCAGAGAAAAGAACATTGGCTGGGAGCAGACTTCCTGATTGGTCATTTTGAAGCAGAGGAGTGCGTCTGCGTGTCGTGACCTCTCCCAGTTGTTTCTTCATGCTTTGCTGTATAACAAGACCATCACGCAGCACCGACAGGAGACAGGTCTCAGCTGCTCGTGCTCTCATCACAATGGGCTGTGCAGAGTGAGATGCCTCAAGGAAGTATCAGTAAACAACGCTATAGGGTTCCAGTTGCTATATGCTCAGGCGCTCATGCAAAATTCAGCGTTTTCTATGTAGACAGAGACGGAGCCAACACAGAAGGCAAGGGTCATGTTTTAACTACTGAACCTTCAGAACTCCACTATTCCCCCTTTAATTCTATAGGAAATATTGGCGAATGTGTCCTCAGAGTGGGAAGCAAAAATATTAATTGCTGCACTTATACATGAAGAAATTCAAACAGCTGCTGCTGCTGCTGTTGCCGACCTCCAACTCTAACCAGTTGCAGTATCCCTCGCAGTCTCTCTCTGTCTTCCTCCCAAGTCCTTTAATGGTGTGATCGCCCTTAACTCAGCTGTAAATCTCTCCCCAACGGGTTATGGTTCAAATTAAGGGCTCTGCCATAAGTGTTTGAATTTCATGAATTGTAATAATACTTGCATCACAAGACACATGAAGTCATGTCTCCCTCTCTACAGTGGAGATATGATACATTTTAGAGGGATGCACAAAGTGGTCCCCTGCTAGGGTAGTGGTGTATTCTAATAGACTGTGCTGGCCAACCCCCAGGTGCAAATATTCATGATTCATATTTGAAGGCTGCAGAACATTTAAATGGGACATTAAATGGTGAAGAAGATTAAAACATTGTTGGCTTTGTGGAATAATCACTGGTAGAGTTAGAGGGTATTAGATTGGGACCTGTACTTTCCCATATTGTTAATTCTGCTTGTTCTGGGCAATCGATATATATTAAACCTGAACTAGATTCAGAATTTATCCTATTTTTAGGTAACAAAATGCAAATATAATTTGCAATTCTGGAGCTACTTGGCATATAACATTTCAAAAGTGATCGTGTCTAAGTTTCAGTCTACTGGGCCACACTGTTCGGATGGCCACTAAGTGGAGAAGATCACAAACACTTATAAAACAAACTTTTTTCTGTTTTAAAACATCCCCACATTGCCTGCTTAAACATTTTTTGACTGAAGTTGTTTGTCTTTTTCAACATCAAGGACAAAACACAATGTCCTTTTGTATTTCATTCGACAGTGACAGTATGATGCATGTATTAAGTTAGTTAACTAGTTTCAAGCACCTATTTCTGCACAGAGCATCTTAAGACAGGTTTGGCTGTAAAGGATCCACCCATTGGGCTGTATTTCTAAACTGCATTTTAATGAGATTTGGAGAAAATGGCACAACAAAGTGACACACCTGTGTAGCAGATATGAATTTATCAAATTGTCAGTACCAACATTATTAGTCACCAGCAAAACGTCTCACAGCCTGGGAAAAGCTAATTTAGATATATACAACGTACAACTTACAACTATACAACAAGGAAAAAAAAACTCCCAGGATTATGGAGATAATTAAGTATATTTAACAACAAATATTTTAAATTCAACTTCAGTTCAACTCAAAATGTTTATTTCAGTATAAAAATATAGTTAAAATTGGACAGATATGTCCTTATCTGCTGTAATGATCTTACAACTTTTCTATCATTATAGGTGCATGTTGCGTGTCTGTGAGAGTGAGTGCATGAATGTGTGCAACAAAGATGTGTGTATGGTGGAGCACGAGGACAGACTTGATGATCCCCTGTCTCTCGGTGACTGTGCGGAGCCAGCCAGCCGTGGCGAGGCTGCCATAACTACCAGTTGAGCTCTGTCAGGGAGATGACCCACTCTCTATTCAACAAGACCTGCCACCCTGACAGACAGACAGACAGACAGACCGACAGACAGATAGACAAACAGACAGACGGATAAGACAGGCAGGCAGAACGACAAAAGACACAGCATGTGAATATTTAAACTCTCAGCTGAATCAGAAAACTTGCCATCTTGCTCCAAACAGCTGAAAACAGGAAAAAGCCGTAGGTGTAATTGGACCACAGCAGCACAGGTCATGAGTTGATGGTCTTATCTGAGGGCTAACACCATTTAAGACTAATTTGAGACTATGTGTTATTGTGCCTTTAACTAAGTTTCTAACCTGATCTGTACAGAGGTCCACTGTGCTTTTAAAAGAGACCTGCTGGCCTCCAAAAGGCCATCTAATGGTTTTTCAAACCCACAGTATTGCTTTAATGTACTGTAGATCAAAGGATAAAACAAGCACTTGCAGAGAAGATTTTAGATTTTCTTTAGTGCATTCGGTTTCTCACTGTTGCAACAGATTACAGTCTTGCAAACAATTAAAAAGCACTTATGCAAGAATCAAAGCACCTTTATTGGATATTTTAGTTCCTTCATGCTAAACAATCAAAATAGTATTTAGTTACAGTAAAATCACTCCGAAATTAAGAAGAGTTTTCCAAACCTAAAGCATTAATCTTAATTGGGTTTCTCATTATAAACTATGAACTTCCAGACATGTACATGCAGTTGTGTTTGTATGCATTCAGGCACTGTTGCTTCAGTGTACCTGTGTTTTGTCATTGGTGTTTGTGTGTATGCACTGAGGTCAGGACCCAGGCTGGAGGCCTGTCCCAGGAGAACTCGCCTCCAGCATGGCCAACTAACACTACAAACAATTAAAAACCACTGCTGCTTCCCCCCTGGGCGTTCGGCTTTAGCGTGCTCAGGCCAGAGGAACCGCCGCCCTGCCCTACACAAGATTCCAAACGAAACCCTCGGTATCCAGTCTGTGACGATGCCGGGCAACGCAGAAGATGGAGAGTTAGAATCGATACGGCTACAGCCTGTGGACCAGTGTGGAGACAGGGGGCTATTATTAGGACGTCCTTTCTTTACCACCTGAGCCACTTACACACTTAGGTTAGTCACACACACACATTTAAGTCTTCCTCACTCAAAGAGCTTGCATGTAACAACAAATGATGCTTGTAGGGAAACGGGTGTGTTATCTAGCTCCAGAATGTTGCAACAGATAAGCTTGATTTTGAAACAGCAGTTCCAAATGTTGACACTACAAAATCAACATGTTCTCCCTCTGCTGCTTTGAATTCACTTGAATGGAGGCAAGACTACTGCAAAATTAATCACAACTTCAGAGCAAACAAATAATTCAGACTTGTGGTCCTGTCTGATGCAATACAGACGAGTCAGCTAGAGAGCAGGTCATATATCTAGAGTGAAGTCTGTTTGAATTAAAGGATTTGGATTTATTAGCAGACTGAATGCAGTTAGCGTAGCAGCCAGTCAGTAAGAAGCAGTCAGCCAACCAGTTATCTCCCTGGGCATATGCTGTGTCCACTGCTCCAGAGCCCCCCTGTCAAAGCCATTGTGAATCCTAATGATCACAGTGCATCACAACCGCTCAACACACATAGAGACACGCACACACATACACACACACACACACTCACTCTCTCCAGTCTTCGCTCCAGGGGTCCTGACAAAACAGGAGACGGTGGGGACTCGTCAGAAGACAGCGCTGCCGGTGCGCTCCACCTGCTCACTGATTCTTACGCCTGGAGGAGCCTGAAGGCACTGCCATAACACACCCTCCCTGTCCATGGCACACACACACGAACAAATCGATAGACACACACAGATGCCCACATATTTGCAGACACACATATATTCACAATGCACATATATATATGCCCAGCTGCCTCTCGTCTCCTACTTACCTAGCTCCCACTTCTTTTCTTCCTAGCTTCCTTTACCGCGCATCCCCTCCAATTCAAACCTATCTGCTAGATATCCTGTTGTGTGTCCTCCCTCCATTCCTCACTACCTCCTCACCACCACCACCACCACCACCACCCCAAACTGCAGAATGCATGAAAAAACATACACTCACACCTACACACACACCCTCACCTGTCAGGTAACATCAGAGAAGGAGAGAGTTGAAGAGACGTGACAGCGCACTGAAGGAATCGTGTGCCAGGAACACAGACCTTTCTCTGTTCACCTCTGCTGTGCTGGAACACAATGAGCTCCTGCACCTCACCTTTGTTAAGGATCAGACCTGTTTGGAGAGTGTTGGAGAACCTCCAACAGTCAGAGCAACGAAGACACACTGAGGAGGAGAGGTAATATATCCGAATGTTGAGAGGAAGTTCTTATAATCAATAGGTGCACAGAGTAAGTCAGAGAGAAAGAAACAAAGACAGAAAGCATGAGATAGGGAGGGCCAACACATGCTGCCCAAAGGCCTTTTCACTATCCATTGAATTCATCAAGCTGGCCCAAAAAACTTACAGCTGCCATATGTATTGAACCATTTACCAAGTCCAACAAGTCAGCAGAAGCTCAGTAGACAATTTGTTAAAGACCAAAAAATGAAACACTGTAAGACTGTTGCAAATAAAGGTGATGCACTTCTTTTCTAGGCTATTTTGTTCCATTCTGGTGTTTCTATGTAAACAAAATAAATAATTTGCTTTAAGCTGTGGAGTTACACCAATTTGAGTCACTGTAAATCAAAGCAAGTGGATCTGTCTTCAACGCTCCATCTATGTGACAATATTTAATTTATATAAAATTTAGTTAAGTAATTAATTAGGTGAACAACCACACACAAATTTGATGGTAACAACTAAGCTTTTCTTGTTTACTCAGTGTAAACGTGTAAGTTTACAGTTTATAATAATAATATTAATATGATATGTTTGATACTCATATGATCATGAGTTGGGGTCTTTTCACTTGAAATTCAGAATTGAATGAATCAAGTAATGACACTTTTCCAGGCTCTAGATTATATAACAGAATATTACATGTTATATCATTAGTTGTTTCATTTTTGTTTCAACAATGCTAACTAGTTAGTGATGAACCCCAGTCAAATTTACCAGTATAAAGAGCAGCCTTGCATGTTTTGTACTGTCTCTGATATAAAATGACTTCAGGAATAGCAGCTGGAGGTTCGTGTCAAATGAAGAACTGGACTAAGAAATGTAAAATTAAATAACCGTTTGTGACTAAACTGTGAGTTTAACCAAAAATCTTATGTGTTTTAGGTGTATAGAAATTAATTAACTGTTAACTAAGTTAAACAGCAAAAATACTGAAAATCTTTTTTTGGACTTTGGTCAGATAAATAAGCTTTTAAGATAATTAACAAATTACAAATAGTTTTTATTGCATTTTACAAAAAGATCCCAACTGTTCTGGAAATAGGGTTTATATTAAAAATGCAGTATAATGCGCCCAGAAAAGCCAGTGGTAATAAATAAACATAACATGCACACAGTGTTCATTGTAACTTACTAACCTGTAAATAGTAGCATTGTTTGTTACATTACCTTCACTTTTAAATGAATTTTATCTGACAGGTTTGTCACTGATCCTGTGACAAACTTGGTGACATGGGAAGCGGGGGGGGGGTTGTCTTGTGAGGAAAGATGATGGGGACTAAGTGAGCTATAACTAAAGGATGAGTCTCTCATAATAAAACACATTTTAATTATTGTATTTTTATATTTTCTAATAAAGGCATGTCAAATTTTTGTAGCCAGTCTTATTTTCCTGTCTAGAATGTTGCATACACAAACTGCTTGGTCATTGGTAAAAACAACAAGGCTATATATGAATCCAAAACACACTGAATGCAAAACTCAATGTATTCAAGCCAGGTGAATGAATTAGTAATATGTCTGCATGCACTGGCCTTGGGAAAACATCCCCTCTTTATAATTAAGCCGGTGGTAGACTCGACCAAACCTTAGTGCAAACCTCTGTGCCTCCTCCTGGTTTGAGGGGAATGTTAAAAGCCGTCACAACTAATTGGTTCCCCTGCCTCCTGTTTGTCATGGGAATGACACAACAATCAACACTCTCCATCAAATTCTCTGGAATTGGGAAGTGAAACAAACAGGGTGGTTGTTCCGTGTCACACCAAATAGACTGACTGTCAGTCGGGCATTAGTGAAGACTGATGTCATGCATTAGTCACTTTCAGGAGGGATCCATTTTTGTCCTGCTTCTTTCTTTGGCTTTGAACCACCGCCAACAAACTAAAAAGTAGTTTATTATCGAAAACAAAACTATACGTTCTATGTTGATGCTTCCTGTAAGTGCTGGATTAACTTTTAACACTCGGCAAATGCTTATATTGTCTAATTTTGCTTCTAATTTCTTTACTTCATTTACTTTGAGGTAGCACTCCAGGATTTATATTAAAGAAAAGCCCTCCACACAGATTTGAGGGGCTCTTTGCAAGTTAGAGAAAGCCACTTGAACAATAACTACCCATCTCTAGTGTTAGTTATCCTCTATATTCACAAGAGCCATTTCCAACCAAGGGAGGGAGCATTTTATTTGGGGGGGGGGGGGGGGGGATTTGCTTCATCAGGAAGAAGTGGATCTTCTAAAAACAGTCATTTTGTTTCTGCGTCTTCTCCCCACCCACTCTTACATCTCGAGAGATGGTGCGGACTGATTCTCTGCGTGAAGAGCCTCTCAACACTCTCAAAACTTACATCACGCATTGTTGCTCTGGCTGGCATGTTTTGTGGGCTCTTGGCCCATTCAGGTGCTGGATTGAGTGTGTGTAGGTTAGTGGGTGGGCAGGAGCAGCAGGAGTGGGTTCTCTGTGAGGGGCAGTTGATGCTGGAATTCCTAATAGAAGGTAATTGAAAGTGAGCACTTAGAAGCCGCGGGCTGCAGTAATCATGTGCTAGACTCTGTTGTGCTCAGCGTGCAGTGGAAAGACTCATTAGCAGTTAGGGTGAATTATATATTGTAGGTGTTTACCATATATTCGCACACAAAAGCAACAAGAACCAGATCATGTGCTGGCTCGGAGAACTTTTCACAGCTCTCTGAAGGACTTCATTTGCAGACATTGCACTGGACTTCATGTCGCTGGTGGGCAGAGCAGCAGCCTTGAAAAGTTTTACTGAAATGTGACAAAATTCAATGAGGCTGTAGGCTGCTTGAGGATGTGAAGTGGATGGCTCACAAGAGAAAGAGCCTCCACTTCTTTTTGTCTGTCTGTCTTGTACCTGTTTCTGAGGCTTTCTGGAAAAATGCTCACCCCTTACTCTTCACTGCTTATGCAACCCTTGATTCAGTAGATGCTTCATGCAAGAGGAGCCTTGTTCCATTTGTTGAAAGGTGAAGAATAAAATCCTCTAAGTATATGTTGAGCAGTAGGGATGGTTACCACACTGAAGGACATGATGGGATGAGAGTGGAAGATGGTGAAATGGTCAGGAAATTGTGTTCAATGGCAAAATAATGCTGCTATTTGCTATTGTGTTGTATGAGGGGATGCAAACGTTGAACCTATTTACAAGTGTAACCTTGGGAGTGGAAACAACTTCATTTAAAGAAGAAGAGAAAAACAAATGAGAGGAGCGGGAGCGCTCCCTAGGAGTGCACAGACAGAGGTCACATGATCCAGTTCTGATAATCCACACCTTTAAATGGCTCGAAGGTGATGGGACTGAAATTCTATAGCCGAGCCCACCTCACTCAATCAGCCACAATCTCTTGCTTCAGCAAACAGAAGCTGTGCTGCTGCCGCTTAGCACAGGGATAATGATCAGATTAAAAGCTTTGACTGGTGAGACTTGGACTAATGCCCGGTGATGGGAGCAATTTGCTGCCCAATCAACGGCGAACGAAGGAGGGAGAAGTGCACCATTGGCTACTGATGACAACAGGGAGGGGTTGCAGGGGCTAGGAGAAAGGCTTGGAAGCATCCCAACCCCAAAAAGCAGCTGGTGATTCAACAGTTCCTATTGTCAGATTCCATTACACACACACCCAGTCTTTGTCTTTCATTCCCTCTGCCTCTATTACTCAGTCCCTCTTTTCTCCTTCTAAACAAGTTTCTTTCCTGTCTTCTTCACGTTCATTCTTAAAAATGAACAGACAGCAGAAGGCCTTTTTGCTGTAAAATATTTTTGGGTTTGGCTGCATGCATGCACTAAACAGTCAAACATCACAGAGCAGGATGAAGGTTGAAATAAAGAGAAGGAAATGAGGATGAAATAACAAACAGCGAGCAGAGACAGAGATGTCTATGTCAGTGAGAGAAAGACATGAGTGGGCCGGCGCTCTAATCATCGATCGGATGATTAAGGCAGATGAGGAGGGCTTTTTCCCCTAGTGAAGGATCTGATTGTTGGTCTCCACCCGCCTGGTGTCTAGGGAGTACGCCCGGCAGCAGCAGCTCAGGATCAATACACTCAATCATGGCTGAGAGGGGCAGCGTCAGTCACGCTGTGCCAGACTATTAGAACCAAGTAGGCAGACAGTGAATAACTCCATGCTTCCCTAGTCCCACCTCATACCACAGGGGGAAGTGATGAACTGGCTGGAATGTGAGTCTGTGTGTGTGTGCGTGCGTGTGTGTGTGCATGTGTGTGTGTGAAAAAGTGTGAGCTGTTACAGTTGGGTGCAAAAGTTTGAATCCCTTTATGTTCAAAGTAAAACAATATTGTTTTCCTCAACATAACATTTAATGCAAATTCAGTTACTACAAATCTTCCTTAATCAGAAATTAAAAAAAGTCTATTTTCAATTAATATATCCAGCGTGATGTGGGTCAAGTTTGTATCTTCTTAAATTAAAATGGCATTTAGGGGGATGATAAATCAACCATAAACCTAATATAATAATAAACAAATTATCGTATATCATCAGAAGTAACAAAAATGGTCAAAGAGTGCACACAAAAATTACATTTTTGAAAAGTTTATAACAAATGAATAAACTTTTGCTACAATGTAACTGTCTAATAAAAAATTATGAAAAGTTAACTAATTAACTGGCAAACAGCCAGCTAACCAAATAGGCAGTTTCATTAGCTACTTATACTTTTTCTACTGTAACAGGTAACCAAAGTTGTACTTTTAGTGTGTGTTTGGAGCAATTTTTGTAGATTTTACATTTATTGGAAAAGCATAAGGAGCTCAGATATGTTTTGCCAGATTGCTAGTTCTGTATGGAGGTGGTGAGTGTAACGCTATGACCCAAAGTCGGATACACATTTGGAAAATTCACATAATTTCTGTTTAAAGACAAAGATACTCTCACATACTATAATGGAGGACACTAACCTAAAAAAAACAAAAAGAAAACAGAAAAAATCAATAACTAATACCTATACTGAAACTTACTAATATACCCATACTTATACTGATAACCAATTCCCTTCCTTTTTTCAGAATACTCCCTTTAGAGTCTAATGTATGAACACTTCAAAATGCGAACCAGGAAAATAATTTTTCCTCATTTCAGACAAAAAGAAATAAATCACTGGGAGCTTGATGTCTGGAAACCGTACACGTAGTCCATGGTGTATCTCCATGCAGCTGCTTTAAAACCTCACAAGCTGACAGAAAAGCCCTCCTTCCCCTTATAGGCGACGCCATCCTGTGTGGCAGGTGAGAGACTCGTTAGTGTTGTAAGAAAGGAGGAGAAAGGAGGACGGCACTTCTTCGACAGCTGTGTCCCTGGCAGACAATGGATGACCCAGGTCCATCTGGATGCAGCAGCCCTGGACCAACATGATGTATACATCTTCACTAGCCAATGGGTGCCATCAATCCCTCTTTCAGCATGGTGACCAGAGGTGACAGCCAGCCAGCAGGACAACAGCATCTATCTATCTACCTATCTATCTATCTATCTATCTATCTATCTATCTATCTATCTATCTATCTATCTATCTATCTATCTATCTATCTATCTATCTATCTATCTATCTATCTATCTATCTATCTATCTATCTATCTAAAATTTTTGTTTCAGTTCTTTTCATTCATTTATTGCACCTTGTCCTCCATGGAGCAATGAAAGTGCAACTTTAAGTTAAAAAAATCTTTTTTTTTTTGAGGACAAGAAAAAAGAATTCAAATAGACATTCAAGCTGAATTTTCTCACTCAGGGATTCACATTTATAAAGGGATATATAGGGAAGTTAAACACACAATGATGCAATCTAGTAAACATTTTGAAAAATGAAGCAAACATGTATATGTTGATAAAACAGATTATATTGCTGAATAAACAAGTACCAACAGTAGCTTTGCAAAGCTTCTATTTATCATGGGGTTGTCTACATTCCTATTTATTCACCAGGTATTTTAAATTCAATATTATCCTTATAGTAGACCCTGCTTTTGAGTAGAGTGTTTGCAGCATTCCTCTCTGATCTCTGCTTAAAAAAAGAAAAGTCACAGGCAACCTTGTCAGCCAAGCAGTGGAGATGTAAAGAGGAATTGGAGGAACGGCCTTGCTAGAGGACCATTCTGAATATGTTAACAGCGCTGCTTCCCTTGAACTGTCACAACTGGAAAATCCACCATGTTAAGAGCTTCACATGCAGGCAGCCATGAATATGTGCCATTTCCATAGACTTGGCCACAGAGGCTCTTAAAAAGCACTTGTTGTAATACATGACCAATTTTCCCAGCAGCGAGTGCAGGGGAGTATTAACATCTCCTCAGCCTGGTTTGGTTTTAATATGATCGAGATGTTATTAGAGCCATCACAGGCCCAAATGAATGGCCAGTGGAAGCGCCACAGTGGGAGAGAGGGGGGGGGGACACATCGACCTTCGCCTTACCAAGGACAAGGACACTTGTGCTCATAAAAAGGGGTGGTCCAACTGTTTGTACCAGCCATGGCTGCTGAACCAAGCCTCGGAGTTAGTCGTGTCCATATGACACCCAGTTAGTCAGCTCAAAGAATAGCATTGAATTGGGTGATTTAGATGGCACTGACTAAATAAGTCTTAATATAGAGTTGCTCATTCTAGCATGTGAAGAACACAATCCTATTAAATGCCCTTTCTCTTCTATAAAAACATCATTCAATTGCCAATATTCAAGCATAAAATGTGTTGAAAGTGTATGAAACTATAATTCATTAATCACTGAAGAGGACAGCTGCTGTGTGCTGTGTTTTCAAATAATTTCTAAGAATGTGCATTTTAAATACAGTAATTACACCTATAAACCATAATGATGTAGTTATTATGTGCAGGTGTTGAGAAATATTGATGAATATATGTTCCTGTATACATGAAATTGTTTAATAAAAAAGTCTAATTTCTCTGCAATGAATTTGATTAATTTTACTTCCCTGCATTGTTGTGGCAAGCAATTCTCCGTGTGACAAGAGGTGCTCTCCTCTTTGAACAGTTATCCTGCCTCCCTGCTCCTTTGAAGTATAATTATTTTACTCTAATTAGGAGCGAATCATGCTTAGTAAACACAAAAACACAATCTCTTCAGATTAATAAGCAAGGGTAATGCGTTAGGCACGGGGAGTTGCTTTGAATGGGCTTTGGCTATGCTCCAATTCAGGCATGATTCACATTGTGCAGCAGCTCCCAGCCTTGACAAACTGACCAGTGTGACTAGCAGTTGCAGAGGGGGAGAGTGAAGATACAGCAGAGGAAGAGCACCGGCCCATGTCCAACACTGAATTCTGCTATTGTTTCAACACGAAACATGTTGTTCTTTGTTGTCCACTATTAATAATACATTGCCCAAAATCTGTAAGTCAAATACAGCAGAATTAAGCATGAGCCACCTTGTTCAAAAGAATATTACATAACTTATGAGCATGCAGCCAGACTTTCTTGTCATTCAAAATGTAAAAATGTGGAATTTTATTACTTTTTGATGGCTACATTTTTCTTACAGCACATTAATGTTGGATGCACAATATGCCTTTAGTGCAATTAGGTTCAATTCTTTAAAAGAGCAAATAAAAGAATCTAAAGTGACTTGTTTTATATCAAACAATCTTTAGATTCCATTTGATTTCAAGAACCTTTTCTTTAACACATTTAATTATACTATCAAACTCAAAAAGATAAAATGTGCTCTAATATTTACTTGCCAGTTTCAGCAGCTATGCGGAGGGAGGGAGTGGGGTGGGGGGTGTCGCTCTCCCAGCAACTAATTACTTAAGCAGTTGTCAAAGGTTTGAAGCTTGCTCTTGAATTCCAATGAACACTGTCCATGGACAGCGGTGGTTTTGCATATATTATGAATATTTCAGCTTTTCCCAGTAACCTTGGTGTCGTTTGGCAGATAGGGGCTGGCAGAGAGCCATTTAAAAGCTTCTCTGTTGCAGAAGGGAGGAGACAGGGTATTAAGCTTTATCTATACTTGACATTTCGAAGCATTTGTAATTAATTCATATAGAAAATCTTTCCCCCCTTTCTCTAAATGACTGGCCATGAATAGTCTGTAGCAAAAGGTAACAGCTATTGTTTCTTTGAGAGGACACTAAACACCATCCAACCTGCTTCTTACAAAACTGCACATCTAAACACGCAGAAAGAGTCAAATGCACATAAAATCAAATAATATTTTTTTCTAAGTTGTGGATATTCTACTCATAACAAGTAACATCTCTATTTACACATACTGTCCAGATTCAAGGTAAGAGCTCACATGCAGCCAGGCCCTGAATAGAATCACAGAGGTTTGAGACGCGGAATGCGGAATAAAGATGTACATGTAAATGTTAAGAGAAGTGACATGTGAAAGCAGAGCCAGATGGACAAAACTATAGTCTGTCTGCATGTCACAACTGCTGGCAGGAAGCCAAAGACACAGGTGTCCTTGTGTCCCTGTCTTTTAGTATTTCAGGAACCTCAAGTAATTTTATCCTTTAATATAGAAAGTTTGCTGTGATGTGTGACCCCCCCACCCCGCATTAACCTATCTTTTCCTCTGTTTTCTTCTGTCTGTTCTTATTGTTTAACTAAAAAGACTGGCGTGAAAGATTTTAACACCAATGTAATCAAACAATATAATGTGTTTGAAATATACAGTGAAAAATGACTTTTCCATTTTCCAACATAGAGTAAAACATCAGGAAAAGCCTCTACAGCTTACAATCTCCAACACAATTAAATGGAATATGTTAGGCAGGAAATTTAACAGGTCAAATAGCTAATTAAGTACCTACATTTGGGTTTACTGGTTCAAATATGGGCTATCATTAAAGAGGGTCTGGCATAGATAACAGGTTTAGGGTTAAAAGAGCACTTGAGTTACCATTGCACTCCTAAAATACTATTTTAAAAAGTATTAAAACCAGACACAGTCTTTTCCTGGTCCCATGGTGCCTACATTACCCACAATGCAGCATGACCTCTAGCGGTGTACAGAGATTTTGGTGGGCTATGCTAGTAGTGGAGGATTCAGACTTTGGAACTGTAAAACAGATTCTAACAGGACTTACAATTCATTTCCTGAAATAAATGGGTGATCCTTCCAGATTCTTGTGTACTTTTGAACATAGAACAAGCGCAATAGTGTCGACTCAGCCAACTTCCAGTTGGCTCTTACACACACACACACACACAAAAGGGATTAAACAAAATAATCCTATGTTGTACTATATACTATCATATTTCTAACATTGCACAAATTTATCAAACTCTTATAGATCGTTTGGCTTGTCCCTTCACGGGTCGCCACAGTTTAATTTGGCATGTATTTTTACGCCAGATGCCCTTCTGTTGCAACCCTCCCACTTTATCCGGGCTCAGGACCGGCACTAGGGTGGCACTTGGTGGCACTTGGTGGCTGTGCGGGGCCACACCTAGTGGGGTGGGATTTGAATCGGCGGCCCTTTGCATTCCAACCCATTGCTTTACCACTGAGCCACTAGGCCCCCAAATTTTTCATATTCGCATAATGAAGGATTTGTAATACTTTACAGCTTCTCCCTTTTTCACACTTCCACATTTCTCATCAGCAGAGAACGGGCTGCTTAACTTCTGCTGTAGGTCATTACATAGAAACAATGGCAGGATCTAAAAAACTGGAGCTTTTGTAGCATACCTGAAGGGTGCTGTTGATTAGGCAAGATGGAGGACCAAGTTTTAAGGTACAAAGAGGTAGCACGTAGGTTTGTAGTCAGCACTTTACTCTGGAGGATTACATTGAAGCAGGCAGACAGAGTTGTCCCAAGCTGCTTAGTGTGGGACAACTTTATAGCACCAGGGAGACAATGTCTGTGAAAGGGCAAGTAAAAATTTAGCTGTGGAGGAAATGGTGTCCTCCTTATCCGACCATGGACGATGATTTTCCCACCCAGCAGGTAAAAAAGATGAAAATACATAATGTATAACATTAGAAGTAATGTAATATGAATAGCTGTTATGGCAGAATTTTAACCTGCATTGTTGGCCCTAACTTAAAGCTAACCAACTTAGCCTGTAAGTTAAAGCTTGTGAGCTTCACATACTTATAGCTAATGTTAACAGTAATTCCATTTACACGTGTAAGGTACCACGTAACATAATGATAAACATCTCTGTCTGAGATGCAATCAGCGTAAAAGGGAAATACGGTTACCTGTTCGCTGAGTACTTGCGGTTTCTGTGAAAAAGATCTCTTGTTATTCGGCCAAGTGTACATGAAATAATGAACTAAAAAAAGCTGAAGTAACACTAGTTAACCACCATATCAAAATGCTTCAGAGTACAGTGACGCTTCTGGGAGTTTAGCACTGATGCTGATTCAAGTTATGAATGATAGGGAATTTAGAGGCCCAGATGTGATGCATTGCAAAAGATTTGCTGGATTTTGAAATTTCTAGAATTGATTTTAGATCACATGATCACACATTATATACACAGTATTTATACTATACAAAATGAATCATCAAGGTATATGATTGAAAAGTTATCCTTTTTTGAGAGTTGCTGTTGATGCGTTCTATGAAGTCACTCAAAAAACAGCACCTTCAAGTTATTTTGTGTGAAATATTCTCATTCGTTGTAACTTGATAATGACTACAGTAAATGTGTAATGTGGAAAGTGTCAGTAAAGCGCCACAGAGTAATACCACCGGTTTTTCTTATTTTACCTAGCATTTTAGAGTCTTTCAGCTCATTTTTTGATTTATTGTCCACAGCTTTATTGTTTTGGTTTCAGCACTTCCTTTTAGCTTTGTTTCCAAATATAGAGTTATTCAACATCAAAGATGTGATAGACCCACTGCACACTAAGTGTCTGGCACCGAAACAGCAGAAAAATACTGCTGTTAGAAACTAGCTGTTAAACATAATGGACCATTTAGGAACTAAAGACCCAGACACATTTCCCACAAATTGGTGTAGAACAAAAACAGAGCAAATAGGAATGAATGTTGGACATGCATTCACCAAGTGATCAAAACATTTCTACTCAACTCAATGGTAATCAATTAAAAAATCGGAAGAGCTTTAAATGTCATTGACCATCACAAGAACATAAACAACAATAAAACAGAAACCAAAACTTCAGTCTCACAGCCACATTATTAAGTGATGCAGCTCTTCCAACTAGTTTAGTTTTCCTCTTACTTCAAAACCTGATTCTATTAATTTGGAAATCTATAAAATCATGTTTGTTTATAACACTTCCCATTTGTATCTTACATTGGTAGCAGGCTATACTTGTTCTTCTGGATGAATTTTCCCATCCCACCAAGACTTCAATTTTAATCAATTGTGTGATTAAGGTCCATGACTTCTTGTAGCCACAGATGTAACTAAAAGAGAGAATCTATAAATACTGTAATTCTATATTGACTAAGTAAAAACATGTAGGCTACACCGTATGGTATTTATATACTTAAAATACTTGTGTTTTAGTAATTCAATAAATACCATATTCTTAATTTTCCTTTAGAAAAGGTTAGCTCTTAAAAAGATCTGATATTTGCTGCTCAGCCACTTTCCTGGAGGTGATGTCAATCCACTGAGATTACTACGCAAGTGTAAAGACTTCAATGTGGGGCTGTGCCTCATCTAAAGCAGAACCCATCCACACCATTGTGTCCATTTTCTAAAAGTTAGAAGAGTGTGGGGGTTGTGATTTTTTTTTTTTTCTTGTATGTGTGTGCGCGCATTTGTTTGTGTGCGTGGAGTGAGTGTGCCTGTCCAAGTGGTTGCCAACTGGGATTAGGGGAATGTGAATCAGTGAGGGACCACCGCGGAGGTATCCAGTGGTGTTAAGAGTGCCCCCCCCACACACAACGCATACAACTACCCCCTACCTCCAACCCTGTGTTCTCTTTCACAGCCCCCCTCCCCTTCTTCCCCTCTTCACCCCCATCCTTGTCCCTTGTTTCTGCCTCCAGCCTTAGTACTTCCTAGTTTAGTTCTGCCTGAGCGCAGAGCTGCTCTCTCACCAATTTAGAGAGTGGCAGGGAAGATGTGGACTGACACCACACTGATTCAGTGAAGTGTGTGTGTGTGTGTGTGTGTGTGTGTGTGTGTGTGTGTGTCTGTGTGTGAGCCATTCCATGTGGGTTAAATGAATGGAGGACAAACTTTAACTAAAGGAGGAACATAAAAAATTAAGAAGTAAATAAAGTGTGTGTATGTGTATGAGGAATAAAAAAAGGCACATAAGCAGGTGAACAATATCTTGATTTCACCTCTGTAATCTTTCTAAAATAATCAGCAACTGCTGCCACATGACCCGTGTTTGTCTTTTCTAATTAATATCCCATTCATGTGAGAGAACAAGCAGACAAAGAGTCTTTAACAAAACAGGACCAAATCGGATCTTATATCATATCTCTAAATCCTCTCTTTTCATAGTGAAAACTGCTGTTTGCACATTGCTGCTACCATGTGAAGCTTGTATGTGTAGAAAGCTATAGCCCTCTATGAGAAGGCCAGCTCTCAGTCTTCAGGGTGCCATCCTGTGGCAACATCAGAAGAAATGTCAAAGATTTTGAAGGCTTGGTTAAATACGACTGGATTTCTTTGCCTTAAACCTTCAATGACATTTTTGGCTGTCGGAAAGGTCAGCGTGCAGCTCCTCTGAAATGCTAGCTCTTTTGGGGTGAACTTCAATGCAGGATAATAAATCCCTCTCTCTATTTTTCCCTTCATACTTCGAGCACTGGCTGTGGCACAATAGCCCATCAACAAGTTGGAAAACATAGATTGGATGGATATGTCGTGTGTGTGTGTTTGTGTGAAAACCTCCAAATGATATAGTTAACACAAGGCCTAAGTTGTTTCTGAAGCCTTTGGCCAAGTCCAAACCACATTTGTATGAGCTTCTTCTGATAATGAAGCTCTAAATGTGTCACGGACGTAGCATCTTTTTATAAAAATAATGCATGTGTGGTGGATTATAATTTACAATTCAATAATTAAATTACAATCACTAACCTCAGTAATGCTCTAAACATTAAACATTTAGCATGAGACTGTATGTGAGAAGAGACAACTACTGTGAGAAATAAGTTGCCCACAGCAACTATTAAGTGGCTCCTGGCTTCTTGCTAATTTTGCAAGCTGGTTTAATGTTGGGAAGTTGCCTTAACCTTAGAAAAGTGTATTAACGTTACCAAGTTGACTCAATGTTAAGCTTTCTTAAAGTTCCAAAAGGGCCTTACATTAGAAAGTGCCTTAACGTAAAAAAACTGCATAATATTAGATAATAACCTAATGTTAAGAACTGTCTTAATGTTAAGGATCTGCCCCAATGTTAAGCTGCCTTAACATTAAAAATGCTTTAATGGATAGAAAATAGAAATAATAATAGACGTAGAATAGAAGACCGCCCTAAAATCAGAAAACTGTCTTATTGTTAGAAAGCTGCCTATACAATAACAAGCTGGCTTAAAATTACTGTATGAAATGGCTTAACATTAGCAAGTTGGCCTAATTTTAACAAGCTGCGTAATGGTAGCAAATTGCCCTAACTTTACTGTAGCAAGCTTCATTAAATGTATGCAAACTGCCTTTAACTAGAATTTTAATGTTTGCCCTCCAGTAACTCAAAGTTGTCTTATAGACAATTTCTTTTTGAACATTTTGCTTCAATAAAAAGCACAGTTGTAAGAAATGAAATTAATGCTGCAATTCAAATTTTGAGGATCTTCATATCATGCCTAATACCTTACCAAGAGGCTGACCTGACCTGTTGGGACACTTGGGAAAAGTGCTACTATTAATGTTACTAGTAGCAAAATGTCAGCTGTCAAAAGGCCCATGTTCCCAGTGACAGCGTTTGCTTGCATCCTTAGTCCAAGTCTGGCTTATACAGTAAATATTGTTTTGTACACTAGTTGCAGTGTGTTGAACTTAACAGCTGGATGGAACCACCCAGGCAGTACTTCCAAACCATACATAGAGAAAATGTAAGTAAAGTACTGTAACGTGTTTAATGGCTGGTGAGTAATTTGTAAAAGGGTGTATTGCTTCAACAAATGAGTAATTGATTAAATGTTGCATCTAATGAAATCATCCTTGGAAAAAGCTAATGTAAAAGAATTGGAAAAATCAAGTGAGATGTATCTTGTATCATAGTGTTTTTCTCAAGTACTAATAGAAAAACTATTGCAATTGAAACAGACAAAATATATTCTAGTGTAGTAGGAAATTCAGCTTTTCACCCTCCATTTGTGCCTTAATTATTGTTAAAATATTATTAACATATTGAATATATACAGTAGCTAAGTATTGGTTTACAGTCGCTTTCCATTAGTTGCAGTTCTTTTCTCCGCTGTGACTGCAGTCCCTGAGTCACTTTCATTGAAAAAGAACATTACCACGGTAAGACAGTGGTAGCAGTTACAGGATGTCTCACTTTTGTGCATTTGACAAGAAGCGAATGTGCCACAGAAATAGGTAATTGTCAGTAAGAGTACTGGAACATCAAGTTACAACTTCAATCGTAATATCTGGTAGTTCAACTGACCAGCTGTAATTTTACCCCTGGCTTTACCAGAGGATGTTGCACTCCACCATCTGCAGTGATGCACAATTACTCCTTCAATATGATGCCGCACAAAGGCGATTTGGAGAGATGGAGAATCTGATGAAAAGCATTGAACAGGAATTAAATCATGTTTTCCACACCATAGGTTCAGAAAATGGTGCTTGAGACACTGGAGAGCCCAGCGGCGGATTCCAATCTCTGGGCTGAAATTGGAAATGAACAGCGGTCCCGTCTCCATTCTGACAGCCTCGTGTCAATAAAAGTCAGTTTCCCTCCATTGCTTCCCATCGCTGACCACAAAGGGACTTTTGTCAGCTACAGTCAAGAGTGCTGTGGACGGCTAACATTGTGTTAACGTGCAGAAAATGGTGATTGCATTTATGGCCATTAAGAATTTAATCATAAATGTGAACATACAGGTGGACAGAAAGAGGAAAAACAAAGTCTATAAAAGCCATATTATACAAAAGTGAATTGGTCATCCTGCATTTAGAGGGAGCAGCACACGGCAGCTCCCTGTGCAGAGGAGATCATATAATGTGATTTATGGTTCTTGAGTGAATTATGGAAACACTGACCTTCCCTTTACATCCTATCAAACAGATAACTGGGCAGTAAGTTGCTGTTATGATAGGAGGAGGGGGGAGAACAGTGTGATGCCTGTTTACATGTGCTGATGCAGGCAAATGGCAAATAGGACAAGATTCATATCAGACTCTCCCTCTGATATACGAAGAGTCCAAAATCTGTATGAGGATTTGCGTTTGTGGTGCATTTTGACACGTTGTGCAGCATTTCTAGCAGCTCTGGCCTTGGTCTTTCAAAATGCCATTAATGGTAGAATCTCACGTTTTTCTTTCCCAAGAGAATGTCATGACAATAGCATCTTTGAGATTATTTTTTTTATTATTTTGGGAAAAAAAAAAACCTTCATCTCCCCCCACCTTTGTTTGCACTTTAAATTTGCATATCAAAGAAATCCCATTGGGACCTGCTTTGCATATTTACATCTGATTAGTAACTTTAAATGAACATGTCAAAAATGGTCGAGTTTTCTTATTTGAATGTGCGAGGACTACCTAGCTTGTATAATTAGTGCCAGCACATGTAACATAGCCAAAAAACAAAACAAGCTGATTTCAAACGACACAAGAGGCACATTTTATATTGCCTTTCATTAGGCATACTCAAATACTCCTGTCTAACCTTGGACCTCAAAGCTTGCTAAATGATAACTCCCTTCGAATGATAAAGACAAAAATATGTACTGTATGTTTGTGGTAATATTTCTTTGCAATGACATTAGGTCTTGTAAATTCTATCAGTTTGCTTCTGATGGGAATATTTTTAGATGTACGGAGGAAGAGTTTGAAAAGAGAATGGTTGGGTTCAAGGTCAGTTAGTTCTGTGACAAAAACAATCTGTCTGCTTACCGTCATATAGTTCAAAGTCACAATAGGGTAAAGTGATATTCTGTCTTCTTACCTGACAGCAGAGTATGTCTCAATGCTGACATGTTATTCCTCTCATTCTAGAGACCAGAAGGGAGATCTAAAACCAAATTTAAACATTTTATTTTGCCAGTGTTCTGTCACATGTGGGAGGGATGCGAGGGGACAGCCTTGCGGCTGTGTGTCTTCTTATTTCCACCAAGTTGAAACTTGACATGTTTGACGCTTCGTGTATGTGTGTATATGTATGTGTGTGTTTTGCAGCAGCACGTCGCAAAATTTCAGCCAAACTTTTCCCTGCTGAAACTTCTGGAATGATGAGCTCTCCTGCAGGCCACAGTGTGCACACAGGGAGCCTAAAAATGAACTATGTGATTATTAATTGGAGTCTATTTTGATTCAGTATTCAACGCTGCATATCGTCATGGGTCCTCAGTGGGATTGTGTCTGCGTAGCGGTGTGTTGGAGTGGTAGTGGTAGTGGTGGTGGTGGTTGGGAGGGGGAGGTGGGGGCAGTCTGGAAGGCTGTGCCGTTTGGAGCACGGCTCACTACCCGCACATCGGCATACCAATGAGTGGGGTTAAGAAGGCACGGCTCCTCGTGGAGACACCGTTCCTTCAGCAGACCCAATCCGCCAAGTCTCCACGGACCTATTTCCAAAAGCTGCTCCTAATGTGGGCCTGTGTCAATCACCCCCACAGACAGCTCCCCCTCCCCACCCCTCTCCTGTCCATATGAAATAGTCATACATTAGGAACCAGGGGAGAGCACCTCGCTGTCTAGGAGTCCTCATGTATTCTAATGCAATTCAAAAGCTATGGGTAGTTAAGTGGGAAGACAGTTGATGGTTGTTACACCCGCTCACTGGAAGTGCTTCCTTCTTTTTTGGCTTTCAAAGAGTTGGATTTCAACATGTAAGAATTTGGCAGTCTTTTGTCTCAGCTTTGTTTGTTTATCAAGAGTCATACTATCCAGGAGAGGAGAGGATTGAACAGAGGACTCGTCGTTCTGTCAGCGAGTGGACGGGGGCTAGATATTGGATCTTATGGTGACATGTTTATGTGACAACATCATTTGACAGCTTTGACACTCCATAGACAAACACCTTCAAAAGAGTTGGCAGTATATCCGCTCAAAAATATAGGGACATCATTTTGCTGCCACGTGCTAAAATGATGGTGTCGCTTTTATTTATTTTATTTATTTTTAACAAAGTTAGGGCTTATTTCAAACATCTTCAGGCCTTCGTTACCTTAACGTGTAATGTTGCTTGACTGCTGAAATAAGCAGCTGTTTGCAAAGATCAGCTCAGAGGAGAACAATAATTTATTGTTTTTATAGAAGTTTATGTTTAGTGCTTTGGTTAAATTTCAAAGACAGAGCTGGGAATATTCTAAATTTTTATATTCATTGTTAATGTTAATGTCCATTTTTCAAAACTTTCCCACTACCCCAGCCTGTCTGTGGCCCTCATCCCCAAGCCCCTTTATAGTCAAGGCAGTGTATTTTTTTAATCTTGTAAGACATTTTTGGAATTTGTATGACAAAAATGGTCTTGTTTGCAAAATGACAGTTTTACTTCTGCATTTAAAATTCTATTTTCACCTTTAAGATACAGAATTTTGCAGTTTTTACATTTTACGCTTTAGAGTGATGTTCAACCTTAATATTTTTGCTTGATTATTATGTTGCAGGGCATTTTCAAAATATTTAAATTTTATAACAATGACTAGCTGAAGCACCGGGTAGTTTTTAGCAGGGTGTAGCAGATCAGTGAGAGGGAACGCTAAGGGGAGCAGAGCCAATTAGGCAAAATGAGTACAAATCAATAACAGTTTGGAATAAATGGCTACATTTGGCATGTTACTACTTTAAAACTGTCAAATTTTGATTCAGGATGCTTAGATTTGTACCAATTCAACACTGATTTGAAGAGAGCTACATTTATTAAAGTCAAGTAGGGGGTTTTAAAAGGTAACCTCTGAACCACTCTTCCAACCCAATTTTACCAAATAGGTGATATATTTTCCTCTGACTTTTAAAAGAAGTTAATGAAATAGAGGTGTATGTGTTGGGGTCTATTTTCAGTCCAGGATTGGCTGTAATTTGAAGTATTTAATTTAACAGTGATGTGGGGGTTAGAGTTAGGGTGAAGATGGTGGTTAACCAATGCTGCACAATCTCAACTGTATTCGTTTGGGTTTGGGTTGTGTTCAGCCACTGTACAACTGGGCTCAGGTTGGGTTCAGACAGAAATATCCAGCCCAATTCATACTTTTAACCGACTGTGATGTATTTTAAATAGTTTGTAAACATTGGCTCAGCTTTTGCAAAAGAATGAGATACACACTTATTACTCTGTAGTGTTTCTTGTCGCTATGTTCTGCTGTTTTGTTCATTTTATGAGATTTTTCTTTGCACAAAAAGCATAATAGTAAAGATAATTTTATCCTATATTGACTTCTGATTTACTGCAGACACATTATGCCACTGTAAGGAGTCGTACTGTGGTGCCACAGAGGCAGATGATGCTAAGTTCCTCCAAAGCCAAGGATCCAATCTCCTTTGGGGTCAGAGTACATCAAGCTTCCATGGCTGGTCCAATAGCACCATGCTTGGTTGAGTGCAGCCCACGCTGGGCCAGAGGTATGTTGGTAAGTCCACGGGACATGAGGTAGTATGAGTAAACCGCAGGGATCTGAGTGGATTTACTCTCCTGCCAGCTTCCTTTTTAGACAACAGTGGACCTATTGTACTGGCTCCATATGTTATAAGCAACACAGAGACAAAGAGGAAGGGAGACAACAAATAAAGACATTGAGAGGATGGTGCTGAGAGATGGAGAGTAACAAGGACACATTTCATTTAGTTTGTGAGAATTTGCTCTTTATCATATAGCTCCAATTAATTATTAATTAAAAGCCTGATAGAAAAAGAACTGAAGGCCATGAAGCTGAAATTTTATATAGTTTCTGGTTCATGTTTATCAATGTACAACTTATATCCAAACTTCATTTAATATATGTGAAAAGAAGTTGATAATGTAATTATTTGTGAAGAAGTCCGTTATGTGGGGAATGTGGAATTCTTTTAAAAAGATTCATTTAAGATATAATATTTTGAAGGCCTTAGAGAATTTCATTCAAAATCTAAAAATTACTGCTGGAATATTCCGCTAAAGCATTAATTGATTTGTTCACAGTTATTGTTCTGACCTGGAATGAATTTTTAGTGCACTGACAATGAAAAAAAAAGAATTGCATTAGTGCTGATTTATCTTGTTAACAGTGTGACAGATGTACAAGAGGCTTTTCAAATTTTTGCAGGAGTGAAAAAAAAGAGGGGTCACAGGAAGATTATCAAATGTTCCCTTTGGAGAAATTGCTTTGAAAAGTTGTTGCTTTATGATGCCAAACCCTGAAATACTCACACAGAATGTCAGGGGAAAGTGTGCTGCAGATCCAGAGCGGCAGCAGTAATGAACAATTCAGGTGGTTGTTTGTGGCTGCTGCTATTGTGTGTTATGATTTATTGAGAAGCATCCGACTTAGGCTACCTTTTGGTTTTCACCTTCACACAGCTCATTTGGATTTATGTAATTCATTTCCAATTCACTGAGTTAACTGTGAAGCTAGTGAAGGCTCTTGTTTGTGTATTGGTGGTTGTTTTGTTGTGTTTTATTTTGTAGAAATGTCAGCATGCTTAAGACTTGTAGCATTAAGAAATTTCCTTTAAGGAAATAAATCAGAAATGATGCACAGACAGCAGAGATAGGCTTTGTGCAGTATAATCAGACTGTGTTTGTAGAATAGTCTCTTTTCTGGTCCATACAGTTCCATTTTATCTCTTGTATCAAGTACCATAATAAAGAAATGCTAAGAAAACATGCCAATCAGTAAAAGTTTAAATAAGGGACTGTAAAACTTTTGTTAAAAGATGGGGAGGGTTTAGCATTTTTACCTTTTAAGAACAGGTGTGAGGTTTTTATTATAGGTTTATATTCTCATTCATGACTGATACCTTTCTTTTTTCAATCAAATGGCCCCAGTTCATTTAGTCTGTGTCAGCAATAATCTGTGGCCATCTTGTAGCTCTTTGTTCAGAAATACAGCTTAAATATAATAAATGAAACAGCGTACAGTGTTCCATCTTTGCTGTGATTTCAAATTTGTTTAAAAAACATTTTTGTTAACATTTCTAAACTGCCCGTGAAAACCATGCATGTTCATAATGTCAATTTTCCTTCAGTTAAAACAAGTGGGAATTTATGGTTTTCTATAAACAGCTACAAACCGATGTAAAAAAAATGGCAACCCAGTTGCAACCATTCAACACTTACTCGATTTAAAGATATTAGGTGGAAGGTTTGTTTTTTAGGTTATTATACAGCTGTAGGAGGGCTGTGAACTATTAGAATCAGAATCCAAACTGCACAAAAAAACTTACTTAACACTTGTGTCTACTTCCTAGAAACCTGCTTCATATAATACGCATAAGATAAGATAAGATAGCTAAGATAATAACAATTTTTCTGGATTCAGAAAAACCTGAAGTCCTTTTCAACACAGTATTGGGCACAGTTACTATATAGCATAAAGCCCAGCGGAGGAATTTATCATTACTGTGTGAAGCCTGCCAATGTGTGTGCTTTTAAAATTAATGACAGAAGCACTCTGACTTTTAGTCCATCTAAAATTTTCATTAAATTTCATTATTCAGCTGTCTCTGTGGCCCTGAATTAATAAACTCCAGGTATCATACCATGAATTCATATTATGTTTGAGACAGATACAGTCATGTATGCAGCCTTTTCTTTACAATATCCCAAAACATACAATTAAAAGTAAGTTCAAAGCACTTTATGCAATGCGGAACTTTGGCTAATATCTTGAAAATTGTATTGTGAGGAGTAGAAAAACAGCCAGCTGCTGCTCACACACACACACACACACACACACATACGTATTTGAGTGTTATTTTTGTATCTGCTGAAATCAATGCTTCTAACATATATTACACAGTTTGCAAGGAAAACATCTCTTTTTGCTGACACTGACAAATGAAGGCACCTGATAAAGATTTTCCTTTAGTGACTGAAAACCTATAATTTTATGCTGGCGAAAATAAGTGCATTTGAGTATTTTCCTTTACATCCTTCCAAAGCGTTCAACATAAAGTCCACTAGGAGATGAGGTAGAAGAAGGCAAGAACAAAAACTGCATATTCCAAACTTTGGGTGAGAGTGTGGTCTGATACTCAGATATTAATGTGTACATGCTGCCATGCTAATTGGGAACGTAATGAGTGGTCAGACCTGATGCCAGGTCGGCTGAGGGGGTACTGAGAGTAATTGTTAAGTGTGCGCTGTGTAAAGGTTTTAGTCTGGTAAGATCCAGTTTCTGCAGTAACTATAACTTTACCTTAAGTTTGTTTTGTTTCACCTTCATTAGCCTATGTAGTTTCTATAGTCTGAGTTGTCCTCACGTTTCCACCCAGAATCGTCACGTATTTCGTCTTTTATTCTTTAACGTGCGTTACATCCCGGATGTCACCATGTTCCATTTACGGGTTTGTCTATCCAGTCGTTCCAGACCAGTCTCTAAGTGTGTACACTCATCATCGTGTGCATCTTCATCTGTGTGAACTGTCCAGTCTTAGAAAGTCTTGGCTAGTCTTCAGGTGTGTCTGACGATTTCGCCAAAGTATTTGAATATAGAATGCGATAAGCCTCATCGATAGCAAAGAAAATTTTTTCTATTACTTATGTGTGATCGAAAAGGAATATTTGGGCCCAGTTAATTCTCATTCGATAGAACGAAACAATGTTACTGACATTAATCCAAGTTTAAGGAAAGCTGCATTATGTCTGAGTATTGAACAGAAAAAGGTGCCGTGTTTGTCAGATTTCTAAAAGCATCCTCAGATAATATTCAAAATTTGCTTAAAGTTTATGTATTTGATGATTTCCTGCATTGAAAAAAAGGATTCTGAATAGCAGATTCCTGCTGTGTGTAGGGTTCATGTTTGTTTACCCTGAGTGTGACGGCGCTGAGGTTAAAGCTTCCTTTAGGCTCTATAGAGAGCCACAGCTGGGAGGCAGCATGAACACCTGTTAATAGCGCTGCCCTGATGGTTTCTCCTCAACAAACTCTTTAAAATGAGATTTTACATTGCAACAAATCTAGCCAAACAAACACTGTTTTTCACTTCATCTCTCCAAGCTCTCAACCTTCCACCTTAAATTCATCACAGCAGAGATGAATGTAAAGTTTGTGAGGCACAGAGTAGCAACCCATAAGATAACAAAGAATTCATGCTGTAAACTAAGCTTTTGAGAGAGGAGGGAGGGGGTGTAGAACGTAGGCTCAGACTGGGTTCTGGTTTGGCAAGAGGGGAACTCGGGAAACATGTTATGTTCACAGACTTCAGGTGAAAAAAGTCACTTACTGCATTCATAGATAGTCTTGTATCTTTTTCCACTGGATGTAAATGTTTCTGTGCTCATGCTGGCCCAGAATGGATTCCTACTAAACCTCCTTCTTTATTTTCCTGTGTATCCTTCTTTTTAATGTATCTCTTGTTTTAATAGGAGATAAATACATTATTGACAAATTTGTGTGTAATATGTAAAGAATGAAACCGTGACATTAAAAAAATGACCACAACTACGGGCAGAACAATTATTAGAAAGTGGCTTAGTTTGCAATTCTTCTTCTTAAAGCTAAAATACGAAATCTAAAATTTTTATCAGGGGGTTAATTACAATAAATAAGAAGCTACAAAAGTTAAAGACAGATAATTTGTATTCAGTGATTGGTTAGAAGGACAAGCCTGAGCCTCACTCAAAACCTTTTGGAAGCACATTTCTAAATCAGAAAATTGCAAAATATTTTAGGATGCATGTAAAATCTGCATTCATGCTTATTTGCTAGCAGATTTCTTCTCTTTCTTGCCTTTGTTACAGCATTTCTGCATTTCTTTGCACATGAACAGAATCATATAAATGTGTACAATGTTAGAAAACAAAATGCAGATCGACTTGTAAAAACATTGCTCATTAGCACTACTAGTGGTCAGAATCTTTAGAGGTGCCTTTAACGTGAAACAACTTCAGCATTTTGTAACACTTTTTTTTAGCTGAGACAAAAATATTTAAAGGCTTACATTCATCCAAAATAAATTGAGATTTTTACTAGTTTAGTTTATTCGGTCACATTTTTGAAGTTTTTAAAATTTAAATTCCAAAGTAAAGTTGACATCTTTCACTTTTAGAGTATAAAACAACTTTATTCACGAAATCATCTGATAAATGCTGCTTCAAGAACTGCAGATATACATATCAAAGTCCCATTGAAGAGGTCTGTATTCAGACAACAGGACAGCCATGTAGATAACGCAGACAAATGTAACTAATTGTCATATAACCTAAAATTGGGGCATAAAAGTGTCTAAATAATGGCAGCTAATTTGCTTTGTATTGTGCAGCTTTCTTGATGGCTTTAAATTGAATGAGTCAGGATCCATTCTGGCGTAATGTGAAAGCTGGGGCACTGGTTCACACTAGAGACATTCAAGGTCGAGCTACTCCAAATGAAGGGGTGACGGGGGAGTGAAGAGATTTAAAGTAAGACAGCTGAGTCAATGGATGGCCAGAGAGCAGATTTAGCACCGTATACATGTAACCTTGAATTACTGTTTTTTTTTTTCTTCCTGCATTGAAAGCTTTTCCAATAACCCTTCTCAAAAATATATCAGTTTTTGTCACCCACATTAATGGCACAATCAGCCTGAAAAAATTGCAGTCACAAATTATTCATTGTAATCCTCCCATTTGAGGACCCTAATGCCTCTAATTGGGCTTTTATGACTTACAAACTGTATCTTCCTCTCATTTTTTTTTTATTTTTTCCCCTCTGGCGTTTGTTTTTCTTCCTTCCCGCCATGCTGCCGAGTGACATTGAGCCTCTCCCTGTCGGGGTGCTCTCTTGTCTCACTCCAGTGCACATTTTCGCTGTCCCCTCTCCTCCTCCCCCAGACAATGAGCTTTAGACTGAATACATTATCTGAGCTGTTGTTCTGTTTGTTGTTGTTTTAGCATCCAAGAAAAGAGATGAATTATTAATGATGACATACAAAAAAAAAAAAAAAAAAAAAGGACAAAAAAGTCTAATATTTTTCGGAATGCTGTTGAGTGCTGTGGCTCCATCAAGAGGCCTGCAAATAAGACCATCAAACGTTACAATACAGCCTGCGATATACACAATAATAATATTGTAGGAATCACATAGCAATAAAAAGATGTATTAGTTCCTACTAGTATTTAACAGTAGGTCCACAAAAACAAGAATATGGGTAACAAGTGTGTAACAAATGTAAATATTAGACAAAAGGGCAAGTAGAAATGTATAATCAAAGAGATATGAGGGGAGAGAAAGATTTTTTTATTAATGTCTAGACACTTTTCTAAACACTATTCTACTTGTCTTATTATTAAATAAAATGCAAATAATAATTACTAGGCCCCTCTATAAACAATTATGATTAAATCGATTCACCTGCACTTTTATTTCATAGAATTACATTCGTTTTATGACAGAGGAGTTTTTTTTCTCTTTGGATAACAAAAGAACACCTTCCATTGCTGTGTACATCAGAAATATAAGCTTGGTTAGCAATGCAGACTACCCGTCACAATCTTCTCGACTGCTGCACAAACATGCCTGCAAGGAGCAAAATTTTTTAAGTAAAGACTTACTAACTTTTTGATTTAACATTAGAGTGAATTTAGGGGGGAAGAAATTGAAAATTCAAACTGAATTCCGAATTTAAAGCCGCAAACCTTGCAGTAGTTTGGCTTGTCGTCCAGCAGAGGGCGATTTTAAAATTCACAATCAGCTTGAATTCAAAAGATCAACAGCTTTCGTCTTTGTCCTCTCAGGGGTCGCCAGAGCGGAACATGTCACAATCAGCTTGACAGCACAATGTGCAACAGGATCATGGATATACACTTTAACTTTGTTTTAATTTGCTTTCCTATAACACGCCTTTGTATTTAATGCAATCGTCCTAAAAGTTAATTTAAGAACATATTGTCTTAGATTGGTTGATTTAGATTTGAGACCCAATTCAACATTTATTAAAGAAAGATAGCAACAATGTTTTATTGAATCTACAAAAAAGACCAAGATTTGGAAAGCTGTATCTTTCAATCACTGCATTCTCTGAAGTCTAGTATTACACTTTTTTTTGTGTGTGTAGAGTGAACTCTCTTATTTTTTAAGTTCATCACTAAAAGTTAAAAGATTTCAGGTTGACTTCTGACAATCAAAACTACAAATTTAAATGAGCTTAAAAATGTGTTATGTTTTATTATGTTTGTCTGTTTATCGACATCATGTGAGAAAACGGGAAACCTTAAACTACAAACAATGCTGGTTTTTACTGTTTCTAGTCACTTTTTGCTGTGTGATGACCAGATAAACTCATTAGGGCTGAGCAGGAGCACACGCAGAGCCAGCCAGTGAAAGCAGTGGTGCACAATGTGGAAACAAACCTGGAAGCTAGAAAACTTTTATGGTTCAAGCATCAGGCAAGTTATTGTCATTCAGGTCACTGTGCCCTATCTTTCTGTCCAGCTTCCAGTTCCTGTAATACATCCCTGGGTAAGATAATACCCGAAACAAGGCAGCTGAAGAACAACATGTTAAAGTGTTTTTTGATTTCAACAGCGAAATTACCAACCGTTTGTTTTGTAGACTCAACTGCTAGCTTGCCACCCACATGATGCGACCATTAATTTCTATTGATTCGTTTACGTGCAACCATCATCATCAAAAATGAAGCAAGAGAAAATCCTGAAACCTGGCAACATAACCCCAACCACCACACCACAAAATCACAGTGTGTTTAAAACGATAATCAATTATGGAACAAGAGTCTTCATGTGTGTTTTTGTTGCCATCACAGATACTTTCTCTGCCTCAAGACCCAAAGTTAATGCAACTGTATGATCCAACAAGGCTCTCTGACAGATGAACATGTGGCAGCTCCACAGCTCTCTGCATCACAGACTGACACAAACTGTAAGTTGCAATATGCTTTATTTATGACTAATACAATGAAGTAAAACTTAACCACTCATTGGTGACCCACCTGGTCCTAAATCTCAACACCATCAACATCATTGTTGTTGCCAGTTCCATCATTAAGCCACTGATCAGAAGCAGGGATTACTGTGCCCCCTCTTGGTTATAAATCAGCACTGCATTATCATTGAAATTACAAGCTTTACAGCAAGTTTTCAGTGAAGCTCCCAGTTGGTTTGATCAGTACGGTGCTTGGACATGATGGTGGGAGTTAAGAAGGAGGAAATACAATAAAATGTATCACTGTAAATAATGAGAGTTTGGAAGCTTTGATCAAAAGAACAGTAAGGTGGTGACAAATAAACTGCAGCGATTGTGTCACTGCAAGGTCTCTCAGACACAGACCGTTCATCATGGAGAAAAGCTACATTTTGTCCCCTCTCACAAGATTCAGTGATACGGTATGAATGAAGAAAAATGACACAGAGACAGGGCTTGTCCGCTATCTATCACAGAGCAACAGGGTCTGTCTGCTGTATGTTCAAGCATCAAACGCTGCTTCTGCTTTTGTTCCTTGCTGCTTATTTTATATAGTGCTGCCCAGCATCATGAATCAAACTGACTTGACTTTGTGGTTTGTGTCAGAAATGTTTCACTGTGTCCTACAGTGGATTGTGATTTAAAAGGCTCGACAACAGAATTCAGATATTTGATTGATTTTTTAACATCATGCAGCTTAGTTTTGGATATCCATTTTTTTTCCCTTTTGTTCGTATTTATAGCACCTCTTTACGTCCTTCTTTCCTCAACCAGGGGAAAAAAGACTGCCTGTTTGGAGTTTACAGGATCAAAGAAGAGGTAAATATCATTTCCATAACATTTGAACCAGTTAACCACCAGCACAATGCAGAGAAACACTACTGTAAGCGTCTGACAATGCCAATGAGGCAGGAACTCTGTGATTTGCCGCTCTGCCAAAGAGGAGGGAAGCGAGCGCAAACATGGAGGGGGTGAGAGGTCAACTGTGCTCTCCCTGCATCACTTTCCAAGCAGCCCCTCAAGCACTGGTGATGTTTTAGGCAACCGTACCTCACTTTGGGGGGAGGCCTGATGGATGCCATTCCCAAGGTGAATGGAAAGAATAGCATTAAGCTGCACCACACTGCCTGGAGAGAGCTACACTGCTTTGGGTGATTCATCTATTGATTATTTCTACCCAAGCATGGAGGTGCCATGTAAACACACATATATTAGTAGTTTACAATAGACATGTGTGCCCCAAACACACATGCAGACACAGAGGATGCAGTAAAGCATGCCTCAGGCCTACTCACTGTTTTATAATCAGATTCCGACTTCTACCAGCTCATGGGCATTTTGAGACCACAAGACAGATACATCTGATGGGTAACTAAATAGAGATGAATGAAGAGATGAAGGAATAAATAAATGATAAATGTGCATTAGCACTGTTTGTGTGGGCCTGCTTTTGTGTTATTGATTTGAGCTGAGTTTCTGTGTGTAGTTGAAGTAGGCTACAATACAGTATGTGGGCCAAGACTTATTGTTATGCTTGTTTACTGCTATATGAGTACAATTTCAATTTTATGTGTTTTATATATCCGATGTATCCATCTGTTTTATCTGATACATGACATAACAAAAGGTATTACTTATTCATTTATATTTTTTCATGTAGTAACAATTTCTTTTACTTTTTAAGTTTTTTCATCTTAAAAATGTTGTGCCACGCCTGCCTTTTAATTTTGCATTAGGTAAAAAAATATGTTCTTCTGAAAGAATTAATATTATCTTGAATAATTATTACATGTTGTGTAAATGCTTGAATGAGTTAGATTTGTGAAATTATTTTTTGCTTAGGCAGTTGTTTGAACTTCAAAATCCTGATGCTCCTAAATATTACTCACCTTTATCATAGTAAATAAACAACCATAACTAACATGTATCAAAAACACAGCAGATTTACACCAATAACATTTTAACTTTTTGTCAACTATTTTGTCTGGAAAGTTTACTAAGGAGCTATTATGTCTTATTACTGTAGGTTAGTTTAACAGAAGTTCATTTCTCCAAGTAATTATTTAAGTTTGTATACAGGTGTGTAACATTGGATCAGTCTTCATTTTACTCTTTGATTAGTCTAATGCAAATTTCACTTAAATAAAGGCACCCTACACTCCGGCGAACTAGGAACAAGACCCATGTTTCCATGGCAATGGGTGACACCTGTTGACCATTGGTTTCAAATGAGAGCAAGACATGGCTCATAGTTTGTGGCTTGTTAGCAATATTGTGGAGCAAATAATGAGAAGGGAGAGTTGAAGAAATATACAGCACTGAGGAAAGTGATTGTATTTGCCAAAAAAACTTTGTATTTTCTGCTGGAATGAGCAGCAGGTTGACATGATTCCTCAGACTAAAATAAAAATGTCTTAATTTGCCCAGCAAATCATTCTGACTGATACTTGACTATGTCTATCTGGAGTCTATTACTTAGTTCAAAGCCATAGTTTAAGGCTGTCTTTAATACCAGCCTGTTTTTTTTTTTATTGCACTTTCTTTTATTAAATCAGTATGTGGACCTTTATATATCTGGAGCAGTGATCTTGTTTTTGCCAACAAAGATATTTACTGTAATACAGTTTATGACATCACCTTCAAACATTTACATAGATTTCTTGAAAGATAGCTCATTACCGCATATTATTACAACTGATTGATGACTCATAACATGTGCAGAATAAACCCCCACCCTCTCTAAACCATATTCAATTGACATTGTTTGCATGGAAATACCACTAAACAGAACACACAAGCTACACAATAAGGACCTTAATACCAAATGTTTGCAGTTGATGAGGTGAAAAACAACTGAAAAGTCCTGTTTATCTACACTGTGGGCAGGTACAACCAAACTATCCATGTTTGTTCAGGTGTGTGAGTAATAACAGGAGAGATCCACTGAGTGATCTTGCATTCACACTGTGGCCTCCTCATTAATTTGTTTGAACCTCATGTGCTCATGTGACAGATTTCAAATATGCTGTTTGTTCATGTCTCTCTAACTTGCCTCCAGAGACAATGAAGACACAACCATTTTATGTAGCTGTGTGTTGAAGCTGATAGCATGTCATGTCTGGATGAGGATCATAAATGTGCATGACATAGTAACATTTTGTGTTATACTACATTATAAATCCAGCTTTCATTTGTCTGCATAATCATGAACACTGGAGCTCAGGTTGCAATTCAACCTTTCACTGCTAAAAAAAGATAATGCCAGAGTTGTCACTTATATTGGATATTGTTGCTTTAGGCAGGAAAAGAGCTTCTCTCCAGCATGTGTGTTTCTTTTTCCACCGACTTTTTTTTTTTTTTGTTTAACGTCAGACGTGGCTCTCTCCCTTAGGGGCAGTAATGGCATTCTCCATGACAACGGCAGTGTGACATGGCTGTGCCCTTGAGGGCCGGGCGCCCCCTCTGGGGGGAGCGCCGTGGAAACACGACAGGGTCAACGGTCACCTCCCATCATCCACCAGCAACCCGTCCTTCTCTCTCTCACTGTCTCTCCTTCAGGTGGAGCAAGGAATGTTAGAGAGAAAGAAAGTCTTGAAGCGGGCCCACTCAGTCCAGGCCTGGCAAACATGGAGCTTTAGCCACAGGCAGTTCTGGCTTGGTCTTTACCTCACACAGCTCCTTGCTGTTCCTCCAAGGCCAAGGATGGATCAATACATATAGTAGTGTGGATTCTTTTGGCACCCAAGTATAGCTATGCAGTACTGCCCTGAGGTATGGGTCCGTTGAAAACATAACTGTGTGCATGTGAGCAAAGTGGACTGAGTTTATTCAAGAAGGTGTTGAAATGCTTGGCATAAAACTGATATTTCCAGCAATATTTTTTTTGTGTGTGTATTTGATTTATAGACATACAGCAAATTCTCATGTCCTCATTTATTATTGCAGTTTTTTGGGGGGGAATGTCCTTGAAATTCATATGGAATCTTACAGGAAAAGTCCTTAGAAAAGACAAATAATTGTTTAATTTAATTTCATCTATGATTCCTGAGTAAATAGAAAAACATATTTTCTATTAAAATTATACTAAATATATCACATGTGATATAGCTATAAGAATTTAGATGATTAGACAGGAGGGGGAAAAAAAAAAAAAAAAAAAAAAAAAAAAAAAGCACAAATGGATAATGTCTGGATATAAATTTCAGAAACAATGCTCTTCTGCCACCTGGTGACTAAAAGCAAACCAGTCTGTAATCCTGTAAAGTCCATGGGTTTTACTGCATACTTTATGCCTGCTAGTAGTGTACACCCTAATGAAGAAAATAATTTCGGCACAAACACAGGATAAATCCGTAATTAAGTATATTTGCATTTACACAGAAGAAAAAAAACAAACTCCTCAATGTCAGGGTTTTGTCCACCTTGGCACAACTTGAATGAAAATTCAAAAAGGAAGTAAAAAAAAAAACAGGACACTGTCAGTTCAACAACTCGTGTCCTGTACATTTGGCCATTTCCGCAAAAGAAAATATTTATGTTCATCATGTCAATAAAGTGAAAAATCATTGTGCCTTGCACTAAAAGAAAATGATAGAAGTCAGTCAGCCGTTTCTTGTTCCTCGAGTGCAGAGTTATCTGGAGGATGCATGTATGTATGGAGTCCTCCTTGACCTAAAATGAATGCCATTCAACATGTGAGGAAACCAGTTGGGCACCTGCAGCAGAAAAAAATAATATTTACATAGCATACTTCCTCTTTTAGGAAAACGACAGACAAACTTCCAGAAATAGGCTTGTGATCATGCATTTAATGTCTACATATTATTTTCTATTTCATTAAAGCCTTAATATATACGTCTGATATACAGTAGAATTTCTTCTGTGTAGAAGACAAGGAGAAGGGCAAGGATATACCTGTCTGTGGCACAAAAAAGAAGAAACCTCAAACTTTAAAAATCTTATTTTACAGCTCATTGTTATATAAAGTGAGGAGGAAATGAGTGATTTTGGAAATGGCCACTGTCTGTGATAAAAAGTAACTGTCACGGGGCACTTACCATACTGATATGTAGAGGTAGGTGTTGAGGGATGTGTACTGTGTTGACCACTTTGGGCCTGTGGTCCTAAAGCTTTTCCTTGACTCTGGAGACGAGATCTCTGCACAGCCAATGCCACTGCCTGTGCAAATCTGGACGGCTTTGGTTCAGCCGCACACTGGTCAGAAACAGTTGACGCCGACTCCTCTTCATGGTCCTCAAATGCACTACTCCGCCTATTGCAGGTAGCAACGTTTGGTTGGGAAGATAACGAGGATGTAGTAGGATCTTCTCCCCGTTCTTCCACTTGTAGGTCTTCATTAAAAAATACAGGAGGGGGAGGGGAGGGGAATCCATCTTCCTCTTTTTCTTGTTCCACTTCATCACCAATGTCAAGGTCTTTATCAGCTGTGCATGAACTACAATGGTCTATGTCTGTATTTCCAGACTGTCCACTAGGGTTTTGGAGAAATGCGCTCTGATCTTCTGAGTTGATCTGACCATGACTGATGAGTTCCTCATCCGTAGGGTGAGACAGTGGAGCTGGTGTCACCTCAGAAGTAACTTCATCTTCATCCTTTTCCGTTTTATCAAAGTCCCCAGAAAGAAGTGAAGCTGGACATTCCTCATTGTCTACATCATGTGGAAGTAGAGGAGAGTCTGGGCTGTGAGAAGTCTGAATCTCATGATGGGGCAAAGGTGTTCCAGTCTCTGATCTATTAGAAGAGCAAGAATCCTCCTTAATCTCAGCTTGATTAGTCTTAGCCTCAAGTAATTCTTGACTCTTAGAGTAATCTTCAACTGATATCTGGCACTGATCTGGGGCATCTAGAGTGACCTCTGATTTGTAGGACTTCTGCTTCTTTGATGGAACCACTTTAAAAGTGGTCACTCCCTTCCTCTGTATCGGATCCTCCCACTCAGACTCAGTGTGGAGGTTAGAGTTAAAAACAGATTCAACTTCAGCATAGAAAACCCCACTGTCGGCACACCTCTGTGCCATGGACATTAAGGAGCCATTGTGTAGTTTTGGGAAGGGTTCAGAATTCTTCAAACGCTTCACTAGCATTCCTTTGGAAACAGGAGACGTCAGGACTCTGGCAAGAGCACAGCGTGCATCTGATATGTCTTTCCCTCGAAATGAAGACGACTCACGAAGATGAGCAAATGATGTACGTGAGAAGGATGAGGATAACCGTGGTATTGATGGAGGTGATGAGAATGAGGACAAGGATAAGTTTACAGAGTCTGACTCATCACACTCTCTCAACACCTCCAGAGTATTCAGTGTGTCTACAGCCCCTGCAGAGGCAGGAAAGACTTTGTAACATAAAGTAGTTTTTCCCCCCCAACAAAAAAACTAGGACTCTGTCAGTATAGAAATTTCACACAAGAGAAAAACCTAGATTTCCAATAGATGAAAAGGAATAGCAAGGACTAGTGACTCAATTCATAGGATAATCCTCGATTTACTTTAGTAAAATGTTTATAAAAAATGAAAATAAAATCTAAAATCAGGTATTAAAATTGAAGTATTCACAATTTTACTGCAGACTGGTTAAACACTGGTTAATAGTGAAACATTTTTGCATGTAAACCTTATTTTCTGACAAAGCATCATGTCCAATTGAGTTTTAAATATTATATCAAAGAATTACCAAATATATTAAAGTAAACAAGTAATACAGTTTAGTACAGAAAGGAATAAGCATCCAACATAAAAGCATGATTTTAGTGAAGAGACTATCATTTTACAAAGTTTTAGAAGAATGATGGTTGCATATACTGTAGAAAGTCATGTTATATTGAAAAAGCAGTTACTAAACAAAATCCAACCAATTAGAAAAACACAACAAAGCACAAATACTTGAGAATAAATGATATTACAGATTTTCCATAAACTATAAAAGCAGACAACTTCAAACAGAACAAATAAATTATATTTATGTGCAGCAGGCCACTGTGATACATCCATAAAAGCCACTAAGAGGGAAGAAGGAAGAACAGGCCAATGCAGGGATGGGGAATGATGGTAGGAGGAGAGGAGGACTCCTTCAGGAGTCTATAACCAGGAGAAAAAGCTTAGCTTTTAGGGCAGTCTGCAGTCTAAAGGTTCCTCAAACAAACGTGACCTTCACATCTCAGAACTTAAGTAAGTGCCAGTTTGATCAGTATGAATATCTCACTGTCAAAGTCTTAAGAAGAAATTTGATATCACTGACTGATTGTGTAAGTGTAGGAGGACAGAAGCAGGAATGTGATCATTAGCTCTTGGCTGGGAGATGCTGTTTTTGCCTTGCACCAACTCAGCAGTGTGCTGCACTCACAGCCAAAATAAAACTACGAGGGAGTGAACAGAGATACTGACGCCGCTGAAGGCAATTTAGGCTGGTAATTAAAAAACTAACAAAAAACAAAATAATGCTTAGCATTTACTTTTTAAGCCAGTGTCACCAAACTGTACCATCAAGTGTTTCTTACATTATTACAGTTTTAATGGGCTACAGCATGTCAAATAACAAAATGATAGTTGTCCATTCAAGTGTTTGAAAGTAGATCAGTGAAAGAAGGTATGCACAGAGAAGCTGAACTCAGGCAGGGAAAGAATTTCAGACAGACTAATACAGGGGAATGAAAGCCTGGACAATAGAGGGATTTATCTTTGAACAGACCGAAGCCAATATGTTCTATGAACAAGGCCCTGGGTCACTTTAATTGCCCTGAATGGGGTTAAATTGTTCAGACTGAAAAGCTGTGTTTTGTGCTGGATTTAACTGCTAAATCTTCTATTTGATGGTATTCACTTTGACATTTTAATCTTGATTTAACTTCAATCTCTGCTGACCCTTTGTGGCACTAACTGAAGCTGCAAGGATTTGGCAGATACAAGAATTCACCCTACTCTAAGCCCATTTGATTTCCATTGAAATACTGTAAAAAGGTCAACTGGATTATTCTACCAGCAAATTTCATTGTTTCTATGTATGATGTTGCAACAGTAGTCACCACTAGATGGCAAAATACCCAGCAAGCTTAGCAGTTGGACAGCCAGTATTAAATGCATTGACTATTACATAAAGGGGACTGAACCCTAATGGATACCTTTAATTACCAGCCAGTTTAATCTAGGAAATGTTTCTGGCTATAGCTTCAATCATTATTAAAATGTGTTCAGCCTAAAATGTGTTACCCATTTTCTAAACCACCTCCATCACAAAGCTCATAAATCAACAATTTTTTTACCTTTAACCTGTGTGTCTTCCTGTAGCTCCAGGTGTGCGTTTGCACATGGAGGAGGAGGGGCCCTCCTCTTGGTACTTCTTAAGGTAGATTCAGCAGATGCCTATGGAGAGAAAAATGGCACTTTTGAAGGATTTCCCACTTTGAGAGAAACTTTTTCTTGGAAAAAAGATAGACAATATCAAGGCTACAAGTCCATCTCCAGAGATCTTAATGTTCCTGTGTCCACTGTGTGCAATATCATCAAGTGGATTACAGCCCATGGCTGTAGCTAACCTCTCTGGATGTGGACGGAAGAGCAAAATGAATGAAAAATTACAACGAAGGATTGTTCGAATGGTGGATAAAGAACTCCAATGAACTTCCAAACAAATTCAGGCTGAACTGCTAAAGGCTAAAACAGTGCCAGCTCGCACTATTAGTCGCCGTCGGAATGAAAAGGGATGCTATGGTAGAAGACCCAGGAGGACACCGCTGCTGACACAAAGGCATAAAAAAGCAAGACTGGGGTTTGCCAAAACTTGTGACAAAACCACAATCCTTCTGGGAGAATGTACTGTCGACAGATGAGACAAAAGTAGAGCTTTATGGTAAAGGACAGCATGGCACCATTTACAGAAAAAGACATGAGGCCTTCAAAGAAAAGTACAGTTCCTACAGTCAAACATGGCGGACGTTCAAAGATGGAGTTTTAGGGTTGCTTTGCTGCTTCTGGCACTGGATGCCCTGACTGTGTGAACGGCATCATAAAATCTCAAAACAGCAGTTGGGAGAAGGCATACTTCAAATCTGAGTGACCTGGAGCAGTTTGGGAAAGAAGAGTGGTCCAAAATTCCAGTAAAGAATTGTTATTTCCTAAGGGGGTGCTACCAAATATTAAGTTAAAGTTGCCAATAATTTTGTCCAATGTATTTTTTTGGGTTCTGTGTGGAATTGTATCAGATTTTACTTTTGTTTTTTGTGTGTGTTGTTCCAGTGCAAACAAAAAAAATATAACATGATTACTAAAACAATTGCAACTGCAACAATTTTCTGAGAGAAGGGTTGCATTTTCTGACAGAATTGCACGGGTCCCGATATTTTTGGCCATGACTGTATATCATTGACTGCTAGTAATAATTATCTTTAATCGGTTCCATTACATTTATAAGTATTTTTTATATATTCTGATTACACAAAGACCTGCTTGCATTGTAAAGCAAAAATCAGCAGCAGAAGAAGCCACAGCAGAAGCAGATGAAGAAGAGAAAGTTAGACATTTTTCATCACCAACCCACCCGTGATCCTCTTAGATGACAGGTGCTGAGATTGTTGGGAACACTCTGCGATATGCCCATTGGCGGTTGAGGGGCTCGTCTCTTTTTGGGCAGGTCTGCTGGCAGGGTGTTAAAAGAGTTGACTGCCACTTGTTTTAGACCAGGAGAAGCTGGAGCACTCACTGCACCTTCCTTTGAAAACAGGATATGATCATTTTGACCACAAGCACAAAAACATTAAGTAAAGCTATATTCAGGTAATTCTTTATACTCTTGTCTCCTTTAAGCTTCAGACTTACCAGATTTCTTTCAGATTTTTTCCCCCGCCTTCTGAACAAGCTAAGGAATCCGGTGTTCTCCTTCTGTTTCTTTTCCTTCTTTGGCAGCTCTGCAAACCGTGTAAGACCTCCATCAATAATTGAGGCACAGCACGTGATCTTGTGTTTGCACATGTATGCAAGTGTGTTACCTTGTAATAAAGGTGGTGAGATGGCTTCTGCTGGGCGAGCTGTGTCAGACACCAAACATGACCTTGTCATTATCATGCAGCCGAATCAGATCAGATTGTGTAGTGTAATATTCACTGAGTTTTTTCAAAGACTAAAAAATTACTGCAGTGGCTGGAAGATTAAAAAAGACACACAGAGGCTTGTGGTGTAACATACCTGCTTCAGTTGTCCTGGTTTGCGGTTGATTCTCATGAAACTCTTTACTAGCTGTGTCTATGGCAAACACTTCCCTCAATTCATGGTCATTTAAGGTCTTGTTCAGGTCCAGTGGCTTCTTGGACTGAGAGTCTCTCAGTAAAACGGTTGTTTCTACTTTAAACTCACACTTGTCACACACCACTGGCAGCAGCATCTCAAGGGGCACTCTAGGATTCACTCGCACAACAGCCTTATGAGACTTATTGTAGTTGATCAACAGACGTATAGTTGCCTGTGAAACATAAATATTGATGCCCAATCAGTTTCTCTTTTAATTATTATGTCTATTATGAAGCTGAAAAAGACCTTTGCATTTCTTTCTTATTTTTCCCCACCTCAGGCATGTAGGGCCTCCTAATATTTTCCTCCACCCCTTTTGGCTTTAAGACAACCTTCTCAGCTTCTAGGGAGCCAACAGGAGAGTTGGGTTTGAAGCTGATGTTGTTCTTGTTGGGTGACAGAAACTCAACAGTGTAGTCAGAGGGATTCAGGCGGTAACTTGCACAAAGCGTCACAAGTAAGTCCATCACTGGTTTGCTATAATGAGGACGCAATTATAAAAAAGGGGGACAAGAGGAAACATTAGCATAATTAAATCTTATAATCCTGCTAGATTATGAAATTCATTCCAGAGGACATAAGGTCATGTTACCAGTGTTTAAATAAAGTTAAGTTTCAAAATGCTCATACACATACTTAAATAAGCTGTACTATAGCCTACCTTCCATGCACTGTAGCCTTTTTTTCCAGCCCCCCTGGCAGAACCACACACAAAGAGTGGTCTCTTTCGAGTGGATTCACGTGCTCATCCATCTTAAGAGTCCAAAGTAAATTCAGGATCCCACAAAGAACTGATGTTGTCCCCAATATCAGGTAAATCTCCTGAAAACCATTTATTTGTAATTAAACGGATGACTATAAGTAAGACTGTAGACACAGCATAGGCTAAGGCTCAGTTGTAGGAACAGCACAGGAAGTCCTGCTTGAGGTGTCAGTGTGAAATGCCTTAAACCTGCTCTAAAACATTTCAAGACTGAAGTCTCACACAGGACTCTGACTCCCATACCAGTTAAATTATTCAATAATGATCCTTTAAACTTTCTAAGCTGAGGACACCCATGTATATTTGGGAGAGTAAAATGTCAGAAATAAGTGAGAAGTAGGCAGCAAAAAGACAGAGTTTGCTTCAGTTATACAACAAGCTATAAAGTGTTTATATTTCCAATAGTGAATGCGCAGGATTCACTTGGCTACCTCATTTATAACAGTCGTTTTAAACGCCAAACTACAATATCGGGTAAACAAATTACCTGAAAAGCGTCTTCCTTAAGCTAAAGGTGACAAAACGGTAGTTGTTAACTCAACTTCAACCAAACACGATAGCGTTGCTTTGAAAATTAACCTCCAGAGAAACTTCCAGTGTTTAAACAGTTTGAATAAAGTTACCGCCCTAGGTGTATTTAAGCAGTGAGCTCACCGGAGCGTGCCATCAAAACAGCTGTGCATATCTGCTCATCAACACGCGCGTGCCACTGATCCCTCAGCGCCCTGGCACTGGCGCGCGCACACCCAGAAGTGACTGAGTGATGAAACTACATTGAACGCACAAACTGAATATTAGCTTCACCGTTCAACACTTTTAGATGTAAGTAGTGTTTCTTTAAACATGGACTAGTTTAAATGAAATGAAGGGGAATCGGAACCGCATTAAATATAAAATGATTAGCCTAATATTGTTTCAAACCTAAATACAATGCGAAAACAAATAATTCAATAGGCCAATTACTTAGCCAGCGTGTACATATAATACCAAAACATGCAAACATTTGTTTTTACACTTGTTCCATGGATTTCTTGCAACCTAAATCCCTCTCAGCTTCTCATTAAACACATGCATTTGGTAATTCAATACTTTCTCTTGAAAGTACATTATGTTAACAGCTGGTAAAAAAGAGCTGTCTTAATCAAACATATATAGCATATGTCTAGATTAATTCATGCTGAACGTTTAATGAAAAAGATAATTTTGTCCTGCTTCAACTGTTCAAACAGCAATGCTGAGATCCAAATAAGCTTACGCTGCTACTTGAGGTAGACGGATTAGTGCTGTACACAGACGACATCTTCATGCTAACTAATTAAAACCCCTGCTTTATACTATGCAGAATGCAAACATAGCCTATTTTATTTGCACTTACCTGTGTACACAGATTGTTCGCATTGCCCTCAAACTTTCTCTTCTGTGTTATTAGGTTATTATTAGGTGGGTGGAGTGAAGTGGAGTAGGAGAGGGAGGGGGGTTCGTTCCTCTGTAATCCCTGGTTAGCAGACAAGCTACAGGCCATCCTCAGTCATGTGATCTCACTTTGCATGTCTGTGTTTGCGTGTGCTTTGTGTGGTGGTGGTGGTGATGGTGAAGGGCTATCTACACATATTGTACACATGGCAACAAGGTGAACCATCCTGTGCTGTGAACAGTCTTTTAAAAACCACATTAAAGTTCAAAGTGTTTAGGACTATTGATCCTTTCTTTAGGATCTGGCTAAAATGGTTGCCAATCCATCAAACAGTACTTGACCATTACACTGTATAATATAATAGTTTCAATGTATATTGAACTGTATGTAAACATATTGCTGAACATAGCTATATTACATTAAAGTACTTTTAGCATTTAGCAATAATCATCAATTATTCAACCCCCATTGAAAATTAGGTGTGTTTGGCAATTTCCTGAATGTAGCCCAGTGTTTAATGTAGCCACAATATAAAATCTTTAGTAATGCATGAGAATCTTTGTTTCACTGAAAAAACTTGTCTTGATACTGTAGCTGTCTCTGTCACTGTGTTATTCTCCTCCTCCTTATATAACCCAGCAAGTTCATGTCAGCTTTCTAGGGGCTATGTATAAAGTCTTCATAGTAAATCTGTAAAAATAGTTGAGCTGAGTTGAAGTAGATGTTTGAATAACTAATAATTCAAGGAATGCATTAAACGGGGGTTTCCATGGTAGGGGTCGTGGCCACAATATAAATTAAAGAAGCCGAAAAAGAGTGAGTTAAAAAATCAAAATCCTTTAATCATTTTACCACTTCTAGTTACAGAACCTAAATTCAAAACTAACTGAGAAGGAATAAGCAGGTATTTAAGTTGAAACCACTGACGTGCAAGAAGACAGATTAAGGCTATAATTGGTTCCGTACTTTGATTTGTGATGAAACAGCTGCAAAAAACAATCACATCAGACTCACCTGTTTTTAGCAGACATTTTCCCTTCAGAACTTTGGTAACATGTCATAAACATCAGGAATCTTAGTATTGTTACTGTGGTAATGTTACCACTCACAGAGCCACCAGTCAGTCTTGACTGATTATTCAGTTAAATAATTTAAGATTAATTGGAAGCGAGCTTAGCGTAATCTTTGTACCTCTTCTGTGTAAACACAATAAACTCCTTAACTGAACTCACTTATTTGTACCTTTTGTCTATAATTTAAGATATAATCTCTATTAGATAAGGCTCTTGATTAGTCTGCATACAGTAGGTGAACAGTAACAGGCAGTGAAGTGGGAGTTTTAATCAAATTAGGCACAGAGAACACATGTCCACACCGTCTGTAATCTTGTAATCTCATTGTGAAGTCTGTAAGCGGAGACTCAACGGGCTTCTACAGTTGTTGGCTGCGCTAAAGAGATCACTGTGTGACTGTCTATGATAATGAACTTCTTTTGATGACTAACAGATGAACAGAAAGCCAGTTAGTCAGCACACCATCCAGTCTGTCTCTGCTCTGTATCATCACATGGCATGTTGTGAAATGGAAGAACGCCCGGACACGCACATACACACTGTACATTGCACAGTGGAGCTTTAACACTACTGTGAGATGAAGGGGTAGAAGGTGTTTAAGTGTCAGTTTATTTCTATCTTAACATGTTAAATGCATCAACCTGCAGATAAAGTTACATTTAGATCAGACATATAGCCTAATGTACACCCTGGATGTGCAAATGATGCCGTGATACTCCCAAGCTTTACTGTTACTGTCAAAGGAAATCAAATTGGGTTCATTTCCCGGTGCTATTCTCAAACATTCAGGCTTATGTACACTGTTTTTGAAAAGCTTAGCATAAACTAAGGAAGTTTTTATCCAGCGTGTGTTGAAGATGTGTACACATACAGTATGTAAACTTATGTGAACTGTCTTTGTTTTTCCAGATTTCATGTAAGGGATCTAACAGAGACACAAGGAAGCTAATACTAAGTGTTATACAATGTGACAAAGCCAAATGACAGCCTTCCTTTGAGCAAAGTGACATGCTGTAACCTAATTGGGACATCCCACAGTCTGAAACAGGCTTCCAAATTCATCACTCTGCTTCTAATGGAACTAGCAGCAACAGTCACAGATAGCTGCCAAGAAGGACAGATGTGGACTCAGCTATGGCAACATCATCATTCAAACTGTTGGAAAAGACCCAGGGAAACACGTATGCATGGCAGCACTCTTATGTTTTCCTAGCAAAACAGATTTAATATTTAAATCCTGCTGATAAATCCAGTAAATCATAACCACAACAGAATACATTGTAAAGACATTATTTGCCATTGTACAATTACAGTTAAATATGTAGTGCAGTAGCTCAGTTAGTAGAGTGACCGCCTACCGATCAGAAGGTCGGAGGTTTGCGCCCCATTCTTCCCAACCACATGTCAAAGTGTCCCTGGGCAAGACAGTGAACCCCCAACCATCCCCAGCCGAGCATTGACGGTCCCAAGCCCAATAGAATTTGGGGAGGCTTGCGTCAGGAAGGGCATCCGCTGTAAAAACTGTGCCAAATTGTTGTGCGATTTAATGATCTGCTGTGGTGACCCTGAACTCACAGGATAAGCTGAAAGGACAAAAAAAAAGAAAAATGTAGTGCGGTGCTTTGCAATCCTAAAGTATAAGTCAAATAAATCTGAATGGGGTTCTTTCAAATATGAGGCCTATTAATGAGTGCGCTTATTCTATTGGGTAAATGAACATAAAACAAAGAAATGGATTAACTAAAATGGAATTTAAAAAATGTAAGGGGATATATTGCACGGCCCTATAGAAAGTTACATTAAAGACTGATAACAATAACTGTTAACTGTGCATTAGCAACAGGCAATGATGGAGAAGCAAAACAAATAATTTAATTAAATATATCACCCAAGGCCTGCTTGTAATTCTGGTTATTTAGTTGTTTAGAGTTGTTTAAAACTGGTCACATACTAAATGTTCACATGGTGAAGTGAAACTACCTCTGCCCATGTGAGACTGACATGGTACACCGAGCACCAGGGTGTGTCCAGCTATGCTGACTCTTTGAAGGACTGACTTAAGCCCTCATTTTTTTTCTAACACGTTAGTAATAATTACAATCCTATTTATCACACAACATTGCAATCATTTAACAATTAAGAACATGATCAAGTCACATCATTGGTTCGATAGTAAATATATTTTAATGTGGTACCTTGTGGTAAAATCAAAAGATTTCAAAGGGTGTCCTAAGGGTCTCTTCAAAAGACTCCTAAGGGTTAATATGATGCGTCTTTCTGCCGCGGGTGTAATGTAAGTCTATGTGTAATTTGGCTTCCTCTCCAGCAGGTGTCAGGGATCCGCAAGGCAAAAGCAGAAGGAGTTGTGTAAAATGCATGTCTGCACTGTGATGTCTCCACGTGAGCACGCACGTGCAGCTTTCTGACACCTCCATCCCTACCTTCATTTCTGCAAAAACGTTAGTAAAATATTTCAAATACGATCTAAGAACTACAGCTTTACACTTTTCTGGCAATAATAATGGGCAATAATTGCAATGTGGTAGTGAGTTTGATTTGAAAAACATGCATGCAACAGATTAATAAACTATATTGTGTTATTAATTGCAATCAGTGGAGATCATAAAAAAAACTTCTAAAACCTAAAGTAGTCAGTGATTGCCTTTCAGAGCAATTTCTAGAAGTTAGCCAACTAAAGGTCAACGTAATTTCGATTAATTCACATAAAACCATTGTTAGGGTTGAGGTAAATGCCTGGGAAAAGTCTGCAGTTATTGAAAAACATAGGTAATATAGCTCTAGACAAATGGTTCTATCCAAACAATTTGCTAATCAAACTTAATAAAAAAAGATTTCCTGAAATTCAAAATCACTTGGAAAGAACTACAAAAATAGGATAAACATAAGCTATCGTTAAGATATGAATTAAAGTCAGTATTAATCCACCCAACCGGCTTTGTAGGTCACTTTAAAAATAATACGACAATCAATGTAATTTAGAGTTGCCTTCTAAACTACCAACGTGTTGCTGCTGCTGGTTCTTCCCTTGTGACTGAAATCTTCTAGAAGTGTACATTCGGGCCATCTTGTGATAGTCCCAGCTGTAAGGGCATTCATTCCCAGTCTGCGATACCTAACCAACCGGAAGCGCGGATTGATTTCTCTATGGCACAAGCAAGGACGGCTGGAAAAAAAAAACAGAAGAGCGCCTATTAAATGATAATCCATATACCCTCGAATAGGATTTCTGAACGGGAGACAAGCTTTTAAATCTTGTAAGTGGATATCTGTTTGAAAAAGGATTATACTCTTGGATATGGGATCTACCTTCGGGGTCTCCACCTGCTGAGCACCGTAATGGTGGTGAGTATCCAGGTCTTTGGTAAAAGCTCGCTCAGCCTTTTTAACGTGACTTGACTTTGGCTGAGCAATATTCTATTAGTTTCTAATTCTTCACCGAGACAATGGTGCATAATAGACATTTAGATTTTGTTTGAAAATCAAAGTAAAATAAAATGTTTAGACATTTGTCTGTTTTCTTTTATATTTTTCGCTAAGTGACGCGTGACAGACATACAGCAATAGCTTGACATATCATTTTTTTGTTGTTTTTCCCCATTTAGATATTTTTAGACGATTACTTCATAACTGCGACCTTTTACAGATTATGTTTTGATACGGACACATTATAGGCCAGCTATGCGCCGTCTGAGGATACGGTGCAAATTTTGCTTCAATTTCAAACAGAAATTTAACAAAAACAACCTCCACGTCGTGACAAACAAAATTCGGTTTTAAAGATTTGCATCACTCGACATACTGGGAGAAAACAACTTCGGGCCCTTTTGCAATGAAATCTTAACTGTTCGTTACAGGTGTGATGTATATAGTGATGCCAGAATCGACAGAGGTTAAAGAAATCAAAAATCAAAAGTCTAATTTCTATTTCGGCTGCCAATGTAGGGGATTGATTATAAGCAGAACATATACACATCTGGCAGAGACACGCCCAGACTCATTGAGACCCATTCAGAGGTTTCTGGTAGGACTTGGTGTGAACCTTTTCCATCACTGCCCCCGTACACACACTTTACACGTTTGATTAGAATTTGAGCTTCATATAAGGGTGTTTATTATTGTTTGGTATGATCCTCAAATACAGAAGGGGCATGTGGAGAAGGAAGGGGAAAACAAGGACAATCTCTGACAGTAAATTAGTGAAACTGAAGCACTTCTCCATTCACTTGAAGCCAATTCAACCAAAGTTCAAGGACCAGGAGGTGGCTCCTAGACTCCAGGTTGGGGACCGGTGGTTTCCAGCGGATGGTCATGGGTGTCTGCTGCTGCTGTTAAGGTGATTTAAAAGCCTCAACCTCGGTCTGTCGCTCACCGGTGCGCGCTACTGTGTGTGTGTGTGTGTGTGTGTGTGTGTGTGTGTGTGTGTGTGTGTGTGTGTGTGTGTGTGTGTGTGTGTGTGTGTGTGTGTGTGTGTGTCGCTACGTGCCGCCGCCTTTCTGGTGTAGCCTATGTGTTTTTTTGCTCCTGGGAGCCGTCGTGCTGCTGGTGGCGTATCTGGAGGGGACGAAAACATGATGGCCGTGGCTAATTCGACAGGCTGTCGTCTTTGGTATTTATAAGGCGAAAAGTGTCGATTCACGAAGTACTGGAGATGACGAGGAGACTTCATCAATATGGCGACAGCAGCTGCGGCCCCTTTGATTCTTTTTAAAACCGCGACAATTAAGGTATGGGCTGACATCCGCCATCTCGATACTTCTGATTTTCTAATGATCCACTTAGGCTACTTCCATTTACATACATATTTGTAGCCATTACTTATTGTAAAAAGACCTAGAGCTGTCCAAAAGTGGAAAAAAAACGTGTGCTTTCGCATGTTACTGCTACTAAAGGGGAATGGATGAAGACCTCAGAGTGCTTTAAGGTCACGATAAAGTCGATCATTGTGGACGTGTTGTTTGAGGCTTTGTTGTTCGTTATATTGTCTGGTGGCACCGTTTGTTTTCCGTTTGCTGTCTGTTCGCTCAGGAAAACGCTTTTCCAAGGGTTTTTTTTAAGCACCATGGACAGCTCCGTTCTGGCGATACCATGTCAGCTGATTTTTTTGTCATTCTCATGAATATCCAGTAACTCTGTATATGTATCATTAGTAAGCAGACAGAACATGTCTAGCTCCAGAACACTGTTGAGAACACACTGTTGTGTTTTCAAAATGTCTGATACAGAAGTGGGTGTCCACTTGTTTGTTTTCTGAGGCAGCTGCTCTCCTTCTTTAGCACCATGGACCATGGGGACATCTGTTCGTGGATAAAGAGAAGAGTTAGTATTTTGCTTCAGGGCTCCTAAAAGAAGCCTGTCTCTTATGTAGATGTGGGACATGATAAGTAGCTTGAAAGACAAATTCACAATTTTTCAAATTAACTCACATTCCCAAGTGCATCAAAACACATTTTGCTCTCTGTAAGTGTGCCTCTATACTGGAAGTGCAGTAATAGCCTACCCGGATAAAGCTAAAATAAAGTTGAGTTACATAAATTAAATGGTTATGATCAGATTTAGTATCTAATTCTGTGCTGCTGCTTCTCTATACAGCTTATTTACATGCTGAGCTGTGGTGCAAGAACTGTAACACAGAGCAGTTCAAGATGATTCATATTCTATTTGTCTAAATTAAACTGAGGAACCTATTTTTGTGCCTAGCAGACAGTGTAGAGACAAGGGCCAAAACAGTAGACTTCTGTTGTAGAAACAACTTCAACATTGTGAACCCATCCTGTAACTGCATTGCTGAAATTGATAACAAGATTTACAGCATGAAATAGCCTAGGCCTCGTGTCGAGGTTGCATGTCACCATTCAAGGATGGTGTGTGGTGTCTATTTTATAACTATTACAAAATCTATTGAGCTTAATTGTTCAAAAAAATGTTAAAGATTTTGGTATATTAGCGACAGTGTCAAGAAGTGAAGCCCCCCCCCCCAAAAAAAAAACCCTAAACACAAATAGCCCAAACACAAAAGATTTAATAAACACTGAAGTCTGCCTATGTGTGAACCAGATCGCTTCCTATTCTTATAGGTACTATGACACTTCCTATTGCCAGTTTACATAAGTGCAGCTCTGTCGCCTGTCCCTACATTTTTAAGTCTGTAATTTTATATTTTACTCCATGCCGATAGCTTAGGTTTAGAAGTGGGCGTGGATAGTAGGCCTACGGGGTTGATCGAGCTTCACAACCCCTCATCCCACTATCCAGCAGCTCATGCTAGACAAACTGCCAAGCCACACATTACAACACCAGGCAGCGCTTGTGACACAAGCAGATGTGTTTTATAAAAGGCCCCTGTGGGAGAAGCTACAATTAATTCAGGTCATAGCTGATGATTTGTTAGAAAGAAAACATTTAGTGGCTGCTGTGGCTTTGTACTAAGCTTTAACTGTAGCAATAATGGACATGTCATCATGTCATCATGGCATCATGTCAAGACTATAGAGCTAAATCTTATAGGACTATTTAAGTCAAATTTTAAGCTTCTTGGTTTTTATGGGGCAGTTATCCAAATTATATGGTCTTAAAACTGTAGCTGATCAAATGTAGCTATTATTATTCTGAACACTCTGACACTTTGACCTTGATACAAGTGTATTTAAAATTCTATTGATTCACATTTTCGGAAATATTCCAAGGCATCCTTTTGCTTGAAGTTAGCTGAGAAGATTCATACTATTTATAACCGTTGTTAAAGTACAGCTAGGGGCCAGTGTTTCTATGCAAAAAGACTGGACATGGAGGGAAAATTACACTTAGGCTTTGGAACTATAATCTTAATTAAAGGATAAGTTTGAAAAGTTTGATTCTATAAATAAATTGTATTGTTTACAATCATCATACAAATGCTTACACAAAAATTAAGTTTTACATACTCATCTTGGTTAGTTGTGAGTCTGCAGCCTGGGTTAGCTTGTTCGTCTCATACATATACCTTTGATGATTAAAAACACATCAGCCAGACATTTGTTGAAAGTTTGCCTTATATCATCGTATTATTTTTAATGTTTTCATTGTAAGAAGTTGATTTTTGTCATGAAATGCAATAAATGTAAATGTAAGAATATATATTACGTCTCCAGGGTGTGGGGCACTGACCTTCACATTAAGTTTAATACCAGTTAAAGTAATGCTTAAATTTGAGCAATATGATGCCTGGTGGATTACACAATGGTCCACCTTCAGTTGTGGTTTCAGAGGTTTTTATTGTCACATCTGCCTTTAAAAATGGAAATAAAATTAGACTTTTGAGGCTGACTTTGTTGCTCCGTTTCCATTTGGAAAAAGAATAAAAGCTGATCACTCGAGGAGACATCACTTTTGAGATTCTGCCAGTGGGGAGGATTCTGTTTTTTGGGCCAGTGTCCCATGAGGAGCACAACCCACCTGTGAGACTTCAGAGACTGGGAGGCACCAAGGATGCGCTCATAATGGCTCACCGGGGTTTTTTAGGAAGGTCTTGTTTGTGTGCTTTCCTTTATTTCCTGTGGGAAAAAGATGGGTAAAATTATGCATTTTAACAGACACCTTCTAAGATTATCCCAAACAAAATGAAACAATACCTCTGGATTCGGTTTGTGATTTGGCTGTATCATGATTCTGATTTGATCTTAGTCATCACTCCTCAGTTATAAAACAGAAAACCTCACTGGCAACGTCAGGCTATTGTGTTACACTATGGCACTCAAACTGGTATTAGTCATTCTGTCAACCATTTGCCTATGAGATGTGCTCACTTTAAGACAAGAATGGTACTTTAAGACTGTACCATTCCAGTTGAGTGACTAAATGTGATTCTTACCCCAAACCCCAAATGTGGTAGAACAATAATTCAGACTGTTCTGAAATATTTCTTCAGTATTTCTCAAAAATGGTGTCTTCTGAAAAATAATTTAATTTTGCTTTACATAAAAATTGTGAAATGTCATGTAATTTTTCGATAAAATCTCTCAGTGGATGGAATATGTATTTCATCCAGATGGTTAGAAGAGAAAAGTGATGACATGGTAAGTAAAGCCATGTAATATTTTTCAGAAAAGTCAAATGTAATTTAATTCATACACAATCTGGGACTTAATGAATTATGTAGTTCACATCTGTGAACAGCTTTAGAATGGGCTGACACCTTTAATTTAATTCATCCAGGCAAGGTTTCCAGCAGCTCATATCATGATCTAGGAAGATAAGTTATCCTCTTAAGGTGAATGCACGTACTATTTTCAGAAGCCTGGCCCTGACTCTTGACCCATGTCCCTCTCATTCCCTTTCTTACTGCAGCTCCCTGTCCCAGCTGAGCCCCTTGCTGCCCTCTGAAGGAGCAGGATGACAAGATGGCACAGCTGCTTGTACCGCCCGGACCTGACAGCTTCCGCCCCTTCGTCCCCGAGTCTCTCACCAACATCGAGAGGCGCATCGCCGAGGAGGAGGCCCGGAGACCACGGGCGGAACGCCGCAGCGACAGCGATGATGAAAATGGGCCCAAGCCCAACAGTGACTTGGAGGCAGGAAAATCTCTCCCCTTCATCTATGGGGACACCCCTCCCCACTTGGTGTCCACCCCTCTGGAGGACTTGGACCCCTACTACTGCAATCAGAAGGTCAGGTTCAACGTTATAAAAGAAGTCATTTCATGTTCATCATATAGAAGAAAAACATTCATGTATATTGATAGCTTTAAGACATAGTGTTCTTTGCTGTGGTAGCCTTAAAGCGTCATCATGCATAATAATGTAGTTTTAAATTGTCGTATGACGTTGGCATTGAATTGGGATAGGTCTACATTACAGGTCTGTATGTTCTCAGCCAATCTTTTTAGCCCCTAAAAGCTTGAAGTTAATTATGTGATGCTCTCAGGAAACTATTTTAAGGAACACATGGGCAGATGCTGCAATTTCCTCCCACACAGGACAAACTTCAGCTGAAGAAAGATAACAACACAATCCATTAACTTCCTGTCTTTTCAGGGAGGGCAGGTCAGGCTCAAGCTGTGACTCATTTTAAAAGAATCTTACTCTTGGTCAAGATCATTCATGCATTCATGCATTTACTGCATTTACTATATATTTTGTGACTCCTTTTAGTTTGAATTATTTTATACAGCACTTACAAACTTGTAAACAGTAGAAAGCTTCTTATACATTTATGCAATAATATAGATTCTTCACATTTTAAAATACTATGGGCCATTCTGCATAATGGGAGATTTTCCATTTTAATTTTAAGTAACCTATACTTTGCTCACAATGTGTCAGTACTTAAATAATATAAAAAAGTATTGAAATACGCTCATACTGCTTTCCTATGCTTTCCTTACCACAAAACCATAGCCAGCAACCTGTTAGTTTGTACAACCTTGGTCCTAAAGTAGAAATATAAATGTCCTTTGATGAGCTTTGATATCCATATATTGTTGGTTTTGGCTTTCAACAAAATAATTTTCTTCATAAATCCATCCAGATCCATGCAAGATGTGAAATTTTAACATTTAAAAAATGTGTTTTTTGTAAATGAAGTTATTAATTACTTTGTGTTTGTGAGTGCATGTGCCAATTTTTAACCTGCAACCTGAAACCTAAATTTATAATTTTTACCTGTTAGCAGTCTTGATGGTAAGCTAAGCTAACTGCCTGATGATTGTGCACAGATGTGAGATTGGACCAGTCTGCGCATTTTAGCTCACATCTGAATTTAAAATTTATAAAATGTACTTATAACATTTTACATGGTACTTTTCTTAAGTAAACTAAATACTTAGTTACCATATGTGGCTTTACAACATTAAATTCACTCAAATTTGGGAAACCTATTTAAAAGTAAATGTGCTAAGCCAAGTCATAGGTTTTAAAACAAGGCCCAACAGAGGTGCTAAATGCTAATACAAGCTGTGGTGCTTGTTCTACTACAGTGCCAAACATGTCCTGAGGTTGACTCATCCAGCTTCATTATAATAACAACCACAGAGCCTGTGCAGATGCTACACAGGGAAGCAGCTTAGCTTCTCTGAGGTTATAACTTATCACATATGCACAAAAGCAGTCGTGATGAGCACGTTCCACAGAAGTCACATCCCGCACAAATTTTGAATACTGTCCCCTGGGTTTTCTTTGTTCACGCCTAATAAAAAGGTGAACAGGGACAGCGGAAGTCTTTGCATGTTAAAAATCTAATACATTTTTGTCTCTCTTACAGACCTTCATAGTATTGAATCGCGGGAAGGCAATCTTCCGTTTCAATGCCACTCCTGCCTTGTACATCTTAAGCCCCTTCAACCCCCTAAGGAGGATCTCTATTAGAATTTTAGTACACTCATATCCTTTCAGAGTTTGTTACGGACACAGCTTGATTTGGATTAAAGGGTTTATCAGTGAAAAGAGTTTTAAATGAGCTGATTTTGAAGACTAAATGTTGTGATTGGTTTAGACTTCCTATGTAGACACTCTTGTGCCCAGCTGCTGGCAATGACAGGGATCTAACAGTATATCATTAAGGAATGATAAATGGACAAATGTTAGTTTTGACTGTTTTGCATGGAGTACAAGAATTTAGGTTGAAAAAAATAATTGTTCTCTTTAACCTTGTTCCTACGATGTTCAGCATGTTGATCATGTTCACCATCCTGACCAACTGTGCTTTCATGACGCTCAGTAATCCACCAGAATGGGCCAAGAATGTAGAGTAAGTCCTCGGCTGTTAGTAATTTTATTCACATCACATGTAGGTTGAAAAGTTTAATAGTAATAATTACTCTAGGTGCTAAAGTCCACTGTCAGTTTTACAAAGCAACCGACTTTTAGCTTATATTATGGAACTGTAATTAATCTAGATGAGGTTTGGAAACACAATTAATTGATACTGCAATGCAATTTAGGTACAAAATTGGGTGCATTCAAGCAAAGCAAAGCAAAGCACAGATATACAGTCAATCAAAGTTAGTCACTATTGTACACTGCGGCAGTTCAGAAGATGATTTAATGATCACAAATCCCACGATGAAAAAGGTTGACTAATTTGATTTGGCGATGCAGAAATATAGGTAATATAAAAATCACTGCCACTGTGGGCAGCAAGTCTGTCACCTAGCCTCTGAGCAGAGATTGACGTTAACCATCATTATTATTTCTCTCTATGTGGCTTTTCATTTCCTGTCTTCCTCACCTTGTTTACCAGGTACACATTCACTGGGATTTACACCTTTGAGTCCCTCATAAAGATCCTGGCCAGGGGCTTCTGCGTGGGGAAGTTCACTTTCCTCCGGGATCCATGGAACTGGCTGGATTTCAGTGTTATTCTCATGGCGTAAGTATTACGACAACCATGGTTAGGATCAGCTTAACATGATGTGGCATAGATTAAGAGGCGAAATGCTTCTAATGCTAATCAGCCCAGCAGCCTTCTAAGTCTCACTGAATGTGAGAAGACGAACAGAGAGAATGAAGAGGGGCATCGTTATCTGCAGCATATTGGTGTGTGTTTTTTGAGAGCATGGCCAAAAATCTCAGCTCTACTCTATTTTAATGGATGTGAGCCCCCAAAGCATGGAGCATCTTGGCCCACATTTGTCCCATGCTTCAATAACTTTGTCTTGAAACTAAAATAGAGCCTTCAGCATAAGGTTACCCTGTGCATGTTTGTTGATTTTGTGATCATGGTATCTGTTTATGTTGATATGAAGGATTTCTCGCTTACCACATTATAAAGTAAGATTCTAATCTTAGATAAATATTTTAATTAATCGTGGTTTTATAAGAGGTAGTGGTATTGGTCAGTTTTTTTGTGTTTGTGCACGTGTATAGGGTTTCTGCCTGTAAAATGCTGTGTAGTAACTGTGAATTTGATCCTGCAGGTATATAACAGAGTTTGTAAACCTAGGCAATGTTTCAGCTCTGCGCACATTCAGAGTATTGCGAGCTTTGAAAACTATCTCAGTAATACCAGGTAAGGTTGCCCGCGCCTGCTGCCAGCACTCCTTCCATTTGTCCTCTGTGCGTGACCGTTTGCCGTTCCCTCCTCTGCCCTTTCCCATGACCCTCCTTTTGTCTTGTCACGCCATGTGTGTGGGTGCCTGATTTATGTGCGTGCGTGTATGTGTGTGTGTGTGCCCCCCACACCTTTTCCAAAATGCCCCTCTACCCAACTCCTACCCCGCCTACCCTCTTCCTCCCCTCCCCCCCTTCCCTTACAGATATGTCACAGAGTTTGTGGACCTGGGCAATGTCTCAGCACTGCGAACCTTCAGGGTTTTGCGAGCCTTGAAAACTATATCAGTCATCCCAGGTGAGAGAGTCCTCAAGGCCCATAGGGTTAAACAAATGCTAATGGCTAACTGGCGTTTTGCTAACATCCAAGCACCCGCCCCCGCTCTCAGCTCATCCCACAGTACCTAAGCCTGACGACACCAGTCGCCATTCCTCATGCTGCCTTTGTCCCAAGGCCAGTAAAAGCTGGAATCTGGCTCCAATCTGCACAGATTGACAGGATTCTTAGCTTTTAGATACATCCTTTAAGGCAGAATTCTTTTTGGTTGAAATCTATTCTTGCCTTGGGAGCTTTAAAAGTAGATTTTGTGCACTATTTGTTTTTCCTTTTGCATGAGACATTGCAAAAGCCGATTTTCTGGTGGCAAGCACTTGTGTGTAGGGATCCTCCTTACCTTGTTTTCCTTTGCATGTCTTGTTAAATGTTGAGTGTTTTTTGTTGTGATATGGTGAGTGGTGGTTGGGTAATGGCATTCTAAACACTAACAGTACTCCTGACATGAACTAACAAAAATATCATTTATGTTCTTTTATAAAGAGAATCATCTAATTCCACAACACAGATAATTTATTCCAGCTGTCAGAGAGACATGTGGACCCAGTTCTAACACTTAAGGATCTTTTTTTTTTTTTTTTTTTTACCTTGAAGAGCATTTTTTATTTAGTATTAATGTGCATGGTACAAATTTAAAATTCAAAACCACGTAATTAATGTTAAGAATAGAGATGCAAAACCAGCTCTGTTTAAGGAAAAGTTTGACATTTAGAAAAATAACATTCAAACATACTAGCTCCAATTTCTCTAAAGCTTACAAATTGTATCGTTTATTTAAAACAAAATCCAAACCATAAAGCAACATTTTTACATTGTATTTATCACATAACTGATTCTACTAACAAGCACAACTAATTTCTTGATGTAAATGCATGCCATATGTTACGTAAACACATCACCATTGTTCTTGTATTGCCTCTCAGAAGCTTCCAAAGAACAATAATATTTCTCTCTGTAAAAAAACAAAACAAAGACACTGATCTGGACTTCCAAGTTATATTCCAAGTTGTTTTGCCCATGGTGCAGTGCCTGTATGGATATAAACAGCTTGTGTTCTTGGGTACATTCTCAATGATCTATGGTAGCGTTGTGTGCTGGTTTTTGCAGTTTAATAAAGCAAAGCTGAATTTAAATGATTTTTTTTTACCCAGAAAATATCAGGACAGATGTATAAAATACTATATGGGTTATTCCTAATAAGATGCTTCAAAATTAAAGAAAAATATAACCACACACATGCACAAAAATGGTTAATGATCTTTCCCCAGAGACCAATACCATAGCACAATAATGGGCATGACAAACATAACTTTTTCTAGTGGTTTATCCATTATTAGCAGTGATCTGTGGCAGTCTGATTCCTGTATGACAGCTAAGAGTTCATACAGGAATTTCCACTGCAGATCCCCGCTGGCTGCTTGCTACTGTAAGCTCTTATTAGCAGCTTCTTCTCTATAAAAGCTTGTGGTTGTAATTAGCAGGCAGTAATGATTCTTCAATGTTCTTCTGCTCCCTTGCCCTCTCTCCCCTTTAGGTTTGAAGACTATTGTTGGCGCACTGATCCAGTCTGTAAAAAAGCTGTCTGACGTGATGATCCTCACCGTTTTTTGCCTCAGCGTCTTCGCACTCATTGGCCTACAGCTCTTCATGGGCAACCTGAGGCAGAAGTGTGTGCGAATTCCAGTTTTGAATGCCACCAACAGCAGCAACATCACCTCTGATGATTTGTTTTACAATATCACAAATACTACAGGGACCTCTTTGAACTGGACTGAGTACATCAGCGATGAAAGTAAGCCAAGAGACAAGTGTTGTTACATGCCTGCTAGGCTCATGCGAGGGTTAAATGGGGTCAACTTAGCATGTCCCCCAGATGGCTGAGTCACATACTGGCTACTGCATATGCAGAGATGGGTCAGGGGTGTGGTGGTTGTAGTGTGGAGGGCAGGTCAGGCACACTGGCCTAATTCCATGATAGGGAGTGACAGCATTGGCTCGGAGCCGGGGCTCTGCTCTCCAACAAGGGCTGGTGGGAGAATGTAGCAAATGTGGTGCACATTGGCGAAACAATAAAATTCTTTACATTCACCCGCTCACCACCCGTATCATTCTCCCATTTCCCATCTGTGTGGCATGAACAGCCTAAACTGGTAGAGGAGGGTGAGTCACTGACCGCCAGCAGGATATTGAAGAGACATGCAGCAGCTATGTGACAAGCTGATGACAGAGAAGGAGAGAGAGAGAAACACAGAGCTGAATGAATTAACGTGGATGTTTTAAATTTTGATCCCTTAAAAAAAATCTGATTTGATTGTTTTTTCATAAGAAGTAATATGCACAGAGTGATAGCGAACGGTTAAAATGCCACATATGCTAATTTCACACACATAAACACACCAAAAGAATGACTAATGTGGTTAGGTAATAAAAAATTAAATTACCACCTTTCCCTCTGTCTCACAGTCTTTGTACAATGTTAAACCACACACAAAAAACTGAAGAGAAGCCCACTGGTTGGATAATGTCCCATTGTTTCCTCATGCATGTTTGTTCATATCTGCAGTCTCAATCCTGATGTGGCTCTGACTGACCATCCCTCTGTCTCCTCTCTCCTTTAAGGTAATTACTACTACCTCCCTGGCCGTAGGGATGCTCTGCTCTGTGGGAATGGCAGTGGTGCTGGGTAAGGCTTGACATGTTTTATTTATATGGCCAATTAGATGCACCACAAAGCTTAGCGTACACAATTAGTGTCGACATGTACCACTGTACTAGGCATAACGAGAAGCTAAACTGCTGGTTATCCAAGGTTGCATTACTACAAGTAATGCATTTTGGAAGTAGTTAAATTGTTTTGTTTTTTTGTGGTCAGTTTTCCTTTGAAAGCATCATCAATAACGGGTAGAAGTAAATATCTGATTGTTTAGTTGCATCAGTAATAGCCAGTCTTCTCCAATAGTAGTAATTTGGCTTTAAGATTTAAAGATCGATATGAGATGAAAGTTCAGAAATTGGGCTTTGATTTATGGGATTTACAATCACCCAAAATTGATCTCTTCCAAAAATATTGGAAGTAGTTATAAAGTTAATGAAATAAATCTTATAAATCAAACTTCATATTTCTTTCCAAATCCTTTGTTTTAAATAACTCCATAAAGCCTCTTTGGTATGTCCTCTGTATTTCTACTCGTAAAGTTTTCTTCACATGGTGGATTGTGATATATTTTGCTGTGTGGAGGTTGTTATTCATGTCACTGTTTTGGGGTTAAATCCAGGAGTAGTCACTTGGAGCTATTTAGTATGTAAACTATCAATATAACTATAATATCAGTCACATATGCCAACACTACTAAATACATGTGGGTGAGGTGATAAAAAGGTGCTATGTTCGATGTTGTTTAACAACATGTTAAACAATTGTTTATCAAGATGTAAATACAAGATGATGAAAGTTGACATTCTGAATGTTGTGTCATATCCATCATTTGATTTTAAACCCAGTTGTCTTTAATTCTGTACAGCAAAAACAAAGGATTTGGCCTTGCCATTCCAATACTTTTGGAAGGTACTGTATTTCATGACCTGAAGGGCAGAAAATCTTCAGGCATTATTATAGCATGGTGCCTCTAGGCATCATGTAAAGTGGTTACTTATAGAAGCTATAGAAGTGTTGCAAGAAGGTTTATATGTGTGATGGCAAATTCAATGTAGAATGTCCCAGTGTTTACAGCAGTTGTTTCAGGAAATTTAGGAATTTTATTACTGAATGTTAAATGTTCATATTTAGCACAGGGTTAGGAGGATCAAGATCTTGTAACAAAGTCAAACATCTCATGGATTAATAAACTGTAAGGTTATACTATTATGGTTTAGTCTTGTTTTCAAAAGCTATGTGATTTACAAATGTTTTCTGTACAAAACTGTAACTATATAGAGGAGAGGTACATTTGGTAATAATGTATGTGCAAAACACAGATAACACCTTTTCATGGTGCTTAAGATACAGCTTCAACATGAAAATGTTTTCTCTAGTTTTAGTGTAAATATGTATTTATTACATTTGTGGAGAAAATGTGGCCCTTTTACTTCATGCCAATAAGTAATATGTTTTTACATGTTTTATGGAAATTAATCTATACTGACTTAATAAAAGTGTTTTTCTTTTTTGGAAACCCTGTATATCCTAACAGGCTCTGTCCAGAGGGTTTCCGATGTATTAAAGCAGGTCGTAATCCAGACTATGGTTACACTAGCTTTGACACCTTCAGCTGGGCCTTCCTCTCCCTGTTCCGACTTATGACCCAGGACTTCTGGGAAAACCTCTACCAGCAGGTTTGTAGAACTCTGCCCAATTATTGTGACTTTTTTCTAATCTTTCTAAAGTACTTTATAGCGTACACAATGTACTTGCCCCTTTGGCGTTTATTTACAAAAATTGCTAGTGTGTCTGACTGTAAAGGTTAGTGATTGTTGTTGGCATATTTTAACATATAGTTTTGTTCTACAAAACCATGAGAAAAAAATACGTACTAATTTCATTATTAAAGCCTTACTTCCAATTAGCAAACATTTGAGCATACATATCCTGCAAGTTTATCTGAGTTCTTTCAAAAGGGTGTGTCATTCTGCCCTTGTAGACTAGGCTTATTATGTAAGGCTTTGTTTTTTTTTGTTTTTTTGTACTGCAGCAACTGGACCTTTGCAATGCCACAAAACAATGGGCTGACCACAGCTGAGCACTATACATTCTGTTGTAGCTACTGAAATTGGAAAAAAGTAAAACATTTCTATGGCATTTGTGTTTTACTTTCACACATGGGCTGATTTTGTAAGAAAATTCCCAACAGCTCCTCTTCTTAACTTTCTGCTCTGTTCTGGATGAATCAGACTTTGCGAGCAGCAGGAAAACCCTACATGATCTTCTTCGTGCTGGTGATCTTTCTGGGCTCCTTCTACCTGGTTAATCTAATCCTGGCTGTGGTGGCCATGGCTTATGATGAGCAGAATCAAGCGACCATTGAGGAAGCCCAGCAGAAGGAAGAGGAATTCCAGGCCATGCTAGAGCAGCTGAAGAGACAACAGGAGGAAGCTCAGGCAGGACATTTATTATTTCCTGTTCAAAATCAAGTTAGAAATTAGATATAGAGTAACAGCCAGTCTGCTTGTGTATTTCATTTGTGTGAGGTTCTGAAGTGCTTCACTTGAAAGTGCTTTTATTGACTCTAAAATCCATTAAGAAAGCGATGTTTTAACCTGTAGAATTAACCGGAAAGTTGTAGGACCTTTTCGTTTTGTTTGAGCACATAGTCCAAGGGTTATAATTTAGAAGTGGGTGGGAGAAACTCCTTGTTTGTAACTTGTGGGAGACAGTTGATTCTTTGGCTTCAAGTCTTGAACCAGCAGCATTGCCCAGCCAATGAATTAATTCACTGTCCCGAATGACTGAAGCCCCTCTCCTGCTCCCTTGGGGGTCATGAGTTAGCAGATGTACAATGAGTGCAATTTGAAAAAAATGCTTGATAATAAAAATTTGCTTATTATTTAATAATTAGGATGTCATCCTAATAAGAGGCTCTTTATCAGGGGAGAACCATCCCTTATGTTCCATGGGAACTAGTTATTTTTTAACACAAAGGCCGACAGTCTATTTCTGTCCTGCTAGATGTGTAACACAGTTCATGTACATGATTTTGGTAGTTGTTAAAATTTTAAATTCTACTTTTACTGATGTCAAACCAGCTGAAAATAACAGAGCACAAAATGAATAGAGTAGTTTACATTGAGTGTCACAGACTGGATATATGAAATTTAGATATTTTTTTTCCCCTTAGGATATTTTTTGTCAGATTGAGGCATCATAAACACCAATTAAATCAATTAAACAAAATGAGAACATGTTCATACTAATTCACAAGTGCATACTACTGCATTCAGATACAGTTTATACTGCTACCACATTTGTGGCAGCATAACCTCTATATGACGGGAGTGTAACTTTTAGGGCCAAATGGTTCCAACTGTCTTATCAGGCTTGTGTACCCTCAGATTGTTGTGGATTGTGCTGTTGTTTCCATGACAGGCTCTTTATCTTTATGGTATCAATATATTGTGTATCAAAATTTTATCACAGTAGTTATGTAGAATAGTTGATATTGTTTGGCACTTCTGTAACCATACAGAAAATGGTTTCTCTCTAAAACAGCAGATTTTACCCAATCACATCCTCTATCCAACCTATCCACAAGCACTTTATATAGATAATGCATTTCTGGGCAACAAAGCCTAATTTCAAGCTGTATGTCTGTTCATGCTTGTAAATGATTATGTCTAATGTGGTATTTTGTATACAGTGATTTGATCTAAGTTATAAGCAAAAAGAAAAAATACTTAGTGCAACATTCACACAATTTTTATTTACTCAAGGAGTATTAGAAATGCAAGGGTTTAGAATATTTTGGTTTGCATGAAAACATACAGGCATCCATTTTTAGAAGGTGTCTGAGGCTTATTTGGCTCTTCATGCTGCTCTCAGCTGCCAGGCTCTCTCCTCCAGTCCACGAGAGCCTCTGAGACAGGCACTGGGTCGCCATGACAACTGAGTTTGTGTTCTGATTGGCTGGCAGGTTGCCGCGGCAGCAGCCACAGAGAGTGGAGAGTACAGTGGGAGAAGGGGCCCCACCTCTGAATCCTCCTCAGGGACGTCTAAGCTCAGCTCAAAAAGCGCCAAGGAGCGACGCAATAGGCGGAAGAAAAGGAAGCAGAGGGAGGAGGAGGAGGAGAGAGAGGGTCGCGACAAGTTCCACAAGTCTGAGTCTGAGGACAGCATCAAGCGATCCACCTTCCGTTTCTCTATTGATGCTAACAGGCTGTCTTATGAGAAGAGATGCTCCTCACCCAACCAGGTAAATCTAACAGTCAAAGCAGAAAATAGCTTCTTATTGGTTTGGACCATTCAGACGCCAAAGTTATACATTTTACTACACACATATAAAGTATTACCTTACAGTACTATTAAAATACATATATTGCGGTAAGTAATTAGTGACATTTACATAAAAACTGATTACCGGGCAACTACCCAGAATGACTACTTATATTTATGCATTGACATGATGTAGAAAATGACCTTCTATTCATTTTTAGGCTTAAATCTGCAGCCCATTTCAGTGTGTGGACAGTATTCATTAGGGGTCATTTCTTTAAGGTAACATGCCGTTCACTTTTGAGTGTGGTTTCAGCTGTTATCTACAAACATCTGCAACTTGGTTTTTAAAACTGTGCGTAGAATCTAACATTGTCAAGTGATTATTATATTCAAGGTGATGTGTGATTTAAAGGCACCATTGTGCAAATATGTGTGTTGCAAAAATTGAAGTTACATCTAAACCTTTATTACTTTGGTTTCTAGTTAGCCGCATGTAAATGGTGGACATTTATGTGGATGAGCCAATATAATGTCAGTGGCCCAAATCAATTCAGGCCTTGTATAGGAGGCAATCAAGTCTTTTTTTGTTGTTTGTTTTCATGTTTTCAACACTCCATTCTTTCCTCTGTTTCTGTCCCATTCCATACTGCCTTGTCCAACTACGTATCTGTAGACTTCCCTCATTTTTCAGGACAACCCAACACTAAATGATACATTTTGGTGTCTCTCCTCTCTCCTCCCAGTATTCCCAGGTTCCACGTTAGTCCCCTTCTCTAACCCTATTTTTCCCTTCTCTTTTTTTCTCTGCCTCTACCTTTTAGTCTCTCCTGAGTGTCCGTGGATCTCTGTTCTCACCACGAAGGAACAGTCGTGCCAGTCTTTTCAGCTTCCGTGGCCGTGCACGTGACATGGGCTCTGAGAACGACTTTGCGGACGATGAGCACAGCACCTTCGAAGAGAGCGACAGTCGCCGAGGTTCCCTGTTTTTGCCGCGCCGCCTCGAGCGCCGCTGCAGTGCTGTCAGCCAGACCAGTCTTGGGGCACCACGGATTATGCTGCCTGCCAATGGCAAGATGCATTGCACTGTAGACTGCAATGGTGTGGTTTCACTAGTCGGCGGAACTTCTGTAACAACCTCACCTGTAGGTCTCCTGCTGCCTGAGGTGACTTAACCCATTTAGGTTATAGTTTTCCATTGCTCTTGCACCTTTTTTTGTAGTTGGGCTTTCTGTCTGTCCGTGAGTTTGTGCATCATTCTATAATATTTTGAATGGGATATCTGAATTTTGCCTTGAGGAAATGTCTTAAAAATTGGTACAAATATACAACATAACTAATGGAGTAACTAATTGGATTTGCTGGTCACTTTGACCTCACATTTGCCCTTGTTATCTGTCCCTTTCTTGTGGACACGTTATCACAGTAATGTCTTGAAGAAGTCTTCAAATATGAACATCTAAAAGGTCTCAAAGATGGTTGTCTTGGGGTCACATCACAGGACTCCCTTGTTGGAATTTCTTCAAACTTGGTAGAATCTTTCTCCAGGACTCACCAGTAAACTAATTAGATTTTGGTGGTTCAAAGGTGAACAACAGAACTATTAGGGGGTCAGACAGATCAATCAAGCGTAGTCTGTACATCCTCCCAAAGCTCTTAGACTTCATGTTATTTTATTACCTGCTTGACACAATTTATGTATATATTTCTATTGTTCAGATGCTGTAGTGTAAACCTGTTTTTTGTGTTTATTTTCCAGGGGACAACAACAGATACTGAGCTGAAAAAACGCCGGTCAGGTTTTCGCAAGCCATCAGTGGATTATTTAGATGAACCAGGGGGCAGACTGAGAGCCATGAGTGTGGCCAGTATCCTTACCAACACCATGGAGGGTCAGGAGCAGGCCTTAGTCATTTTTACTTTCTTCTCATCTTAATCCTCATGCCATATATAAATCTGGGCAGAATTTTACAAATATAAATATAACCACATTCATAGTGCTTCACAAAATGTGTAACAGAGCAGTATAATGAAATGTGGTCATTTATCCTTTTCCAGAACTTGAAGAGTCAAGACAAAAGTGCCCCCCTTGCTGGTATAGATTTGCCAACACCTGTCTGATTTGGGATTGTTGTCCAGCTTGGTTAAAAATCAAGGAGATCGTCAACATGGTGGTCATGGACCCATTTGTGGATCTGACCATCACCGTTTGCATTGTCCTCAACACCCTTTTTATGGCCATGGAGCATTACCCTATGACTAAAGAATTTGATACTGTACTTTCAGTTGGAAACCTGGCAAGTATTATTTGATAAGCCCTGCTACAAATTAAATACAGTAATTTTTTAAATTATTATTATCAGGCAGATTCGGGTGTAAAAACTAATTGTGTCCATTGTTTCTCATTAGGTGTTCACAGGCATCTTCACAGCAGAGATGTGCTTCAAGATCATAGCCCTGGACCCCTACTACTACTTCCAGGAGGGCTGGAACATTTTTGATGGCATCATTGTCAGCCTCAGTCTGATGGAGCTTGGTTTGGCTAATGTAGAAGGCCTGTCTGTACTCAGGTCATTTCGATTGGTAAGACCACCTGGCAAAGTAATAGTAGAAAAGCTACATTACATGATTTATTTGCCTTTAGATGAGAAAAATTAGGACGTACCTGTACTTCTATTGTCATGCCACAGTGGCTCTCTCAAAAACATTTTTGCTATTAATGAGATGATGATGTAACGAGAGCTTCCGTGCAGTTAATGAAAGGCCCCACTGAGAGTTGTTGTGGCCTTTAGAGTAAAGTGTGTTTTTTTCTATTCTCCTGATTAACTTTCTATCACTGCTGCTGTGCAGATAAACTTTCAGTTTTAACTTTGTCCAGTGGTCCTTTATCCACTGAGACTGCACATCCACATATACCATAAGTATTTTACATGCTGATGCTGATAAACTCTGAGAAATGTTATGTGTTAATTAAATATTGGCCATGCGTACAGATCTAGATAATTGCATATTGCTTTAATTTTTTTTTCTAAAACAGTTGAGGGTCTTCAAACTGGCCAAGTCATGGCCCACTCTAAACATGCTGATCAAGATCATCGGTAACTCAGTGGGTGCTCTGGGGAACTTGACTCTGGTGTTGGCCATTATTGTCTTCATCTTTGCTGTCGTCGGTATGCAGCTTTTTGGCAAGAACTACAAGGAGTGTGTGTGTAAGATTTCTAAAGACTGTGAGCTTCCCCGCTGGCACATGCATGATTTCTTCCACTCTTTCCTCATCGTGTTCCGGGTTCTGTGCGGAGAGTGGATTGAGACTATGTGGGACTGCATGGAGGTGGCAGGACAAACAATGTGTCTAATCGTCTTCATGATGGTCATGGTCATTGGCAATCTGGTGGTATGGGATTATCACTCTTTTTTAATTTTGCATAATGTTAAGAGCATTGATAAGTTGCAGACAGTGTAAATCTTGGAAATGTGAAAAAGTCCGGCTGAATTCAGGCTGAGTTTCCCTTCCTGATGTTCATTTCTTTCTAGGTTCTAAACTTGTTTCTGGCTCTTCTACTGAGCTCATTCAGTGCTGACAATCTGGCAGCAACTGATGAAGATAGTGAGATGAACAACCTGCAGATTGCTGTGGGTCGGATCCAACGGGGCATTGCGTTTATCAAAGCCAAAGTGCGGCAGTTCTTCCAGAGCTTCTGCTTTGGCAGGGGTGGTAAAGGCTCCTGTTTGGCTGAGGAGAGCAAACCCTTGGATGAACTGCATAGCAATGGCAAGGGCAACTGCATCTCCAACCACACTGCGGTGGAGATTACTAAAGACCCAAGTGGGGTGTACATGACAGAGGGCAATGGACGAGCAGGAGGAGGGCTTGTGGTTGGAGTCGGGGTTGGTGGGGACACTACAGGGAAGTACCCAATAGAGGAATGTGACTACATGTCATTTATTCATAACCCCAGTCTGACAGTCACAGTGCCCATTGCTGTGGGTGAGTCGGACTTTGAGAACCTTAACACAGAAGATTTCAGCAGCGACTCCTCGGATGTGGAGGGCAGTAAAGAGGTAAGATGACTGACATGTCATGTCCATTTGTAGGAAATCTCTTGAGTCAGACAGCTTTTATATTTGATTAGCTCCTTAATATGTGTAATAGTTAACATCCTAATGCAAGTCACTTGCTGAATATGTCAAAATCTACATAGACATGGCCTTTTCAGACAGACAGCTTGAAAAAAAACACACCTCCTGAATCATTTGTTCATGTGCTGCTGATGGGACCTTCTGGAGTTTTTACTCAGTTATAAAGCCACTGGCAGGAAAACAAGAAAGAACCATGACAAATAATGATTCAAATTTGCCTTTGACACAAGTATCAAGTTCACTTTCTAAATGTTCTAAGTAGAGTGTGTGCGTCAGTGTGTTTGTGTACAGTGTTACATCGCTGACTTGCCAGCAATTACAGTTTACTGTTAGGCACCTGCTAAAAAGACTACTTCATTTTTTTAATTTGCTGGTAAGTGAAAGCAAAGTACATATGTGTAGGGGTGTCAAATAGAATTAATTAAGTTGATTGTTTATGACTGTTTATTCTGAATTTAAGCATGTTATGATCCATAAATTATATTACATATTCCCAATTTGAACAACTTTAGAAACTTCACAATTTGTACTTAATTTGTATTAAGTCTCTATTTTTGTTTTTTTGATTTTTGTGATTATTTTGTTGCCTACTTTAACAGAAAAATGCAATAGTGCTGTGAGGTGTTGTCAGGCTTAACTGAGATTATGCTCCCTAGTGATGTGAACCTGCCACTATGGGTGTGGTGCCAATTCCCTATGATTCAAAACAGCCCAGGACTCTATTTCTAGCAATGACAACACATGATCCATATATGCATCAGGCAATGCAGTACCAATCTCTAAATGCTGGGCTTGATAAATATTTTTGGATGTGTCTTACCCATTGTGTCATAGAGTTTGCTTTCATAAACGTAAATTAGAGAAACAGTAGTAAATAGTCATTTCTGCATAGTTACACAATGAACATTTGGTGTGTACTGTTTGTGTGCCTGTTATGTGAGATGGGTGTCAAGTGTCATTGGCAGTAGAAAAATGCCACGTTCTGTTATATTACATCCATTAAGGAATACATTTTCAGGGAAGTCTAAGCTACTCTGTCGCTAGCTTGTTCCCTCACTTGTTGTGCCTTGTCGCTGACCATTCAAAATAGACTTGAGGTTATATGCTGGCTTTTGGTAAATGACTCATGCCTTTGTTTAACCCCCCGTTTGTTATTGCAGCGATGTCACAGGCGCGCTCAAGGTTTTCAGTGAGAGGAGACTTGTAAGACCGCTTCATTGTACCATAGCACTAATCATGAGGACTGCCACTGCCATTTACAGACAAACAACATATTTTTTCTCATACCTTCAATGGATTGCCCGTTTTTGTTCTTTGCCTGGTTCGCCCTCCGTCCCCCACCCAACCCTCTTTGCTTTATACCCCATCGCCCCCCTTGCCCCCCATACAGCAGCACAATCAATGCTGTAAGTTTTCCCTTTACCCCCTCCCTTTTCATAATTTATCCCTAAACATCAGGCTGTATTGCAGTTACAACCCATTAGGAATGAGCAACACCACATTTTGCCATTGGTAGATGAATTCATCTAACATGATCTTTGCTTTTGATTGCATTGCTTGGTTTTGACTTGGTCTTGGGACTTGATTGGCATCAACACTTTGAGCTTGAGAATGAAGGAAAAGAAGAAGTAGAGTTGGAGGAGAATTAGGAGAAAAAAGAGAGATGGAATGGAGGAATGAATTTTGCTATAGTTGACAAAATTCATTTGTCTGGTTCATAGCCCATGCATACACACATGAAATACTTGTACATACTTGTTTTCTGTGATACTCAAACAATAATGGAATGATGAAAGATTTTTTGCAGAATTCTTTTCAAGGAGATAATTTTGAAGCACAAAGGAATCAGTGCTGATTTTTGTAGGGTAGCAAAACAGATAACACATGGCAGTAAATGTATTCTGATGCACTGAATAAGGATTACGTTTTCCCTCAAGAATAGAATTGAAGAAATTTTACCAAACTCAATCCTTTCTGATATAGAACAGTTACTGTGGATTAGTTGACCCTGTTCCTTGTGCTCCTAAACCTGTGTTATCTACGTTGGTTTCACTGCAACTATTTTGTCATCCAACTTACAAATATATTGAACCTTGTCTACAAAACAAAAGCATGTTAGGTTAAGAGTAAAAGTTATATATATGTCATATAATCCATTTCTAGAAAAAGCAAAAAGGGTCTCTAGCTGTGCGAGAGAAAGAAAACCTGGAACGATTTCTTCTTTCCAGAAAAGGATGCACTTGTGAGCAGCATGCTTCCATCATTCCCATGCCGTATTAGCTGGGTCCCACGGCAATCAGGGCTGCTGCACTGTGTAGGATGACATGTTCCTTTACATCACACACAAGGCAGATTAGATATGAGGCCACATGACACCATGTTTTGCCCAAAGAAAAACAGACAGGAAGCGTTACCACATCACAGAGTATCACTATAACCAGGTGATGTTGTAATACACATTACTGCGTAAAAGCAAACCTTGTTTTAGGGGTTCTTAGGTTGCCAGGGTTCAAAATTCAGGTTAAGCAAGGGAAATAAATGAACTTGTCAATCGCAGCAACAATTACTAAAATGTATTTTGCATATTAAACAGAAGAAGACAGTTTACGAAAGACAGAAGACAGTACGAAAATCTGTATCACACCGAGCCCTGTATGTTTTCTGGGTATGCATGGGTGCTAATTCAACATGTTTTACAAACGGGGGCAAAAAAAACGAGACCACATGCTGTCTTATAAACAGTGCACAGTACTGGTTTTTGCTGGTAAGCTAATGTGGTTATCCGTCTACTTCAATACAAACAGAAGAAGCTTGTACACTGCTTTAAAGGAATGGAACAAATGTGTTTTCATGTCACTGAGGAAAATGTTCAGCAGTGATTTTGTGGGTGGATTGTAGCTTTCGGGTGGGGAAATAAACATACATTATACATTCTGTAAACGGGATACATTGTAGAAAACTTTTCTTGGGGCCATTTTTCAGTGGACATGAAAATACTTAAGCACACGTTCTGCTTGGTACTATTTCAGCCTTGGATTGATAATGCACTGGAATACTGCATGCACTCGTCCTCAAACTGAGGTCACATCAAACGTACCCACAGTGCCAACTTCCCCATGCCATCTTTTGCCACATAATCAGATTTGAGATATCAGATAAAACTAATATCAAAGCCTGTAGGTACATTTGATACATGCTGCATGAGATGATGTTGATAACATGATAATGAGAGCCCAACTCTGTGAGCTATTACAAAGCTTAGCCTCTATACTAAGGTATACAGTTGTAGCGGAGTACATGTGGATGGAGAATCACAATAAGAACCAGCTCAGAAGGTTGGCTCCTATAACCACTGAACCTATGTGGTTTCTTGTATTGCAGTGTAACTTTGTGCTTTCTTTTTCTTCCTCATTCATGCAGAAGCTTGATGCAGAGCCCAAGCCTCTGAGCTCATCGGAGGGGAGCACAGTTGATATTCGCCCCCCAGGTGATGGGGTTGATTCAGTAGAACTTGAGCCAGAGGAGTCACTGGACCCAGAGGCCTGCTTTACAGAGGGTGAGCGAGATGTTAGGGTGAGCAAGGAAGGATGTTGGGGAATGGGAAAGTGGGCCAGCATAAGAAAGGTGGAAGATAAAATGCCTCTTCTACTGCACATTTTAGACGTAGAGTACATCGCATTTAATGCTATGCTTAGCACTGCTGTGTTATACTCACTGGTGAATGACAGTATATACAAATGCTCAGTAGGACTGAAAAGAAGCCAGTGGGACTCTCTTGGTTTGTAATGTAACCTGACATTTTATCTGCCACACCTCCACCAAGTCTCAAATATCTTTAAAAGTTTGTTGATTATTATTTCATTTTTTTATAATTACTACTATCTTCATGCATTTGTGAACAACAAGTCCCAATAACAGACTAGTAAACCACAGAGATAGTAGTAGAGATAGAGATAGTAGCATTTATTTTATTAGTCTTTTGTAAATATAATAAAATGTGTGCTCCATTTGGAAGGAAATTTTACTATACTTAAGCCAAGTAATGAGATATGAGTATCTGAGAGATGATAGGGAGGGTATTATTAGGTTTATTTATACAATCACCTTTAGTCAAGACGAAGACCAGATTAATTTCTGTGGCTGTTCCTCAATCCTCTCTTTAACCCCTGCCCATAGGTTGTGTGCGCAGATTCCAGTGGTGCCAGATCAACGAAGAAGGCAGCAATTATAAGATGTGGTGGACACTCAGGAAAACCTGCTTTATAATAGTGGAGCACAACTGGTTTGAGTCCTTCATCATATTTATGATCCTGTTGAGCAGTGGAGCGCTGGTAAGTGTTTTCTTATTTTAAAATGCATGTGCAAGACCGATCATGGCTATGAACACAGTGTATGATAAACATTGCTTGCATTATTATCAGCATGTTTGGTAAGTTAATACCGCCATATTACCACCAACACGTTAAAGCAGGAGGTTCCTGGCTCTGAATCTCAGCCCTGCTGTTCTGTTTTTATTTTATTCTATCATGCTCACATATGTTGTTTTCAGGTCAAGCAGGTCAGGTCAAATGAAGACTTTCAGATTAAGCCAAAGTGTCTCTGTACTCTGGCAAATTTGTAAAATAGAAAATCACCCATTTAGAAAGCAAAATGATCTGAGTTTCAACCACACCATAAAAACGGCTTCAGAGGGAGCTGCTGTTGCTCTTGGGTTTGGCGGCTTCCTGTCAGAGAGAGGGAGAGAGAGGGTGGGTGTGGGTTTGTGAAGAAACGAGAGCTAGACAAATTAATAGGGACAGGGGGTGGATACAGGCTATGGACAGGAAGTCTATAATGTTTGACATTTGGTCTGCTCCTGCAATTTAGATTAATAATCTCCATTTCCAAAGACCATTTCTAAGAGCCTTTAAAATAATGTGTGCTCTAAAATTCTCTAATCAGACTTCATCTCCCAGATGGTTAATTAAGTTTACAAGATGTACTTAATGGGTATTGCCTATATTTGTTCTGGACCCCTTTTAACATCTGCATTTGCAGACTCACATAATACAATCAGTTCTATTCATTCTGTACAGGCATTTGAAGACATTTACATTGAGCAGCGAAGAACCATCAAAACAGTGTTGGAGTATGCAGACAAAGTTTTCACCTATGTCTTCATTCTGGAAATGCTGCTGAAGTGGGTGGCATATGGCTTCGTCAAGTACTTCACCAATGCCTGGTGTTGGCTGGACTTCCTCATTGTAGACGTATGTGTATGATTAAATGTGTGCTTAGAAATCTTCAAAACCAGGGATTGATTTAAATATAACTTCATCTTCAGGGAATTATTTTGTAAAGTTTGGCAGTAGAGCTAGGATGCAATTAGTGCATCTTAGCTTAACATAAAAATTGATAGAACAGGAAATGTTAGTCTGACTCAAGCCAAAGTTAAAAAAATCTGCCAAACATCACCTCTGAAGTTCATTGAAAAAGTAACACATAGCAGCTTTTCTGCTATGTTACTTAAGGTAATAGTTCAAGCATTATTATGTCAAATTTAAAAATAGGTTACAGCATGTAATTAATAAATTTGAAAGGTGCTGTTGTAAATTTGAGCCTAGGAGAGAGCCAGCTGTTTTCACTCGCTTACAAGGGAAAATTGTCTCGTGGCTGAAGTTAGATATTTAATGTATAGAAAGATGTCTTTCTGCTTGTCTAAGATGTTTTTCTTTTCTTGCCAAAAAATAACCAATTTTGTATTTATCATACAGATACACTCATTTTTTAGTTTATTGATATAGGTAGACTTGTGAATTCTTATCAATGCGAGTAGGCTAAATAACAGAATAATTTCTCTATAAAATGCTGTACAGTTCAGCAGCACAACAAACTGCAAAAAATATGAAGTTGAATTAACATCACTAAATAGTTTAACTAAAAATGGAACATTGTCAGCTAGGTGAAGGACGATTTTTATATGTATCAACTATTAGCTCATTGTCACAGCTCACGTCACATCACATCTCAAATTAACAGGTTTCGGAGTTACTGCATTAGTAAACATTAATAATACCTCATTAACAGCTAACACCATGCAAAATATTTCATTTATTGCATTTATGTCTCTAAAATGATCTTTCTTCAGGTGTCCTTGGTCAGTCTTGTGGCCAATGCTCTGGGCTACTCTGAGCTTACCGCCATTAAATCTCTGAGGACACTGCGAGCCCTCCGGCCCCTGAGGGCCCTATCTCGGTTTGAGGGCATGAGGGTAAGGACATTCGGGATAACAGTCGCATGACAGCAACTTGTACATTAATGTTGCATATTTGCAAATGAAAGCAAGATTATGTGTGCAGTTTATTGTCGTATTTGACCACTTTAATATTTTAATTCTTCAAGTTGAAAATTTTAAAGCGAGTTAAAAGTTGTATTGAAAAATTTATTTCCTTTATTCCTTTTCTTGGTAAGAGTTAAGCTGAGCTAAAGTTGAGTGTTAAAAAAAAAGATGCCACTATGCAAAATATGAGACTCTTTGGCTCTGTACAAACTAAGCAAAATAATATCCTATATGTTGAGAATTTCTATTTTTTAATATTCTGATATTTGCCATAATGTGGGCATCTTACATGAACTTATAAATAATAGAAGCATGGTGCGGCAGAACTTGCACATTGGAAAAGACTAAAAAATAGTGAATTATGAACAAAAAAAATTATCCAATGTTCTAATCTAATGAAATGGTTCAGGAATAAGATTTTAATTAAACATTTTCGATTTGTAAATTGTGAAAGTAAACTGAACCAGCAAAAGATGGAAATGTAACTTGCATTTGTTTCACCAACTTTGTGTTAGAGTTGGTGAAACAAATGCAAGTTACATTTCCATCTTTTGTTGGTTCAGGTTACTTTCACAATTTACAAATCGAAAATGTTAAATTTAAATCTTTTTCACACTACAATATAGGGAAGAGATCATGTCAGTTGTAACAACATTAACAAACTCCTTTAATTCAGAAAGTTTTGTCAGCATCTTTGAGTAAAGCGTAATGACTTGAATTATACTTTGATAATTATCAAAGTACCCATCCCTCATAATAAGTACGCTAAGTTAAATGTGCCTTGGCTCTAGTTTCATGTTTAGCAAATATGGATAAAAGTGAAGTCAATCTTCTCATTTAAATCTTATTCAATAATCTATTATATAAGTATTTCGCAATATTTTATGAAGATCGGAATGTAAAACTGTTGAAAAGTTAAAAACTAGCTCCTTTCAGCTAGCCCCCCCTTTTTAGAAGCTTTTCTAGTCTCATTACTTTTATTTGTCTCAGTAAAGCTATAAAGACACTTTCTCAGTATCTGGGTGGCCTCTGGATAATTCCATAGTATATTTTATATTTTCAATTTTAGAATTACGAATCATTCTAGTAGGTTAACTTTTGATTTCAGTTTGACATCTTTTACAAACAAAGGGTTATGATTTTGCCTTGTTAGGGGAGCTGACTATTAGACTGCATGCTTATTATAACTTCTGTAAAGTTATCTTTTCCTTGCAATTCAACACTGTACTTCTTCTATCTGCATGTCTTTCTTCACATTGTGTCAATGGACTATTGTATATAGCTGTTCTCAGGCATTGTTTTCTGACATTGCTTGTGTGGTGCCTTTGACCTGTAATTTTTTTCTTTGTTGTGTGTCTTTTTTCATTTACAGTCAAACAAAATGTTGTGACTTCATCCCGCCTCTCTAAGGTTTTTTTCTGTTTGCTTTTTTATCTATAAAATCGGAACTTTTTCACCTATCCACCTTCTTCTTTCCAACTGTCATGTTGTTAAATTCTCTTTGTAGATATGGATGGTTTTACAAGCGTTATATGTAGAAACATTACATTATATGAAGCTTTGTACAGGATTAATACAGAATTACTATAATTTTTTAAATTGGAGTTTACAGCTCAATTAGTTCTGCAAAAAAGTGTCTACATATCATTAAGAACAGTAAAGTGATGATTGTAATGGCTCAAATAAACTGTTTTTTTAAATTTTGGCAACCAGAGACATCTGTTTGAGTGACAGAAGAGTGCTTAGGTTTACTGTGTGCTTCAACCTCTCCAGGTTGTGGTGAACGCACTGCTCGGCGCCATCCCTTCCATCATGAATGTGTTGTTGGTCTGCCTTATCTTCTGGCTCATCTTCAGCATCATGGGTGTCAACCTGTTTGCAGGGAAATACTATCACTGCATAAATACCACCACTGATGAGACTTTATCCATCGACATTGTCAACAACAAGTCTGACTGCATGAACATGGTCAATGATAGCGCCCGCTGGAAGAATGTCAAAATCAACTTTGACAATGTTGGTGCTGGTTATCTGGCCCTATTACAAGTGGTGAGTTTGGTCTCGGTCATTAAGCTGTTTATATGAAGACATAACTGAAAATGTCATGCCTAATAGACAAACATGAAAAGCAATAAAGTCACAAACTTGTTTATTGGATCCATTCACAATATAACATGCAGGTTTTCAATTAATGTGGAGATACTTGTGAAACTTTTTAAGAGAAATATCCAAAGAATTTTCACACCACTGTGTAGGCAGTAGATGCAACTATGCACCTTTTATTAAAGTTTCAAAAATACAAGGAATAATAAATGCTAGAACAGACTCCCAATTTATACACACTTGAGTATTGAGTAGTATTACAGCTAAATTAGCTTTTTTTATAGATAGCAAAGACAAACACACAATAACTCTGCACATTAGTTACATGTAAGTGTTTTAGTCTCTTAGTTCACTTACAGCTTTACATAGAGACAAATATTACCCCCTTCAGTCTAATTACCAATTAAAACTAAAAAAAATGTTTTTCATGTGTAGATGAGCTAGCTTGATTGACACACCCTCATAAAATTTAGAAATACTTTATATGCTGTACAAAGTAAAATTAAGGGTAATTTGATGCTGAAATGTGGATCCAAAATAATTTCATTGTTTGCCTGAAATTTACCATTAAAACCAAATGTTCCTTATAAACCAGTGGCAAAATATAGACTAAAACGTTGACAACCCTAGTAGCTTAACTAGTGGAGCTTCACTGTTGGGAGTTACGAATAATAAAAACTGTGAGGAAGGTGGTGACATGGCCTCCCACCCACTCTTGACACACTGACTCTGCTTTCATCTGCTCTTAGGCAACATTTAAGGGTTGGATGGACATTATGTATGCAGCTGTCGACTCTCGAGATGTAAGTCACTTTGTGTTTAACCGAAGTTGTTCTTTCACAAAGTAATATATCAATTAGATTTTCTGTTTTCTGCATCTCCAAACAATTGCCAGTAACCTTTTTTCCTTTTGCTTGAAATTTTTTTAGGTGGAAGAACAGCCTCAGTATGAAGTGAACTTGTACATGTACCTCTACTTTGTCATCTTCATTATCTTTGGCTCTTTCTTCACACTGAACCTGTTTATTGGTGTCATCATAGACAACTTCAACCAACAGAAGAAAAAGATAAGTTGCACATGATAAGGTTCCTTTGTAAACACAGACACAGAAATGTTCTGCTATTTAATGTGGAATGAAAGTTTAATACACAACTTTCCTATATCAGCTTCCTAGTTTCCTCCAGTTGTTGCCTCAATAATATTCTGAAACATTTTAATCATTAACGCAACATTACAGAAAAGTTAATGTCCTCAGATGCACAAAATAACTAAATAAATAAATACATTTCACACTGGGTAAAACTGTTAAAAAATGTCTTATTCTCAGACCATGTCTTGCTAGCTGTTATTATTGTTGACACTCACAGCTTTGCCTGTATACAGTACTGTGCTGTTTCACTTGCACTGGAACACTAACACAGCAATCCCTTGCTACACTGTGTCACAACTACATACATAGCCTTGATAAAAAGCAAGCGAAGAAGAGAATTATTAGCCGAAAGGAGCACCACAGCTGTGTTGAAGAAAGAAGTGAACTACAGAATAATGATTATCTATAGCACAGTGATGACCTACTGCTGCTATGGATCAGCGAGAGTGCATGAGTCACTGAGAAACACCCTTCCTGCAAACACACATATAAACATGCAGTGTCACACTGAATGTAGTCTGAAAATGTGCCCTCCATTCAACCGAGTGCTAATAAGTAGGACTGGCAACACCCAAGGGAGGGAGGGGGAGGTGGGATAGAGGCAGAGAGAGGGGCATGGGGTGGAGGTTTGCTCTGTGTTTGCTGTGTGCTGGCAGGTCTGACTTGACTGACTGAGTGAGACACTGTATCAGTTGGTGTGGTTAAGCAGCCCCAGAGCCACAGCACCACACAGATGGCTGTTCAGTGTTGACACCAGTCCTCCCTCCAGACATGTATCACACACTGAGTGAGCAGCACTTTAGTGTGTGATGCCCCGTTCATGATATCAAGGGCAGAATTCATTTCTTTGATTAGTGAGAAAATAGCGATAGTGTTCCCTAAAATCTAAATATTTTTGAAAATAACTGATGCCGTTTTTGAATGCAAGAACTTTTTACAAAAATAGTTACTGTGGTATTTAAATTTGATGGAAGCCTAATGACATGAGACAATGAGTAAAAAAGTAATGTAAAAACATTGGGTGAAGGAGGAAAAAGAGGGTGGGAAGCCAGCAGGAGAGGAGAAAGTGGAGTATTTAGGTGAGAGTAGGGACTTTCAGTGACCTTCAATGTTTTGGTTGACTGGGTAACTACTGCAGAAGCAGTAAGATAGACAGCTAGGAAAGTACTTGTCTGATATCTAGACAGAGACTAAGAGACAAAGAAACTTGGCGGGGTGATAAAGAAAGTTAAGGAAATTGGGATAGTAAGAGTGATAAGGAGTTTGGACAAGAATACAAGGGCATGTGAAGCAAAGTAAATGAGAGGTGGCAAAATCTAAGAAAAAGGCTTGGTGGTGAGCTGAACACTGAGGAAGGAGAAAAGGACTTGTATCGACTGGCCAGGCAGGGTGACCAAGCTGAAAAGGAAATTCTGCAGGTTAGTGCTGTAAAAGATGCAGATGGAAACGAGCCAACGAGCCAAGAGAGTGCTTTAAGAAGCTGAAGGGAGTACTTTGAGGATGAATGTAGAAAATGTGAGAGAGAAATGGTTAGGTGACGTGGACATAGTGAATCAGGAAGTGCTGAGAATTGGTGCTGAAAAGGATAAAGTGTGGAAAGCAATGAAGTGGTAGAACACAGGAAAGGCAGATGTTTTAGATAACATACAAGCTGAGGCATGCAAATATTTAGCAGAGATGGCAGTGGTGTGGTAAATCAATAATGGTTAATTTTTAACAATTTTCAAAAATATTGTTTTGTTTTTAAGAACAAGCAGATGTACAAAGCTACAGCAACTACAGAGGCATAAAGTTGAAAGAGTAGTGGAAGCCAGACTGAAAGGAGAGGTGATGATCAGTGATCATTGTTTCACGCCAAGAAAGAGCACCAAGGATGCAATGTTTGCTTTGCGAGTGTTGATGGAGAAGAAAAGGAAAGACCAGATGGAGCTACACTGTGTGTTTGTGGATTTAGAGAAGAGTTGTAGTACTACATGAAGAAAGTGGAAAGTACAGTGTAGAAGTGGTGAGGTGTGCAGCAGAACTGACAGGCTGATTCAAGGTGGAGGTGGGCTTGCATCAAGAATTGGCTCTTCCTACTTACAGTTGTAATGGACAGGTTGACAGATGAGGTCAGACAGGAGTCGTTATTGACTATGATGTTCGCAGATGATATTCTGATCTGTAGTGAAAGTAGGGAACAAGCTGAGGTGAACTTGGAGAAGTGAAGGTATGCACTGGAGAGACAGGGAAGGAAATTCAGTAGGAGCAAGATGAATACATGTGTGTAAATGAGAGAGTGGGTGGTGGAATAATGTGGTTACAAGGGGCATAGGTAGTGAAGGTGGATGAGTTTAAATACTCACGCTCAGCTGATTAAAGAAATAGGCCATGTGCAAGAAAAGTGATGACAAGAGTGCAGGCAGGTTGGAGCAGATGGAGCAGGGTGTCAGGAGTGGTCTGTGATAGAAAGGTGTCTGCAAGAATGAAGGGAAGATTTACAAGATGGTAGTGAGACCAGCCATGTTGTACAGCCTGGAGAGGCTGGCACTGACAAAAAGACAAGGCAGTTTCTTAAACTTCCATGGTGGGATAGAGCCCATCCTTTGCATGCCATATCCCCTTCAATCCCAAATGCCATAAGAATGACCTATTTTTACTCCCAACTAGGAAGTTAGCCTGGTTTGTTCATCAAAAAGCCAGTTGTTTTTTTTCTCATTGGCTTTTTGATTATCACTGAAAACTGGTCTGTGACAGACAGAACATTATTTCTGCATTTTGCTCAGTGAGATAATATTCATGAACGATGAAAGCTACTTAAAAACAGATAACTGAATGTAAGAGCAATACACTACACCACAGCCAATCCAAAATCACCACCAGCTTAGAATTTTTAATTTGATTCAACATGATAACCTTCTCTACAAATGTCTTTTTATTATAGTGGCTTGCTAAGTAACCACAGACAATATTGTAGGTTTTTAAAAACCTAAAGATTTTGGTAGTGCAAAAATGCAAAATGAAAAAAAAAAAACAAAAACTAGATAAGCACCGCTAGATTCTAAATCATATGTCTTAATTTCATAATTGTACTCTGTTGTTTGCAGTTGTTTCTAAAGTCTAAGAGTTCTTACTACATGGTTATAACCAAATGTTGTTGTGATTCCTTTACTTGGGAGGTCAGGACATCTTCATGACAGAGGAACAGAAAAAATACTACAATGCTATGAAGAAGCTGGGTTCCAAAAAACCACAAAAACCTATACCTCGACCAACAGTAAGACTTAAGAGCTCTGAATAAACTGCTTTGTCAGTTATCATTAATGGGCTTCCACTGGAGGTTTTAAATGATTAATGCTTCCTCCTTTTCCTTTTTCAGAATGCATTTCAAGGCTGTGTGTTTGACTGCATCACAAAGCAGGCTTTTGACATTGTGATCATGATCCTCATCTGTCTCAACATGGTGACAATGATGGTAGAGACAGATGACCAAACGCCAGAGATGGACAAAATCCTGTACTGGATCAACCTGGTATTCATTGTACTCTTCACTGGGGAGTGTGTTCTTAAGATGATCTCTCTGCGTCACTATTACTTCACCATTGGCTGGAACATATTTGACTTTGTGGTGGTCATCTTGTCCATTGTGGGTAAGGAAATAGTTTGTCATGTCTCAGCTTTTATTAAAGTTGTGTATTGGCACAAATTGAGTAAAATTGTGTCCTTAATGTTTTTTTTCTTTCCTGTTACAGGTATGTTTTTGTCTGAAGTTATTGAGAAGTACTTTGTGTCCCCCACACTGTTCCGTGTGATCCGTCTGGCCCGGATCGGTCGGATTCTTCGCCTTATCAAAGGCGCCAAGGGCATCCGGACGCTACTCTTTGCCTTGATGATGTCCCTTCCTGCCCTGTTCAACATCGGCCTCCTCCTCTTTTTGGTCATGTTCATCTATGCCATCTTTGGCATGTCCAACTTTGCCTTTGTCAAGCATGAGGCAGGAATTGACGATATGTTCAATTTCGAGACGTTTGGGAACAGTATGATCTGTTTGTTTCAGATTACAACCTCAGCTGGGTGGGACGGGCTGCTGGCACCCATATTGAACAAGAGGGAGCCTGACTGTGACAGCCAGATAGAGCACCCGGGCAACTTCTACAAAGGCAACTGTGGCAACCCATCAGTGGGCATCTTTTTCTTTGTCAGTTACATCATCATCTGCTTCCTCATTGTGGTCAACATGTACATTGCTGTCATCCTAGAGAACTTTAGTGTGGCCACAGAGGAGAGCGCTGAGCCACTAAGTGAGGATGACTTTGAGATGTTCTATGAAGTGTGGGAGCGCTTTGATCCAGACGCCACTCAGTTTGTGGAGTATAGCAAGCTTTCTGACTTTGCTGATGCTCTAGATCCACCCCTGCGCATTCCTAAACCTAATATGATACAGCTCATCACCATGGACCTGCCCATGGTGAGTGGTGAGCGCATCCATTGCCTTGACATCCTGTTTGCCTTCACCAAGAGAGTGTTGGGCGAAGGCGGTGAGATGGACGTGTTACGTGGGCAGATGGAGGACCGCTTCATGGCATCTAATCCCTCTAAGGTGTCTTATGAGCCTATCACCACCACGCTCCGCCGAAAACAGGAGGAAATGTCGGCCGTAGTCATCCAGAGAGCCTTCCGCCACTACATGATTCGTCAGGCCATGAAGAAGGCATCTGCGATCTACAAGGAGCATTTGAAGGAGGGCATCCGTGACCCAGACAAAGATGTCATGGTCATCAGCAAGTTTATCGAGAACTCCACATCAGAGAAAACGGACATGACCCCCTCCACAGCCTCACCGCCTTCTTATAACAGTGTGACAAAATCAGACAAGAACAAATATGAGAAAGAAAATAGGGAAAAAGAAAACAAAGGGAAAGACTTGAAAGACCGAAAGAAATAGACCATTTAAAAAGGAACAAAAAAATAAAAAATGCATCAGAGACGTGAGGGAGATTTGTTTACAGCTTCTAAAGGGTGGTAGATAGATGTACACTTGTGCGTTGATTGTCAAGAGTTGAGGAATGCCATGCCCCGTAGGCCTAAACTTCGAGCATTAATATGTCGTAGAAGATTACATGGGCTCTTTTCCAAGGAGAAATATGGAAACAAATTATCCAGCAGACACTGCCAGAGATTGAGTGAAACATTGAAAAGCCTCTCTGCAAATGCTTGTGATTTTCCTATTGGTTGTTGTTACTATCTGACACACTTGAGTGTACTTTTAAGTTGTCTGTAGCTAGTGCTGCTGCTACTACTATAAATCCAGTGTCTTGAATTTAAAAAAATCGCTGTATCACTTAACAAGTACTCTGCATTTTTTTTTTTTTCTGGTTGTTTTTGGGTTAGAAGTTTCTTTTTTAAGAGAAAGAATGTTTTCTACTTTTTTGTCATTATTGTGAGAATGTGTCCACTGCTTTCGCGGCTGTAAAATTACCAAGGGCAGACAAAGTCAATGCTGGAAACTACTTTAACTATTGGTACCTTCAGGGTCAGTGCCAGATTGCTCTTGGTTCATACAGTATATGATGCTGAAACAACAAACTAACCACTGAAGTACAATGAAAATATACATTGTATTCACTGGTGTGCCATCAGTGTGGTTGTTCAGATCTGTATTGTGCTTCTACCTGAACTGTCATCTCTCAATTTTAGTAGAAAATGTAAGTCTAAATACAGAAGAGCTGAATGTATGCAACCTGAAGGAATGAGACACATTTAAAGAAATAGTTTGACATTTTGAGAAATGTGCTTTGTTGCTTTTTTGCCAAGAGTAACATGAATATTAAATGGGCAGCTAGAGATGGGAAACCGTTAGCCATAAGACTTGGGGTAAAATGCAAGCCAAGATCACTCCATAGAGTGTAAAAGTGATGTGTTGTGGTTTTACAGGAAATGAAATAATGTCCATTTCATCCCGTCATATCAGTTCTGAAACTAAAATTGGAATATTGGCAATAGTGGTACTGTTTAAATTAAATAATATATATTCAGCCAATGCAAAGTTTTAAAACCTCCTTTATGGGGAAAAAATGTAGGATTTGGCCAAATCTTCTTATATAGACACTATGTAGCGTAGTCAATTTATGGAAAAATTGCCTTAGTGAGTTTAAGTCATATTGGCTTAAGGACATGCATCAGGCATGCATCCAGAATTAACTATTTATTTTTATTTTTAGAAACATTAGCTTACTGTAAAAGTATCACTGTTACTTTAATGCAATTGCACTGTTGCCCATAAAGTTGGAATAAAATATTTTTTACCTCTTCCCATGAAAGTATTGTGACAATGTAATTTATTCTTGGTAGATAAAGTGTATATCTTCTCATAACTTTATTGATCAATCTCTTCCAAACATATCACAGTGGAAATTAAAACAATTAACCTTTGCAAAAAAGAGGAATCGGTCTGAAAACAAAACTATTCCAAATTTATGGGCAACATTGTACTTTAATGAGAGGAACAGAAAATTCATGTGGATCGGTTAATTAAGTCCTTCTTAGCATGTAATGCTTATAATGTGGAACAGTTTCCTTAAGAAAAAAATTAAAGAAAATGTGTTAATTAGTGTGGAATAAACTAGGTTAGCAGTTTTCCAAAGCTCCCAGTCTCAGGTTAAGCAAAGCAACTTAATTGTATTGCTCTATTGTTAGCTAACATACAGACTTGAGAATGACGTCAATCTTCTCATCTAATTCTTGGAAACTGAGAGAATCTGCATGCTGCCCAAAATGTCAAACTTATTTCCTCAAGGTGACACACATCTCTGGGTTCATCACTGTTGTATTTCAGTGTCTTCTCTAATCCATATGTTGTCCTCCCCTTTACCCTCCATCCCACCTTCTCCCCACATCTGTTGTAAAGAAATATGTTAATTAATAAGAAATATACTAAAAGAAAATGTCATTCTTTCTAACTGCTCTTCAACTAGAACGTGACCATATATCACATTTAAAGGTTATAATATCACAAATGTTTGTATGAAATTCATGTTGTTCTTAATTGAGAAGCGAGTGATTTCAATGTAGTGGTTTGATTTGTAAATAATATAGCTATTTGGACCCACAGTATGCATCACACTTACATTTGATGTAAGAGCACTTTTTATCCCCACTGCTATGTAATATCACATGTGGCGGTCATACATGTAAGTGTGTATGTGAGAGAAAACTGGAGTGTGTCAGTACTTGTATGTCTATGTGTATATTTGTAAGAAAGGGATACTGTGAGAATGTAAGCATCTATCTCTTTGTGTGAGTGAGTGTGTGTGCGCATACAACTTGGGTCTGCAGGTTGCTAATGTTCTACCAATTATAAATAACATTTTTACTGTAGATATGAGTGCATTTTTCCGGTCCTCGGATTTGTTTTACATTTTTTCTAGAAATGTTTTTTTTTCCCCTTCTGCACTGTAACACATGATGAAACACATGTATGGTCCCCATATCTGTAGATACAAACCATGAAGCAATCAGTAGCCATCTCTCATTGCGCTTGTAGTGTTTTAGTGAACTGCATGCAAGAAGTGACTACTGTCCGCTCATATGGTAATATAATTTTAAAGCCAAAAGAATAAAGGACATATTTTTTGTAAATGCTTGTTTATTTTCTCCATTTCTTTTCTCTTTTTTTCAATGGTTCTAGTTTTCATTTTCTTCTGTGAGTGACATTTGCTCTTCTATGATCTGAACCTGAAATATGATTGCTTTACTTGGCAACTTTAAACAGGATCATTCATGTGGTTCAAGTACATGTTACATTTAACTATGTATGGATTTGCAAAATGTGACATTTTTTTGTTATAACCAAAGATGTGGCAACAAAACACAAAATATAGATTTCCAAAATAAAACATATTTTGGGAAGCACATGTTGCATGCAGGATGCATTCATTCTAAAGTGAGTGCTCATGGTTCCGGAAACTTGATAATGGGTAGTAATTGCTCAGTTGTCATGAGAGTGAAGAATAATAAAAAATCTATAATTAATACATCTAAAAAATTCTTAATAGTGATAATGATTATGAAGTGTGTTTTAAAATTATTTCTGTTCTAACATTAAAGTTGTCAACCATTCATTACCTTTTTATACACAAGTTTCAGATGTTTCGTAGGAGGTGTAAAAGTTCACAAATTCTCTAATAAACACATGAATAACATTTGTTCTTATACCCTTAAAACTAAATCATTGCGTGTTATAATCTAATCATTGCTTTAATAGCTCACAAAATGTTTTTTGCCTGACTGTGTTGTTTAATAATTTATAGTGATACAAACTTTTTAAATTATGTCAGAACAGTTTTAGTGATTGAAGTTAAATATGTTCAAAAACATAAAACATTTTTATTTGCCTACATAACTGAACATAAATATTTGTTCAACAGAAAAAAACATCTTCTGGAACTTTTAGCCACATTTGCTAGCCTTATTCATGCTATATGACCTTGTTTGCTATTAGATGACTAAAGTTATAAAATAGACAGCCTCTATGATAACTGAGCAATCCCTATTTGCTGAAGACCATGTGGTGTGCCTGAAAACTCTAGAACAATTACAGTAAGTAGATTTTGAGTTCTTCCTTTTAATATTTTTTGTTTATTTTTATTTTGTTTTTACGTTTAAGATTAAATGCATTTGTATTTGTAACAGCTAACGAAAAAGTAAAACAAACCTGTAAAGTGTTTGGGCTGAAAATCTAAATGATGAGAAATTTGTAGCAAAAATAAAAGTAGAGAATGGTGACTGAGGACAAATGATGCTAGAGGAATAAGCCATAATTTTAAAATTCTACATAATTTATGTAGCATACATATTCTGTTTTCTACAGTGCATCCACAAAGTATTCACACTTTTTCCAAATTTTCTTATGTTACAGCCTCAAATTCACTATTTTCCTTACAATTGACAAAAACAAAAAATAACATGTACATAAGTATTCATGGCCATTGCCATGCCACTCAAAATTGATTTCTGTTGCATCCTATTTCCACTGATCATCCTTGAGATGTTTCTAGAACTTGATTGGAGTCCACCTGTGGGAAATTCAGTTGACTGGACATGATTTGGAAAAGCATACATCTGTCTATATAAGGTCCCACAGTTTACAGTGCATGTCAGACCACAAACCAAGCCATGAAGTCCAAGGAAGAGTCTTTGCATTGAAGGATTGAAGGTCCCAATGAGCACAGTGGCCTCCATCATCCATAAATGTAAGAAGTTTGGAACCACCAGGACCCTTCCAACAGTGGGCCGGCCAAACTGAGGGATCGAAAGAGAAGGGCCTTAGTCAAAGAGATGACCAAGTCCCATATGGTGATCTCTGCAGCTCTCCACCAATCAGGCCTGTATGGTAGAGTCGCCAGATGTACACCACTCCTCAGGAAAAGGCACATGACAGCCCACGTAAAGGACTCACACACCATGAGAAACAAAATCTCTGGTCTGATGAAACATAGACTGAATGCCAAGTGTCATGTTTGGAGGTAACCAGGCACCGCTCACCACCTGCCTAATACCATCCCTACAGTAAACCATGGTGGTGGCAGCATTATGCTGTGGGGATGTTTCTAAGCTGCAGGAACTGGGAGACTAGTCAGGATCAAGGGAAAGATGGGACAGATCGAGCACTGTGGACAGTTCATCTTTCAACAGGACAACGACCCTAAGCACACAGCCAAGATAACAAAGAAATAGCCACGGCACAACTCTGTGAATGTCCTTGAGGGGCCCAGACTGGAACCCGATTAACCATCTCTGGAGAGATCTGATAATGGCTGTGCAGAGACGCTCCCCACCCAACCTGATGGAAAAAAAGAATGGGAGACACTGCCCAAAAATAGGCGTGCCAGGCGTTTATATCATACTCAAAACTTGGTGCTAAAGGTGCTTAACAAAGTATTAAGCAAAGGGTTTTTTTTTATAAAATTGCAAAGATTTACAACAAACTTCTTTCACGTTGTTATAATGGTGTATTGTTAAATAATAAATGTAATTCATTTCAAAATAAGGCTGTGAATACTTTCTAGATGCACATATTTGACAGTCAGACTTTTGTGTTGGTGTCTTCGCCATCAATTAGACAGACACACAGTGGGAAGGAGATGGTGGTGTTGGGAAAGACAGGAGTGAGAACCAAGTGGAAAAGCTGAGACTACCCCCACCCAGCAGCCCCCTCCAACAATTTGCTGCTCCTGTTTCTCCCTTCTTGTTGCCTGGCAACCAAACATCACAGCTCCCCTGCCTATGATTGATCAGCAGCATCTCAGAGCTTGCTTACCCACAATACCTTGCTGACAAAAAGCAATCAGGAATTCCCTCCTCCAACCTCCATCACAGTAAGATTATACAAGAAAAGACAGAAGCCTAGTGATGACCTAATGATACCCAGTGTCCAGCCTACTTTATACCCCAGAGAAGCATTGTTGGAGGGTCACAAAGCACTGCTCAGTGTATGTTTATCTCTATTGTGCACAGCACCTGCTGCTGTTTGGTGTGTGGTTATGCAATGAGCCATGAAAATGTTTCTATACATGAATAGGCTGGCCAATGAGATGGTAACAAAGAGCTTCTTCCTGCCTGTCTGATATCAGCCTCACCCAGTGGCAGTGTTGTTAATACAGCAGTGCTCTCTACAGGCTACACGGTGCAACAAATTCAAAGTGGAGGCACCAGTGGAGTATAAATGAGCATGGGACAGTGGAGTGACAGCTGAAAGACAAATCATCAGGTGTGTTGACGTCAAAACACTGTATCACTGCACACTCACTAAAACCTGCACAAAGGTTTGGGAAATAAATCATGGAAAATCAAGTTAGTTTGCTGACAGGAGACAGATCTTCCGAGCAGAACCAATGTCACAGTTTGTCCTGAAGCAGAAAACATGCAATCAACAAATGCACTGACGTCAGAAAAACGATTTAACCCCCTCATGTTGGAGGATGTCAGTGGCAAGAACCATTTAGCAACAGATGTTGCTTAATGTTAAGCAGTTGTTAAGCAACAGATGCCATCTGCTGGTAGGACATTGCAAGACTCTCATAAAAACCCAGCTAGTGTATAAGTTGTATTATTATTATTATCTCTGTAAGTTGTTTTTACAGGATTTTTTTTTCATATCAAGACAACGATTTAACCAACAACTCATATTGATGTTAAAAAGGTCTTTTTATTCACACTCTCATGGAAATGTACAGTTGTTCTAAAAGGAACATAAAGAACATTTGGCCCCCAGTTCTTGGAAGTTTTGAGAGAAAAAGTTAGTTACTGTGACACAAGCCTGAACTTGGAAAAGTTCAGTTTCATCACATTGTTCACATGACTGTAAAATTATAAATAACATGCACAAACGAATGTTTCTTTAGCCTAAGAAATGCTTTCACACACACATTCACACACACACAGAAGCGCTCGCGTGCTTACACTTGATTAACACCAAAGAAATGGGGATTGTGATGTTACTCAATAGAGAAAAAGAGTGAGCAACATTTGATGCTCAAAGTCTGACAGAACTGAGAAGGTTGTATCATTTAAATAAGGACAAATAGTGCCAGCCATCAGTAGGTAATCCTTTTTACTCTTTTAATAGTTTAGATTTGTGTTGGGAGGTGAATCAACAGCAGTTGAATATCTTTTAAGAACCTGATTTTTCACAGCGTTATCATGTTGGCAGCATTTGACACGTTCACATAATTTTCCTCAAACCTGTGAGAAGGTTGAATTAAGAGCTAAATGCTAACAGTGGTATGCTAACATCCTCACAGTGCTAATGTTCATGTTAAGCATGTTAGCATGCCAACATTGAAACAACATTCAGAGCATAACTTTTTAACAGTTATTTTTACCATAAAATTAGACAGAGTAAAAACTAATTATGATTATTATTATGAATGTTATTGTGTTAGAAGGTAAGTTACAATATATTTGCAGTAATTATTTTTTATCTTTTTGGAGGCACTGGAAGCTTAGAACTAAATATTGACATCGTCACATTTTGTGCTAATGTTGCTAACATGTTAAAACAGGATTACAAACAGTAGCCTTTTTACACAACCAGCAGATACAAAGAAACATTAGTATTTATAGTCTCTGCTTTTAGCTCTGCATTGGTCCCCAACAACTTTTGAAAAAATTATTTTAAGGAATTATTATTCACCACCTAATTGCTAACTTTGTTTTTGACCAAAGCGATTAGCTGAAAGATGCTACAAAGCTTACTTAAACATGTGATCCATTGTTAATATAAAAATATTCATTTTAGCCATTTTACGAAGGCCCAAAGTCACTGGAATTCCTTCTGTGAGATATATAAATGTACAGTAAGTTCTGTATTAAAAGCAATCCTTCTAATAGTTGCTTTAGCCTTAGAACTACTATGGCTAAAAACTGAACAAAAAAAACTTTTACAGTATCATGAATTGTAACCGGTAAATGTGTCTGTAATAATCCATATGTCAATGATAGTGTTTGTCAGTGATATAATTGATCAGTTTTCAGTGTGTTTAAGCCTTGGAACATCTTGGATCTTCATCAGTAAAACAAGCCTTGAAAGAACTGAACACATGCTACACAGACAGGCATTTAAGAACAATTAGCAGCAACAATAAGACACCGGCACAATGGAAACTAGTGAAACAACACAAGCACCTCAAAATGTAATTTTTGTCATAGATGCTGGTCACAACCAGAAAACATGCGGTAATGATCAGACTTTATAACAAGGCAAAAAAATTATACTCCATATAGTTACAACTGAAATACTGTTTTATTGAGCTTCATAGTTGCAGTCAGTTATCTAAACCCACATTCTTAGAAAGGTTTAGAGACAAGCTGAGCTAAAATTAGATCACATGTTTGAGCCTTCTGTGTCAAATCATTCTCTCTTTGGAAGTGCACTTATCAAGAATAAATCAAAATCTGATGGTTGAAGGTCAAAATTCTTGAATAAAGCTTTCCAAATTTCACCTGATTCCTTTCTGAATTTGAAACATCAAACACACTCTGAGCATGATGTCTCAGTCTTATGATCAGGCGAAGCCCCCTGTTTTTGCAGTCCAGGTTGCTTCTGTAATGGCTCTTTTATTTCCGCAGATCCAGCTGAAGCCTCAGTCTGTGAGTCATGATCGTCTGGATTTTTCTGAAGGTCTGCGGAGAGCAGCAGTTCATCGGCTGCACCAGGAGGGGCAGTGTTAGTATCACGGGTGTCTACATGTGAGCAAGTTTGGGGTGTCAGGGACTCTGTGGGTTCGGGGAATGTTTGGCAGTGGAGCTGTGTGTTTATTTCAGACTTCAGAGCAGTCTCAACTGCTGGCAGTGTGGGTGTGACGGTGACATTTTCACTGAGGAAAGCAGGAGAGTCATTTACAGAGCTGTCTATTGGATAATGCATGGAGGGAGAGTTGTGGAACGAGCTACTAAGGCTCATAAGGGTGTTGTTAGAGTAGCTCAGAACAGAAGGAAGTGGGACCGAGTAGGGTGGAGGACTTGTTCCATTTAGCGAGCAATCCCAATCTTCCTCCTCTTCATCTTCTTCCTCTTCCTCCTCCTCCTCTTCCTCCTCCTCATCTTCTTCTTCTTCATCTTCTTCGTCCTCTTCTTCTTCCTCGGGGTCGATTGTTTCTAAGCTGTGTGTGCTGCAGTCCGACAACCCGCTGCAAACACTACTGCCATCCTCCTCATCATCATAAGCTTCATCATCCTCATCCTCTTCTTCATCATCATCCTCCTCTTCTTCCTCTTCCTCATCTTCATCCAGATGTAAATCCGTGTCGCCTGTGTTCTGGAGGTGCATGATGGGAATGTGCGGTGCTCCACTCATCAGTGGAAACTGCAGGTTCGGCTGCTGTTGCTGCTGGACCAAGGAGGAGTCGCCATGGTAACCGTTGCCATTGGTTACAAGCTGCTGCTCCAGCGGCTGCTGCTGCTGATGCTGCTGCTCCTCACGACTCTTCTCCAACTCCAGCTTCATGATGGTGTGCAGGAAGTGGGTGCGCACCCGGACTGGGTTGAACTCCAAACGTCCTGTGGTGTTGCTGCAGCCTTCCTTTGTGCAGCCACAAGGGAAGGACATGCGGTCCACCTGCAGAGAAAAAAAAATTATGAATAATGAAATAAATGGGGAATAGCAGTAACTCATGAACCATTTAGAGCCTGTCATTTGGGGGGAAAACTACAATATCGACTGTTGGTGTTTCCCATATAAATACGGGGCATCAAACAGGAAAGCTTAATGTGCTCTGAGAATCTTAACCCACATTTCACTGACCAGTCATTTAGTCAGTGAAATGTGACTGTCTACTGTATATTTACATAAAAATCACCCATCACTTGCTTTTCAAAACGCTAATCTACTTTGAGGTTAAGTGTTACAAATTACTTTTGAAAAATTGGTCATCCAGCTTTGTATTTTAAGACATGCTGAGTCATGAACAGCCTCGCCACAAAACTCATAGCATAACCTCAGCACGTCAGTTTCAGTTCAGATGATGTAGCTTGGTTGACCTGCTCCTCCAGGTGACAATATCTGAACAGAATAATCCTTTTAGATGATTTTTTCAGCTAGAAGCAGAAATCATTTAAATACAGGAAATGCAGAGGGGAATTTAATAGCATTTGTATACTGCTAAAACTAGAACCACAGAAAGCAGATTGAAAGTCTGTGATGTCGATTTTTAAGTGACATTTCAAACAATTTCAGTGATCACCCACATAGATATTAAATTGTCAAAATAAACAGAAGGTAAACTGTGCAGTATTTTCACTGCAGAAAAATACAATTTCAACTTAAAGAAATTTCTACACACATTTAAAAAATGTCCAAGGAAATATACACTGACTTAATTTTACTCTGACTTCCAAAGTTCTACTGTACAGAAACACAACACTTTAGTATTATAGATGTCCCTCACCACAGTTCCATTTACCTGGCACTTAATGCCGGCCAGGCTGCAAGCACAAGTCTCTGGGTCACATATCCCCCGGCAACGGCACCCACACTCCTCTCGAGAAATGCGTAGCGCTCGTAACTCGTGTTTCTCATCTACATCGATGCGTCGGACCCCTGAGGCGCGAAGAAGGGCACGACGCCTTCTGGTAGTTAAAGGCTGAAGGAAGAAGTAATCGTCCACCTCGGTGTTGTCTACATCCAGGTCATCTTCACTAATGTCATCAAGCGTCAGGGTGTCCGCCTCCACAGATGACACGGTGCCATTCTTAGTCAGCTGTAGGACAGAAAAATGTAAGTGAAATTAACTTTGGTTTGTATGCTTACACATCGAATTCAAGCCTTCAGAGAACGAAACTACAGAAAGACTACAAAATGCAGATGTTTCATGTTATTAATGCCTTGATTTATTAAAAAAAGATATTAGTAATGTCTGCATTAGCCATGTGTTTTAATAATCTAATGGAATACTTTCCTATGATCAAGTAAATCAGGTAAACAAGACGTCACAGAGTCCTCCCACTAACTTTGAGTCTGATGGCGTTGAGTTTCTCCTCTTTAAGATGATCTTTCAACATGTTGCGATGACTCCTTTTCTGCTCCATGGCGAACTCCCTGAGGGTAAAGCGCTTCACCCCGCTGTGACGTGGCGACATCCCCAGGGTACTGCCCCCCTGAGTGGGCACACTAGTGAAGCCTTGCCGGCGGTTGAAGTAGTAAACTGTCACGCTCTCAAAGTGCACATTGTGGCCCCGCATTCGTTTTGACTGAAGGGAGGCTGAAATTAAAATGTGAGGTGGAAACCATTTGAGTGAAAATAAAGAGCAGCTTTGACAATAACTTTAAACAGAGTAAAAGTTTAGTATAAGGTTAAATGCTTAAACATTGTGTGGCAGTAGCACAAACAGTTAAATACTAACTAAACTAAACTAAAACTAAACAAACTTACTTAGCAATGTCTGTAAGGCAGTAGTACTATCTGAAGTTCACTAAAATTACCTGCCATGTGCTACTGGCTGTGGCAAAACCACTGGCTGGGTTAGTGGGTTAGAAAGACATAATGTAGTTATAGACATAATGCAGTATATTAAGTGTTAGATCTCCAAAATATTTATCCCACTGGCAACACACACTGCAGATTGCAAAAAAAAGCAGCCCCAAAATAGATCCTAGGTGAACACCACGAGAGAGAGTCCAAGAAAAAGAACTAAATTACTGTTTTTTTCTGTATCCTGTCTGTCTCCGTTTATTTACACTGTTGCCCATAAAGTTGGAATAAGATTTTTTTTTTTTTACCTCATGTCATGAAGTTATTGTGACAATGTTATTCTTGACAGACAAAGTGCATATCTTCTCAAAACTTTATTGATCAATCTCTTCCAAACGTAAAAAGAGGAATGTGTCTGAAAACAAAATTATTCCGACTTTATGGGCAATGATGTGTGTTTCCAATTCCATCAAAACATACTAACTGGACCTGCTGACATGGACAGTGAGGGAGTGTGATCTTACAGTCCAGAAGTCCAGAGGGGACAGGGTGAGTCAGACTATCGCTGCTGTTGCCGCTGTCGCTGCAGGAAACCTCGTCATCATCAGACCCCTGCAGGCAGAGGTAAGTGGACGTGCCCTCTTCAAGCTTTCTCTTCAGGATCCCACTCATTATGTAGCTCCTCCCACTGGTCGCACCTACTTCAAAGACAAGTGTTAAGGGATGTCTGTACAACCAAAAAGGTCAAATGCTAACAGACAAATTCTGTCGAGTTCTTTCCCAGGGTTTTCAAATCTAGAGCAAAGAAAGTGTTAGTCACCAGGTGACCCCAAATTTAAGTGATTTATTTAAATATATTTACTTATTAAAAGTGTTAACAGTCATTTTTATAGCCTTTTTTAAATGTTTTTTCTGCAAACTAAAATAAAAACTTAAATGAAATGACCTTACTGCCACACAATATATATGTAATAAGACTGTGGCATTCATTTATTCTTTAATCAGGAGATACCAATAGTTGATGATTTAGTTACCAGAACATAGATTTATTCATATAAAATACATTTGTAAAAGATTTTCTAACCATTTAAATTTGTTTGGAAGTGAAATGAACCCAGTCAACGACAAGCCTGTTTTTTTGAGACTTTTTTTTTTTTTTTTTTTTTTGGTGGTCTGGACGAGGGAATTACTTCTTTCCCCTCAGAGGTCAATATTTATGTTGGGTCAATTTCATCAATAACATAGCCTGACCATGAGCTGAACCTCTACGTAGTTATGCAGAATTTATTACAAATGTTTGCATTGAACTTACACAGGCATTTACAAAAATCCAGCCGCTGATAGGAGATGAAATCACCAGTGACTGTTTAAGCTCATATTTTTGGAAACCAGTTTTTGTACTGTTCATTGTACAGAAAGTGAAACCTATGCAAATTTACTATTGTATCTAATGAAGCTCAATGAACAGCTTGAAAATCTGGAGTAATTCAGGTTGTTAAATGCAACTCTTGGCACCATCCCGGTATGTGTTGTTAGATGACATGCAACATTTTGCAATGCTTCAAAAGTAAAGAGTGAAACATGTCAAACAAAGTGTTGAGCTTATTATAAAGAATTTCCTATTAGTTGCTTTTGTAGAAAACTTAAGAGAGGACGTGGCTTCACGAGGTAAGTTCTTTCCTAGACTTTAAATGCATTGCTGATGGTTAAGGCAGGCATGGCAGCTCTCTGCACTTTGTCAAAATGTTTAATTCTTGATTTCAAATTTTTAAAAATTGTTATGCTGATGGCTTGGACTGGTGGAGGATTACATCATATGCAGCAGAGCTGAATGCCAGGCCAAGCTTATCCTCTGACTGGCTTTGTCTCCCTTCTCACATTCTCTTAATACGTACTGCTATACATTTCTTCCTCTATGTCAAATCCTTTGCTGGTTTATATTTAGTTCCAGATATTTTTTTTTCACATCTTATATTCATTTGTTACCATTTCTTCTCATTATTTCCTTTTCTCTTTACTCTCTCCTATCTGCAGCCTCCCTGGTATTCAGCTCTTTACTCCAGCACATTGCTTTTCAGGAAAAACCAGTAAAGACAGGAAGATCAGTTAGTGGGGAAAAAACGGAACACAACATGCAGCATAACATCTGTCTCTAGACTTGGTTTACTCTTCTACCTTGCCATGTCTCTATTACCTAAATAGTACCGGTCGAGCTCTCATGACCAGTGCCATTTTGAGGACCAAACCTCCACACACACACATATACACACAAACACACACACACACACAAACTCACACACACACACACACACACACACACACACAAACTCACACACAGACACACACACACACATACATACACACACGCACGCATCTGTCCTTGCATGTGTGTGTGCATGTGCAAGCTTCCACAGCTCATGCGTATCCTAAACACTATCAGGGGAATTCTTATTGACAAATGTAAATCAGCATGATTCTAGGACATAATTAAACCTCCCAGTAACTGGGACACTGTGCGCATAAAAGCCTTTATACGAGTGTGTTTGACCATTACTGACCTGTTTCCTTGTCTTGCCTTTGGTTTCCAGGAAGTCCTCGACACTCTCCTCTGCATTACACAGTTTTCACCATCAGCAGCCAAACATCCCCATGTGTCGTGATGATGCAGTGAGCGCTGCCATGATGCCTTCTCTCTCTCTCTCTCTTTCCAGCAGCCTCTGGCTCTATTGTGCAGCACTGAGCACCTCTGCCTCTGTCACTATCTTATGCGTTCTCTCTCTGCACCCTCATCCTGTCAGCTCTCTCACCGTCTGATTCTCTGCCGCTCTGCACCCACCTTCCTTTCTCTCCTGCTCTCTCTCCCCTCACAAAGACTTGTTAGCTCGATGCTGCTGCCGGCTGAAGCGCTGGAGCTTGACTGAGGTGAAGCAAGCCCTTCGAGATCACAGAGCCAAAGGATGTGATGGGGTGGGGGTGGAAAGTGTAGGTTCTGCTATGTGAAATATCTCTTTTCCACATTCTTTAGGAAAATTATTGACACAGATATACAGTAAACTATATTTCCCTTAGTGGGAAAAGTGGCATTTCATTTCATAGCCGGATCTTACATGTGATATGTGGTTTTCCATCCCCAGCAACATTTTATTTGTCTCACTAATCAATTTGCAGAGTATTTATAATGCAAATTTAATGTGGTTTCTCCTCTGTCGCGTCATGTTTTTTCTTTTGGCAATGCTAATTTGAAATTTAAATTGATACCAGAGAGAAATGATCAGAGGAAATTGAGACAATGACTGGGAAATCAATTATTTTCATGGTACCTTTTGAAAGTACATTCATCGACATTCATCCAGCAAAGAAAATATAGGAGACTAAATTACAAATGCAGAAACTGGACTCTATTATAGAACCATTTGAGCAAAAATAGTTTAAGATTTTTAGACTAGGCTGTAAAATGTGACTTGCAATTGCATTTCTTTTTTTATATTTTACACAAACTACATTTAAAGAAAGCAGATATTGCACAAGCAGAATGTGCAGGATCTGCCAAGTAAATCAATCGATTGATTTTGTTATGAATCCATTTAACATAATAACATTTGCATTCAATAAAACTTGATTCAATATTAATACTGAAGTCAATACAATACATTTGCAAATTAATACAGTAAATGTACAATAAACGTAGTCCAACACCCTAAATCCCACTTATTGTACAAGAGTCAAACCTTACATGGCTGTTGCTGTTGTCATTCTACTCCACACAAAAGATACAACGTTATGTTTGTATAAACATAAAAATTTTCCAATGACAGATAATTAAGGAAAAGCCCACACATGCATTGTTGTAGTTTGACATGCCTAAGGTAAGTTAAAGGTTAAATAGCCAGCATCCTGCTCACACTTTTTCTCACTTTTACATATTGCTATGAATTTCTGATTTTAATATAACTGGAAACAGCAGGAACATGCGCAAAGGTATCAGCACTACATAGAATATTGGTTTGATAAAACAATAAATGAACAAATAATTACAATACATATACTCAAAAATAAGAACTATTATGTTTAAACTACCAAAAGAGACTAAAATGGCAGGGTTTTTAATGGCTGCGTTATGCTTCATTAGCAATTCTAGATTTTAAAATAACTTCAGTCCCTGCACATACTGGAGGCCCAGTGACTGATGAGCTACTGTAAATGAATTTACATCCCCAGAGAAAAACGTTGTGTTTTTCCTGAACACACTTCACCATGGGAATAGGAGGAAATATAGGAATCAAACCATCAATTCTCATTAGTGGGCAACCTGCTGTACTGTTAGAGCCACTGCTAAATTAAGAAAATATTTCAAATTACATGTAGAGAAAAACATTAAGACATTAGGATTAAAAACTTGAGAACCACTAAATCTGTTTTAATTAGTTACGATAGAGCCATTAAAATGATGCAGCATGATTCAGGGTAGAAGGTACGTCTGAATTTTAATGTGTTGTATTTAATTTCCTATTGTCTGATATTTTTATTGTATGTTTTATTGTCCTCTCCACAGATGGTTTGTCCTCATGGGAGAATCAGACAGAGTTTACCAGCTCCTCTCAGCATAGATCACAATCAAGCAGATTACAGCACCTGAGTTATGAGTGTGTTTGGGTCTTTATGTTTCCTGCTCTGCTCTGTTAGGAGTTATAAGTGCAGTTTGACTCTTTGCCTTTGGCCTCAAGTTTGTTTCAACAACAGATTTCAACAGACCATAGTGTGACATGACTAAATCACCTTTTTAACATGCTTGCATCTATGGCACTTTCTTGTTATTTAAGACATGATAGAAATTATGAAGTAGAAGTCTCTTTTGAAAAATCTACTGTGCTTAAGTAGAAGCTTGTATTTAGAAGATGCTATTTCTCAGGAGCTACATGAGAAAATTATCATAATGGCATCTCTGTTGTCAAATAAGGCTTGAATATTATTGGAGAAACGTTCATTTTTATTTCCAGGTTACAGTTACACCACCATCAGTTTTCTTAAATGAATTAATTTGTGGTCCATGCTTCACTGGCAGATTTGGTAAATAGTATTGGTAGCTGGTGGTTGGCGTGTGGAATCACATGTTCTGATCAAATACAGGTAGAGGCAGGCTGACACACAGACTGCTGTAAAAATGTAAAGACAAAACAACATGAACATCAGGAATGAATCCCACCAATTAACACATTGTATTTACTGTCATTACAGAATCAGCCACTGCAGCTTTTGTTAGAATTTGCAATTCAAATGGAAACTTTGTTTTTCAGATGAAATCTCTCAGTGAACAGTTTTAAGGCAGCATGAGATGTGCAATTAGAAAAACGCAGCTTTTTTTTTTAGGAGGAGCAATGTATGCTCAGTAGCTTAGTCTTAAAGCATGGAGTTAGGGCTGTGTCGTTTAGTCACAGGGACGTCTTTAATGCACTGAGTTTCAAACCAAATCAAACTGTGCAGGACTAACTGCACGTGTCTGCTCTGTGAGAGATGATGCATGAAATAAATAAGATCTTTGTATCCCTGAAAGGTTTTCTGTAAGTTTGTTCTTTGATGTCACACATGATCTAGTGCTATATACATCATTCTGATGAAGACTGAATTCCTTTCATTTTATTCATTCAGTTTTTTAAGCTCCACAAAGTCTCTTTCACGGAAGCCTGTATCACATCTTTATTTTAAACAGAGAAAACACTCATTTGTTTTTTTATGTTTTTGCTGTATTAACATAAATGTAAACCACATTCCTCTTGTTAAAGACAAATATGTGATATACTTACTGTTAATATAATGTCAAAACACACAATTTCTTTCTAAAATATGTGAATATCCACCCAACCCCCACTCACAAGCCCCTAAACATTGTTGCTATAGCAATGCTAGACCCTGAATCTTCCTGAGTCTGCCCATTTTAGAAGTGCTTGGTTGGAAAATATCAGAAATAAAGCCTCAGCCTTGAGTTTATGTGTACTGTACACAAAGATAGAGCCTGTTGAAGTGATTCATCCGTCAGTATCTGGTTTATATTTCTTTTTATTTTAAATAGAGCACTCAGCAAGAGGAAGAAACAATTTTAACTTCCTGTATATATTCAAAAGCTTCACGGCTCATTACACCCATTATCTACAGTAGATACATGTAATGATTCCCCAATACAAGGAGAGGGAGGATAGACACCAATCCATCTCAGGGCCAACACAGAGAGAAACTCACAGATAAACATTTGGGGACAATTTAGAGTCACCAGTTAGCAGTATTAAAGCTTGTGTTCTGTTATGGTGCTTTTTGCTAAAATGATACTGTTGTGTATCATGCTGAATACTGTTGTGAGGAGTTAAATGTCCGTGACAAACAATAGGTGTTTAAATAAATCTGCTCAAATGATTTCAGAAAATGTGTTTCAGCACTGTTGAGTTATTAACATTTAAAGCAGAGAAATGAAAATTTCCTTCATCATTAAAAAATATGTAAAACAATATGACGATTACTGAATATTTGGGCACTGTAAATTTGGTTTATTACTGCCAAGAACTAATACCTGACCTCCACTGGCTGTTCCAGAAGGACGTTTTCAGTTTTGTGCTATGCTCTGAATTTTCTCCTGTTAAGGATGGAGTGCCAGAGACAGAGTGATCCTTCCAATCAGCTTCCATGGCAACGGGCCACAAGAGGGAGGGGGGAATGCTGGAAGAGGAAGAAGGGAGGGGGAGTCAGAAGAAGTGGCAGCTAGAGGGGTTGTGGGGAGGTGGGGGCTGGGATGTGGCATGAGGGGGGAAGCTGGAATAGGTCTGCTTTTTAACTGTGAAAGAAACAACACGGTGTGTGTGTGTGTGTGTGTGTGTGTGTGTGTGTGTGTGTGTGTGTGTGTGTGTGTGTGTGTTTTGTGTATATTCGCACACCAAAAATCTGAACAATGGGGGAAAACAATCAGTCTTGTGTTTTCTCTTGTGGATGTGGCTTCAAGTGTCCTGCAATAATTATTGAACGCAACATAACAAAATGTGTTCCCGTAATTGTAACCTTTTTTTTTGTCAGCAGAAAGAAGTACTTAAATTGTGCCTAACACTGAAAATAAGTTAGTGTCATTCATGAGCATACTGATGGTGACCTCACTCAGCATCTGCTGCATGATGACAACTTCTCTGGAATGTTACATTAGTGAGTTTCTCCGGTAGTGACTTTTTTCTATATTCAATTAATGATTTGGGAAGTAAAGCATAGTAATACACAATGGAAAAATACTTTTAAACAAGTAAAAGTGCTGCAGCAAAATATTAAGAAAAGTTCAATTAGCTGTTACACTTGGACATGTGTATTGTATGATATTTGTTAGGAGAAATATGCTCCAAAACTGTTGATGAGTTGCTGTTTAAAGCCTCTTGTTGCCCAGACTCACTGAACATCACATCGTCATTTGTTTCTAAATGTTTTGAAAAATTGATTAGTAGCTTGATTAGTAGGTTTTATAGCTTTAAATTTGTTGCGATGACTAATATGTGAATGGCCCGACAGAGTGTGGTGGAGATTAGCAGAGAGGGAAAGAGCAGGGAGAAAGAGGGCAGAGCAGTGCAGAGTGGATGGATTTTGAGTCTCATGCCAGCGCTATCTTAAGTTCCATATTGTAGCTTAAAAGTTTAACATTTTTAAATTACATTTCTAATTTATAGTTTAAATCTAATTATTACCAGACTCAGTTCTGCTTAGCATTTCAAAACAGTTTTGGTAGCTGCCTTTGTCTTGACTTTATGGTTTTAATTCATTTGGAACTGCTCACATCAGTGTTGTTTACAGCCACTGCAGCACAAATGGACTCATTCTTGTTTGAAAGTCTCAGAACGCAGTAAAAAAAATAACACAAAATGACCACGAAATGGGCCACAGATGCAAATAAAAAGAACAAAAAGGGAAAAAACTAAACCACGAATAGGCAAAAATGACTACAGAGGCAATTAAACATAAATGAAAAAACATAAAATGTGTGTGGAATATTACGGGGCTCTTTCCCATCTTTACCCTGGGGACTATTTTCTCATTATTCAACCCTGCATAATAAGCAGCAAAAACCCTGTGACAAACATGACCTGTCCAGATTCAAACAGAAGTATAAAAGCTGACCAATTAGCAGCTTAAGAACCAGATATTATTCTCCCACACTGGTGCTAAAGATAAAAGGAGGATGACTAATAACTTACAGTCATCAGGCAGACAGAAACATGACACCCAGTCACTGCTTCTCTGCTGCATGTGCAAATACTGCACTGGAGTGTTCACTAACACATTAAAGTTACATTTACAGCTACTTGTGCAAAAAAACAAAAAACGTGTTCAATATTCACATATACAATATTAAGGAGGTTAGAGTTTTTCTGTTGTGATACTAGGACTAAAAAAGGCTCATTGCTTTGAAAGAGAACTCAAACATGCATTACCATGGTGACCAGCAGGGGGGGGGTCTTGCACAGTGACAACATCCCTTCAGTGCAAGTTTTGGTTCAGCTTGAATCATAAACCCATTATTAATTCTCAGCCCCTGGCCGAGTCTGCTGCCTGGTCGAGTGTAATTGTTTCCCCAGGGACTCAGGCAAATGGCTCAGCTGCCTGCACCGTGACCCACTGTGTGTCTGTGTCTGTGTGTGTGTGTTAAAGAGACAGAACGTATGGATAGGTGAAGAGGATTATTGTTGTCACAGGACGAAAGAAATGGTCTGAATTACATCATTTTTTTAGTTGCTGTGTTTTCATTTTAACCAAAAGCTTTTTAGTGGATTGTGTCTCTGGATATAAAATTTAGAAAGTTATAAAAACAATTGTCTACAAAAACTAAAATGAAACCCGCCTTCCATCTATTTCGGTGATTAGAAAAATGATGGCTGAAACTAAATATTTAGAGTCATAACTGTCAGGTTATTTGAACATAAAATCTGTGAAGTCCATTTTTCTCCAGAAAGCAAATCACATACTTGTCCAGTTAGTTGTCCACCTGTGTGCCATGCATATTTTCAGCTCATACTATTCCATTCAGCTGTAATTACCATGTGAATGACTCACTGACCTGCTGCTGCCAAAGCTTTGGTGACATTTTAATAAAGACACTGAATGTTGAAGCTGCACTGATCTGTCTGTAGGTTTAAATGGAGCATTGAAAAGCTTTTTTTTCTTGGTTTGGTGTCATTTATTTTAAAGATAGAACCATGTAGAGTGAAATATGTGCAGTGTTGTAGGACAATAATAGCAAAACCCTGTGTGCACTTAAATGCGTGTTAGTCCCTATGGAGAATAAATATGATGCACTTTTTTAAAATTTGCAATGAATTTTCCAGGTTGACAAAGTGTAAATATTTTAGTTTTAAAAAATGTTCACATCTGCTAGTGGCTCGATACTATTTGTCGTAAGATCAAGGAGGCAGACATCTGGTGTGTCTTTTGACACCAGGCACCAAAATGGCAGCTGGTATTACTATGCTACGGTGCCATCATTAAAGTTTTTCCTGAGTGGTCAGAGTGGTCTGTTGGGAGACCTCAATCAAACCCAGCCTATACATACATGTCCACATATTGTGAGAGAACAGGTCTAATCAGACCAAGCATGTTTGCTGCCAAACTAAAGGTTTAAAATGATCTTATTCAGGCACTGGAAGTATTATGTTGCCCTTTTTATTGATCTATTGAGGCATTTGACACTTTATATAAATCTTTATAACGCATTGGCATGTCAGACCAAGCCTCTTCTAGGTTTGTCAACCACCTTTAAAACTGAACACTGTTCAAATGGCTGGTTCTACCCCCTCCTTCCTAGGAGTCTCTAAAGGAGTACCGCAGGGCTCGGGCTTGGGACCAATTTTATTCTCTATATTAGTGTGTGTGACAACCCCTCAATTGGCTTGGATTATTTTCATGCTGATGACACAGTACTCTCTTGCTGCTCTTTACTCGCACAGGCCCCAGAGTTTTTACAGTCTGCTTTTAAAAATTGTTCAGACTTGTCTCCAGACACTGAAATTTATTTTAAATACAGATAATCCAAAGTCTTGAGTCTGAGTTATCTAAATACTCACTATGCTTAGAATACTCTCCAAACAGAGCGGAAGATATCAGAACCCATTTCACTTGAAGCCTTCGTTCTTTCCTAATCACCAAACAATGACACTGCTTGCTTTTTTAACAAATTGTAATGTTACAAAGTAATGCTAAACTGTATGCAATAGCTAAACTATCATTTATTTTAACTTATTGTTTGTAATGGGTATTTAAAATTGTGTAAGGTTAGGTTTGAAGATTGGACCCAATTACATGCCAAACACAGATTCTTAGAGTTATCTGTGTGTATCCGTAGTACAGAGCCTGGTAGGCCTGCTCTTTTCATACCACGGTTAAATCATCCTCCTTAAAACAGCATGGCAACCAGGGTCTGTGGAAATATTAATTCTTTATGGGCAGGTGGCAATACTCATTATCCTTAATGTGATTAGTGATGCGGTGTGAACATGAAGGGATCAAACAGGAAGTGACTACAAAATAAAAGCCTAAAGGAGGAAGTGACGTTAGAGATCCTGCCAAATTGTATTAATTTATTATAAGGTGTGCTGCTGGCCTCTTGGCCAGGTCGCCCTTGTAAATGTGATCTCAACCTCAATGGGTTGTATCTTTTTAAATAAAGGTTAAATTTTAAAAAAATTTAAATAACAAAAGCACCTGTGTGAGTGTCTGGGTATGAAAACAACTTGGTACAACACATAAGGTCTGGGATGTCACGTCCTTACAGCATCTGTTATACTTTGTTTTTTTCCTTCAAAGAACAGAAAAAATATGTGGTTGACATATTTTTAGCAAGTGTAACCCATGTGCCCTGAATCAACAGCTGCACAAACATGTTTTCATGTTGACCACATTTTGGAATAAAAAAGAAATATATGCAATGGAGCATTGTGTCTCCTTTCAACAGTGTGGCTCAGACAGGCTGCAGACTCTTTAACTGTGGTTGGGGGCAGCTGTAGCTCAGTTGGTAAGGCAGTAGACACGGACCACAGGATCATTGCTTCAATATATGTCAAAGTGTCTCTGGGCAAGACACTGAACCCCTGACAGCCCATTTCCATCTCCAGCTGTGCAGTGCCGGTCCAAGCCCGGTGGATATTGGGGAGGTTTGCGTCAGGAAGGGCATCCAGCATAATAACTGTGCCAAATCAACATGCGGACAATGATCCACTGTGAAGACCCTGAACTCACAGGATAAGCTGAAAGGACAAAAAAACAATAATTATTTAACTGTAGTTCCAAGACTGAATGACAGCAATAATCAGTGCTAAAGACAATTTGTTTTTAATTCCATTTGTAATTGTTTGTTACCATTGATAATGACTTGATAGTTGACATGAAATATTTTGGCATAAATTGAAACTTAATCTCTGTCTCTATCCCTCCCTCTATCCAACACTTACCAATACCCACCCTCATTAAATACAACTGCAGCATAATGTAACTTAATAAATCACCACAATTCAGCAAATAAAACATGTAAGTAGCTTTAACTTCTGTGCTAATACTAAAAAAATTACTACACACCTTCAAAAAACATTTTTTCTCTATTTTCATTCGTTTAAACCATTTGATGTGTTTCCACATTGTGAACAGCAGAGGTCAGACTTTGCAAACTTATGATGGGCATGTGGCGTTGAATGAGAGCTGGGGACCCTGAGGGCTCTTCAGATGGATGCCTAAAATAAGGCCACATATGGCAGCATGAAAAATTTATAGTCCATAATTAACTGTACATAGAAATAAGAACTATGATTAAATTATTATTGTAAAGTTCTAATTATTGATTTACCTCTAAATTTTGAAGGTAAATTTGTATGTGCAGCCCACAGAAAAACCCATCAAACCCTACAATACCTCAATACTACAATACCAAGAACCACATTCTCAGTGTGCAGCACTTCCGTCCTTTAAATTGTGGTTTATTGCTGCTTTTAAACCAACATGTTGCAACCAGCTGTGATGAAAGTGAAAAGGAGGAGTTGGTCATTTTTTCCTACTCTGAGGAGAAGGAGGAGGTGGCTGAGAAGTGGTCAGGGGAGCAGATGGCATCTCCGTCTGTCTGATCTGTTTAAAGAACACCACAGGCAAAGCCCCAAGTCAAACAAGCCAACTACACAGGCTGGGATGATATCAGAGCTTCCACTATTGCTTTTCACTCAAGACATTAAGATTTAATCCCTACCCTGAACCAAACCATATTACAGTGTAGTGCACCACTGTGTAACCCAGTTGAAAGACTTTCCTGGAATGGAACAATTTGTAATAGAGAATATTACAGCCCCCAAAAGTCTTTGTCACTCAGCGTACAGCCCACCCTGTTCACCTATGATGTCATTTTTGCACTTAAAGCTACAGTGTGCAACTTGAAACTAATGGTAGCGTGAGACTCGACATCAATCCAATCTGCTCCGCTCAGTCCTTCAGTTATTGATCATCTAGAATTACAATAAATAGGAAACTACAAAACTTCCCAGATGAGCAGAAATCTTTGATCTTCTCTGATTGGTTGGAAGGGTGAGGCTCACACCTCAAACAAAACACAACAAAACAAACCAAACAAATAAACAAAAACTTTGGTCTCTGAGCTGTTGCTTCCTTTGGACACCAGCTCTTCACATTAAGATGTTTTTGAGCAAATTTCTTTATTTAAATCCAACTTGTCAACAATACTTCACATATAGTAGGAACACAAATCTGAGTATAACACTTTAGTAAAATGTAACTGTTTATTACTGGGCAAAACAACTAAACACACCTCATGCTGTAACAGTTCACCAGCTCAGCAACAAGTTTTATGAACACACAGTAATTCCTGGTTTATTATGAAAAATGTTGTCCAGATGTATTTGGAAAATGTAGGACCTGTAAAATAAAGTATAACCTAAAACCGACATCACTAAATTGATGCTTGTTTACCATTATATTAAATATACCATACTATTATATTAAAAAGTGTGGATAAACTGCTGCCATAGTTTTATTGCCAAATAAACATTTCACTCTTTAAATTATCTTTAAGCAGAATAATAAAAATTACATCTATTCATTATTTAAAATGCATTGATTATAATGTTAAAATTGAAATTCTGATGAAGAAGCTGTCAACAGTTGCACTTATTGTTGAATCTTCCTAAACATTTGTTCCCCGTGCAATTAAACTGCAAACACAATCACATTTTTGTCTAGAACATAAACAGAACATAGCCTAGAACAGATTAGTTGTAAAGCAACCTATTTTTAGAGAGAAAAGCAGTACAAACAAAATTGAGAAATGAGAAATGTAAAAGAAATGACTAAAAGATTCTTAAATGTTGCCCTTATGACCTTAGAAATGCAAATGCAAAATTTTCACTAATGGTAGGCCACACTGTTATTACTCTGAATTACTACCCTATGATCCTATCACATGGCCTATTCTGTTCTAATGAAGGTGAGGTAGCGAGTAGAGCTCTATAGTAATTGGAGTAGTAATGGTAATCTGACCTTTGGTGACTGCTGTCTCTTCCCATGTGGCCATGGCGTGAGCAGGAAGTATCACAGTGAATCTACAGTAAGTAATTTGTTCTAAGAATTCTGTCTGGAGGTGTCCACAAAATGATTTACATTATTGTACATTATTCTGTACAATAATGACAATTTGGCCTACTGTCAAATTTGATTTGAAAATTAATCTTCATATGTGGTCATTTTTTAACAGTTTATTAGTTTATCACTGTGTTACTAATGTCAATATTGTAGGCTTAATATAGTGCAAAGATTGACATGATCTTCCACTGGGGGCTATTCCTGGCCCACAGGTATCTACTTTAGGGTACTCATGAAATTAAAGCTGCAGTATGTAACATTAAAAAAGTTTTTCACTGTAATATGCTCCAATTATGCCTTATTGTGAGGAAGTATTGTCAACACTTCCCTTCAGAATGGCACCAGCAGCAGCAGAGCCGAGATGTCTGTAATTCCTTCTGACTGAGGCTCACTCCTCTAACCAGAGAATTCCAATGATTTCTGTTTGATTAGTTTTGCAGCTTTATCCCATAATGACAAATACCTTCTTCACAAAGTATATTTTAAACAAATAAAAATACACTTTCCATCCATACATTTTCTGTAACTACCTATGTTTTAGGGTCATGGCGGGAGCTGGAGTCTATCCCAGCTGTCATAGGGTGACTTGGCCAAAACGGCAATGTTAAATCAGATTTGTGGCTCAAAAGAAGCAGTGTCCTCCAGAGTACAATCATGTAAGTTAAAGCAGAAGTTCCAAAGGCTTAAATGTTGTCTTTGGTGAAGAGACAGTGTTAATAACTCTCTGACCGTGGAGTTCTCATTAACACCAGCAAACCAGTGAGAATAAATAATGTGCAGTGAGCTTGGACAAGATTTTCCTGCCTATGGTCTTAAACTGTTTTTCCATGTTGACTCTGTGTGAAAGTCTGGTTTAGTAACTATATTTCAAGGGTTTAGTGGAAAATGTGACGTGTGTGCATAGTTCCTGGCCCTGTAGACAAAATAAAACAAGACTTGTTGTTTCCATCTTTTTATCTTATCAGAGAGATAATATTTCAGTCTGTCCTCTAAATAAAATTCTGGAGTCCTTGGCCAGGAATGCAACATGGGAACAAACACAACCTGCAACATCTTTTATTTAATTGAAGCAGACTTTGTTTTTACCCTGGTGAGGCTTCAGCAGAAAGTTCCTCTGAAGCCCCACTAGGCTTGAAATATTGTCTTGTTGTATTAAAGAAAAGCTGCTCGGGAGCTTTGTGTTAGGGGACATTATGTTTGCTCTCACATTGAATTCCACTCAGCTCTGCTCGCAAAAACTGTGTGTGTGTGTGTTTGTGTATGTATCTGCTTTCACTATGCCACAAATCAAGATACACACAGTATCAAAGAAAACTCTTACTCGTTCTTTTTCTTTTTTCTAATTAATTTGTTTTATTTGCTAAAATGAAATATGAAAAGTGGCAAAATCAGTGGTATAAAAGCTTTTTTTTTTTCTTGTATGTTCATGTGAGTAAGTTCTGTAAAGTGAGCAGCCTCAGTGGATACAGGATCTGGCAGAAAGTGACACACTTACTTCTGTCTCTCTCTCTTAATAATGTATCTGCCTGTGGCATAAATGGACTGATACTGTGTCCACCACAGTACTATCAGATGCATAAGTATATCATGACCATTCAGTCATTAAGACTGGATTATCTGGATCGCCTCTCAACTCCTTTCTCTCTCTCTGTCTTCTGCTGTGCCTCACTGTCAGCTTTGTAACTTTCCCGTCTTTGTTTCTACACAGTTCTGTAACCAAGCTGTCAGTCTCTCCTGTCTCCCCCTGACAGCCCTTCTTATTATTCTTTCCATCATATGACCCCTGCACCTCTGTTTCAGTGCATGTGACTGTAACAGGGTTAACATTTGGACTCAATGCATCCTCATGGATGGAAATATGGTGGGAGTCCCACTTTAACCATGGCGTAATGAGAGAGGAACAGCAGTAATGGGAGTCACAGAGGAAGCTGAATTTAAGACCAAACACAGGAAAACACTCCCTAAGAGGTCCTGGTGTGGCTGGTCACAAATGAACAAAGTGCATTATGTGCTTTCCTAACCCAACCCAATCCTGGTATTAAAGAGAGAAAACCTAAGGCAAGAGTTTTAAAAAAAGTCGGCAAATGCTCAAAGTCGATTTAAACTATTAAGCAGATCTGATTATCATTCATTATTCTTTAAAAATTACAATCTGTTTACGTTATTATTGCATTTTTTCTCTGTGCCCACAATTAACATTGAATGTACTATTTATGTGTGTGTAAAATAAACAGGAAACACAATATCATAGATATTTTAAACAACACAGCATTGGCTCTGATGGTAAATACTACTTTTAGGACAGCTAGTTTAATATTAGTCCTAGTTTGTGCCTCTCATGCATTAGCTTTACTGTAGAGCTTCATCAGTGGTAAACATTGGTTTTATTAGGATTAGCAACTCTGATCAAAACCAAACCTGAACAGAAGTTTACCTAAGTTTACCTTATCAAAGGTAAAGTGCAGAAAAATTACTCAAACTTTCCATCAGACAGCAACTAGCTGAGTAAAAAGAACACTACTGTCATAATAATTGTGAGCACCATATATTTGAAGTACTTTAGGTTGTACTCATTCTGCTGCATAGTGGACTGTGTCAGTGATCTATTCTTCTCTATATTTAAGGCCTTTTGTCACTGCAGACATTTTAAATTGTGTAGCTGAAAGTACACGTCACTAATTTCAGCTATTTCATATTTGATTTACAGTCCAATAATGTATCATATTATAAAAGCTGATAATATTTTTTATGTAAACAATGTGTTGTTTAAGAAAGGAAAACTTTCCTCTTTCCTTTTCTTTCTCCTCTTCTTTGTTGTCACTCTATTGGCCTGCTCCTACAACTCATATCTCAACTTGCTTTCTGAAACCCACATGTGTGTTTACACAGGCTTCTGTGTTTCTGTGTGTGTGTGTGTGTGAGTAATTACAGGGCAGAGGAGAAAGGGAAAAAAAACTCCTGTGAACTTTCTTTTCTCCTCCTCTTCCCTCCAGCTTTTCACTGTGCCTGCACAACCGTACTTGCCTCACAGGCAGAAAGGAAAACTCCACTACATCTCCATCTCTACACCTCACCCTCACTTTTGTCTCCTTTACTTCCTCACCCCTCCTGAGTCCTCGCTCACAATAGACGTCCACCCCGAGCACCAGCCTGAAGGGAAAAAGGGGAAGATACGGTTTCTCTACAACAATGGAAATTCAATCAGGAAATGGAGAAGAGGTGGCGAGTGCAGTGTTGGCGACCTCTGGCTTCGTTTCCCATGCTCCCCCAGGGCCGCAGGTAGAGGTATCAGACAATCCGGTGTTCAGAGAGGACCTGCAGGCTGCTAAGAGGATTGAGAGGTTTGACATCCCACTTGATAGCCTAAAGAGAATGTTTGAGAAGCCCGCTGTGGCAACCACGGTAAGTACTGCCCGTGTGCTTTTTCATTTTTATATTTTGGTGTGTAATTTTTTTGTGAAATGAAACTCCAGTATTCTCTAGGTAAATTGAGTGTTTGGTAACTTAAGTGCCCTACACTTTTGGCTGTCTGATAGAAGGGTAGGTTCACCGCAGTGTGCAACAAATTGAAAAGCTTTTGCAACCTGAAAAACATGAAAATGTAAGATCAATAGTGGTGACATAATGTTGAGGACAAACTGTGCACTATGTACATTTCACACTTGCAACCTGCGTTTTTCCTTTTGATTAAAGATGTCACATATTTTGAGATGCTGCATATCTCACTGCTGGTTTCCACATGATTCACTGACTGGTAATTTGTGGATTTCCATTATTTTGTTGAAAGCACTTACATCTCCTTGCTGGAGAGGAGGGTGGCCTTCTCTCCCTGACTTTGTTTTTCCAACTCAGTTGGCTTCTCCAAGAGGAAAATCTAAGACTGCTGGAAGTGAAATGGGTCATTAGGAGAAAACCTCAGATTTACCAAATGCCTGATGATGAGACACAAAGGCTCAGATGACCTACTTTTTGCTCCAAATGTCGTTGTGAAGCATTAAAATGTTCAGTGGTAGTGTAGAAACAGCTTCTTCAAAGTATCTAAACTATAAAAATATAACCCAGCATAAGATCCAGTGCATTGGGGGCAGTGTAGTTGTCAGTGTGGGCCAGTGCCAACTGGTGGCACATTCACTGTACACACTGTGCAGTGCCACTGGGTTGCTGTTATTTGACACCCTGTTATTTAGGACCTATTTTGGGGATCTTTATGGTTAAGCAGCATTTTAAAAATAACCCTGTAATTGGTATGTCAGCTGGTGCTGAAATAAGCGCTAAACTTAACCATTAGGCCAGAGACATGGATCAGTAAGAACTAAGCACATCTGGTTCCTGAGATGAAAACGTTTTATAGTTCGCTCGGGTTAATAATCCACATCACTGAAGCCAAGAGTTTGAGATAGCATAATAATATTACCATATATAGACGATGTTTGGTTTACTGTGGAAGGAGCTGTACCAATCTCAGAAGATAAGAGCTCTGCGTTGGCTTTATTATGGCTACTTTTACATTCCACAGTGTCTCACTGGCCATTAGCCGTCGTCAGCTCACTGCTGAGAGAACTTTCTCAGCCCTTTCATATACAGGGGTCACTGAGGCATTTGTGTGTTTGAATATTTTCACTCTCTCATATTTTATTGTGGTCGACTTGTTAAAAAAACAAAACATTAACAGATCAAATTACTCAAAGTGTGTTTATGTGAAGGGGCATAACTCTGCAGTTCCAGTGAATGGAAGGTTTTGATGTCTTTTAGCTCATTGTTTTGATTTTTGTGGCCTGCAGTTTTTCTGCTTTCGATCATTCCCACAGCTCTCATTAGTTTTGTTTCAAACCACTGTCAGCTGAATCTGCTGCCTGTGTAAATAAGCATCTGTTTGCTAACCAATTCACCATTGTAATGTAAAAGATGGTGATACTATTACTAGATGATATGATATGTTTCTGCAGGGTGTCTTTTGCTTGCCTTGTACCTCACTTGTAAGTCGCTTTGGATAAAAGCGTCTGCTAAATGACTAAATGTAAATGTAAATGTAAATGTACATTGGAATTTGTACAGTATTAACAGAGAACCATAAATAATCTTTCTCCTCATTTCCTCAGCCTCTCCTAGTGTAGCTTTGTCCCTCTTTGTATTTCTTCTCTTTCTCTATATATCTTCCTTTTGGCCACTCTTCCCCATTTTTCTGCTGAAAAAGCTGGATCTTTTGCCTATTTTGAAAATCCTTTTAATTAATGGTTTTGCCGTGCAAGCCACTCGTCCAACCTACTGTAATAAAAGGTGTGTGTAGAAGCATTTGCAGGAGCATTTGATTAATAAAACAGAATAAAGCCATAAGATCAGTGAAGATTTAACACAGAATGATGTTTGAATATTTTATCCCACCTTGGCTCATAAACGACCAGTTTGACAGTAAAGGATAATATTTGTATGCAGACTGTGTGTCATACATACAGTATTGTAGAGGCTGATGTTTGTGCTGCATCATTGACACATCAATTTATGTTCTTTTTAGTCGAGCTTCACTGATGAAAACTGTCAGTAAAATATTATGCAACTTAACAACATCACAGACGACAGCCTCCAAAAAGATCATACAGCACTGAACATCATGTCTGTCAGGGCTTTTGTAAGGCTACAGTTACCACAACCCACTCCCTAAATGTTTTGGATATGTCCTATAATCAAGTCTACTGTAAAACACGTGTTGTAATGACATAGCGATGGACTTTGGCTAACATCAGAATGCTAAACATTAAACAGTATCTGCCATTTTGTTGCCTGGCATGCAGTTTTAACAAATATCTGTCTCTCTACATGGCAGCTATTTTGACAACCAGTTCACAGGGTTGACTGAGAGGGTAAGGACAAACAATCATATGGGCATTAGGGTTAGAGAACAGGTTAAATAAATCTGATTTAGCACATGTTACATTCAATACTAATGTGCTTTGAGTTAGATTAGTGAGGTTGGTTAAACTTTTGCCTAAGTATGGCCACGCCCAGCCATCATGGGCTACCTTGGCACTGGTCCCAATAAAATGGTAGGGTTCCGCAGGAAGGGCATCCGATGTAAAAACTCATGACAAATCAATGTGCGGAACACTGCTGCTCAGGCAGCACAGTGGTGGATTGGTTAGTGGCTCACAGCTAGAAGGTTCCCAGCTGCACCAGCTGGCTGTTGCCTTTCTGTGTGGAGTTTGAATGTTCTCCCTGTGCTTCTGTGGGTTTCCTCCTACAGACCAAAGACATGGATGTTAGGTTCCTTGGTGACTCTATATTGCTCGTAGGAGTAAATTTGAATTTGAATGTCAGTGTGTCTGTGTAGGCCCTAAGATAACTGGCAACCTGTCCACCTGTGGGTGAACCCTCTCACCCAATGACAGCTGGGAGAGACTCCAGCCCTCTTGTGACCCTGAACAGGATAAGGACTTATAGATAATAGTGGGTTCTTATCAGTTTGCCACTTCAGGATATTTCCCATTAAGTTCAAAACCCAGTGGGGAGAATAATTTTTTTTGTTCTTTTTAAATAACTGTACATCTGGTCAACATATCTGTATGCTACAAATTGCGGTCTGTATCTCCGCATTGTGTTATGAATGCTTATAGTCTGTTTCTGTCCTTTCTTGGGAAGAAAAAGCCAGTAGCCAGTGATAATGTAGCATGTGGGCAGTGTTCCCAGATTCCCAGAGAGAGGACAAGACTCTGCAGCCGGCCGCTTATAAAACACGACCTTGTGTCCGTCTCATCCATAATGCTGAGCTTAATATTTGATGATGCACTGTATTTTTCTTTCTATGCCCCATTTGATTTATTTAAATGGTGCAGTGCCATTGGATGGCCAGCCATAACAATGACTGATGCATTCCCAGGTGGTCGCTCGGCTGTGGCCAAAATCCTCAGTGTGGAAGGGGAGGGCAGTCTGCATTTGCAGCAACCGCAGATGTGAACTGATGCAATGGTTTATCTTGAGTACAAAGACCATGTTTTTCCTCTCGTGTAGCTGGGTGATCCTCGAGGGACACTGGCTTATGTTTACAACATCTGTCTGACCTTCTGGTCATGACAGTGCAGACGGAGAAAAACACACACAGATGAGGCAGTAACTGAGGTTATCTGTTCAATACTTTGCATGCATGCAAATATGCACACAAATAGGGCAATAATCACGGGTGTTGAACCTTTGCACTTTTGAAAAATTTTCATTAATTTGTACTAGCTCATTAAAAAGTTGGAGCATACATTAGAGGTTACATAATTTACATATTTCTAACATCCATAACCTGATTTGGCAGGCATTCATGTTGTGATGGCCACTGCTGGCCAGTGGATGGCAGTGTAGTATCTGGGAGGTGGAGGGAGTAAAAGGAATTAAAAACAGCTTGTGTGTAAACCAAAGTATACAAGAAGGATAAATGATGTGCTCTTAATCAGGAGATTATCACAGTGACACAATTACTAATCACCTGGTGTTAATTGGAGTTGATTTTTAATGTCTGAAGGTGTCTTAAAATGACTGCTCTCTGATGATGTCAGATTATCTGCATTTGCATAATCGGTGAAATATCTAATTCTGATGTGTTTGACAAATTTAACACAGCATGAAGAGTCTAAAAGGAATTCATAATGTGGGATAAAGCTATTCACACACAGTTGGATAACATGGGTAAAGGGAGTAGGCGGGGGGCAGGGGGGGGGGGGGGTGGGGGGAAGGGGGGTTGGCGGAGGCATCTACATAAATCCAGACAGTGGCACTAATAGTCTGGAATGTTCCCTCAGTTTATTTTCATAACTTGTATGATCACTGTCGCTAACCCGCTCTCATTTTTTATGAGTCTAGCTCAGTGGACTGAAAGAGTCCTCATTTTCCCATGAACATATTCTCTCTATAAATCTCGATATTCTCATAACATGCCCTCAACAAATGGCCTGTTTTCAAAAGGCAGTATTCAGTCTAAAATACACTAAATGGAGGAAAGCATTAGGCTTTTTATATGGTCCATTTCTATAGCTTTTAAAAGTCACCTTTCTCCACTTGGTAAGTGTGAATTCTGTCACTCTGCGATGTGAAAGAATCTCACTCTAAGTGTCAAAAGACATGCTGAAAGATGAGAATGTAACAAACAAAAAAAAAGAAAATCACCTTTCAATCAATAATCACCAGTGTTCCTAAATGCACTTAATTAAATCTTAAATAAACTAAAAGCCACTATGTGTCCGCAAGAAATTGATCCAGACTTGATGAGGACATGGACGTCCTCATCAAGTCCATTGAGCTCGTAAAAATTCCATTAACTTTTACCAGGCATCTCTTTCGTCTCAGTTTCACAGATTCAAATCTTTTAATGGAGCTGGCAGCCGAGCCGTGTGTGTGTGTGTGTGTGTGTTTGTGCGTGCACGTGAGTGTGTGTCTGTGTATCTGTGATGCATTGCAAGGCTGCTGTGTGATGATGACTTGTTGCTCGGTGCCTTGGCTCTCAAAATAGTTGCACTCTGAAACTCCCTGCTTCATTTGACTCATTCAGGTAACTCATATTCCTACCTGCCATTGATTTTGTTTGTGGATGTGGAGACTTGAAACATCAGTAAAAGTCTGCTCTGTATTGACGTCGGTACTTGTTAAGATGTTTCTATTCCCTCCAATGGATGATAATACATTCCCATAGCAGGGTAATGAAGGCATGTCTCTGGGCCTTTTACCATCTAGATTGGTGTGTGATTCAGTTTGTCTTTTCTCCAACACCGGTTTGACACCCACACACCCAAAAGAGCATATGTGTGCAACAATTAGCCAAATGCCTCAAAGCGTACTGTTTGAATCATTTATTGTAGACGTGTATTTGTGCAGCACCACGCCATCTCTCCATTCTTTGTTGCCCTAGTGAAAAAAAGGAAGCACTCTTCAGAAAAGCTTTCCCATGCAAATCAGTTTGGCTTATCATAAAGGAAAGCTTAATCATTAAAGCTCATGACTAGAGCTAAAAAAAAAAAAAAAATAGACAGCTGAAATAAACATCTATACACAAAGAACAATGGGTTTAGTGTTTAAAGGGATTAGGAGGGGACTTTGGGATTCTATAGCTCACTGAGAAACAACAGTTCTTCCAGATTAATTGCTAATATTAGGGTTTTAAGATGATGACATTTACTTGTGTTTACCATTTACCATTTCCACTAAACCTGACATCCCACCTCAAAGTTAAATACACCATCATAGAAATCTGATGTTTCCTCTTGTCTTGTTGTAGGGAGACATTTTAATTTGATATATGTGGGCTTTACTTTAAGAAAGAAGCGTCACATCTACATAGAAGGGGTAGCGTGATCAGTTTGTTGCCAGCGGCTCCAGTGTTCCTCATGTGAGGCGTTCAGGGGCGACTAAAGAGGGTTGGTCGCAGCTATTCCATTACCTGCTCCATTTGCTTGAAACACTAAAAAAAAATGAGGATGCTAAATATTGCTGCCATGTTGGCATTAAAAATCAGAAGAAGCTTTTAAATATGCAGTATGTTCTTATATTATTTTAACTACTTAGGTTGAACTAAACCTGAGACTAAGACTGATTGGAAAGCCATTAGTTTTGCAGGCATTGGATCAAAAACAATAAAAACCTGACTTAAGATTTTTCTGGGCACATAAATGTCTAATAATTATTGTTAGGAAGTTTGCTAAAACCACTAAATTTACTTACTGTATCTTTGTTTAAATAACTGAGTATGCTCGATTTACAAAAGGAAATTGTATGTAAATCAGATAAATATTCACCATGTTTTATTTAAAGACAAATTCTATGGCAGCAACTTAGTTGCCACAAAGACAAACCAAAAAAATCACCTGAAACATTTCTCGAGAATCTTTTATATAATATAACAAATTATTTTGTTTTTACAAGAAACTGAATATAACATCAAAACATTACCTTTTTATTAATTATTTATTATTTACTATTTAAAAGACAAATAGCCTGTAACATGATGATTTTATTGTGCCATATTAAGGGTCTGGCTTGCTCTTATTTTGTCTGAGTGTTTAATTGTGTGTTTTTGTGACATATTTTTATCTTATAATGATTAACTGAGTAAATTATAAAAGTGGTAGTGATTCACTGGAATGGAATACCTGCAGACAAATTTCAATGCTGTGCACTGACTGAAGGCTACAATGGCTTACACAAGAACATGAACTGAAATTAATTATTAATAAATTAACATTTTTCATTCTTTTTCTGAAAATCATGGATTTGTGTACAAAGCTGTCACGTCAATCAAAGTTCTGGACTCACAGAGTGACCAGCTGACATTGTCACAAAACTATAGTTAATATAAAAGCCAGCATACTGAAGTGACATGAAGTGTGTCCACATGCATCAGCTTGTATTACACACCATATAATTATAGACGTATGTCCCCAGAATATCAGGTAGGCATGCAGTATGTCAGCCGATGTCTGTTCCTCGGCGCAGTGTATATTTAGAGAGGCTGAAAACAGAGCTGGATCCCAAGCCACTTTAGAGTCGTCATGTATAAATAGTGCCTGGTGATGTTGGCATTGCTCACTGAACATTAAGAGAGCACAGAGCCTGATGAAAGAGACTGAAATATGATTTACATTCAGTGAGCATAGGGTCATATTGTGAAAGAGACTGAGCGAGTGGCTGCAAGGGGAAGGCAGAGGGGAAGGGAGATGAAGATGGATAGGGAGTGATAGAAATTCAGTGAATCAGCAGAGAGCTTGAGAGAGAGAGATTAAAAATGAAGAGCGAATTCACATTTTAGTAGGTGAAGCAGGTCAGAGTCTGATTAACAAATTATTTTCATGTTTCAATAATGATAAGCTTCATCAGGCCCCACTTCAGGGCTGCACAATCACTGACACTGGCAAGAATTCTTTCCACCCATTTTCTTCTTGTACCCGTAACTTTCTCTCCCTGGAGATGAGCAAATGTTTGTCAGGTTTCAGGCCAAGATAAGAGCTCTGATAATACAGAAAATCCAGAATCCAAAATGAGGAGTTCTGCCACAGGCCACAATAAACAGAAGCTAAATATATGACCACATGAACATGAACCCATATACACAAAAAAGCAAAAGACACTGTGCTGTGAAAATATATTATTTTCACATCATAATGATTCCAGAAAACACCCATACGTGAACCCATATGTTCATATTGAGTTAATATTGAGTTACACGAAAACACACATTTACCATTGTTGATAAATTGTTAGATAAAAACAATTATGTATTTTCCGAGTTTACCCCCAGTCAAGCTTCGAAACTCAAAATCATCGGACATCTGTCAAGCTTTTAATAATCGGCTGCTTTCTAGATCTGGGTCAAATTTGTCATTTGCAAATTGACCCAGTTGGGCTAACTCAATCGTTCTCCTCTTCAACAGCCTCCACCCTGGACGGATTCTAAACAAGGCACTTAACCCTGTAGAGATCTGACGTGAAGCACTGACTATGCTGGGGTGGCCACTAAATTACAGTTAGTGTGTGAGTGAGGATTGTATGGCTATAATATATACGTTGTTCTGTAAAACTAACCTGCGGTCACAAAAAAATTGTAATAGGTTGAAAATGTACCTAAATGAAGCAAATGCATTCATAGTGAACACATCAATAAAACGTAACTAATGGATTTAGTGCTAAAATATCTGATCTTACAGTACAGCATGTACAAGTTTTTGTGACTTCAGCTTTACTATTTGTTATACTGACCCCTTTCACTGATGTTCAACTTGCTTCTTTTGGTTCTAGTTTGACTAGTACCTGTATATTAATACTATTGAATTCTGCTTCTAGCTGAAAAACACATCCAGATGACATTACTTGGAGCAACCATTAGTTCAGATTATGTCATCTTGAGGCTCACTTAATGGAGTTTATCATCCTGCTTTTTGAGAGCTCCACCAGATGACATTATCTGAACTCTTAATAATAATTTGAAAAAAGTCCTCCAGTTGATGTCATTGTGAAGGAGTTTTTCAGCTAAAAGCAGGAAATTATAATATAATGTATAAAAAAAAGCATTAATATACATTTACTCCCTAAACTAAAGCTGTAGAAAGCAAGTAAAATTTGGTTAAGTTGCCCTTTAAGGTTAGTGAAATATTGTGTTTTAGCTTAACTTAGTAAAACCATAACCATAATCATAAACTTTGAACAGTTATTACCAATGTGTTTGAATTGTAAACAGAACCACAATCTTTCTCTAAACTTAATCAAATTACTTTTTTCATCTAAACCAAGCCACCAGGATCAACACTGGGCAGTGAAGGAATTTTTGCATAGCAGCCAAGAGTGATATTGCAATTTCTGCATTGATGCCATGATGCACACTGGCTCAAAATAGATTTTTCTCAAGGACAATCATTGCAAATTGCAGCTATGATAAATACATTAATTTGAGCAGCACAAACCCTAAAAAAATCAACTCTTTTGATTTACAATTTGATTCAGTCAGTAAAATACGGTTTGAAGGGTTAGAAGAGCTGTAGAATTATTTTATGTCACCCTCATACATGTGTGATACAGCTTTTTTCTTTTCCAATACAAAACCTACACTGGTAAAGCCAATGCCAATAACAGCAGCAGTTTATTCTGATCAAAACATTGCAATTCATCGACTCACTTATGGGGTGCAGTAAATAGAATATATGTAAATTACAATTTGGCAACTTATTAACGCATTTCAGGAGTCATCTTGACAGTGCTAACCTTTGTAGTGTAATGTTTTTAGGTCCTTTAGTCAAATCTTTGTTGAAGTAAATGTTGCACGCTGAAGTCAAACAGAATAAAACAATGTAAACAGAACAGTAGAGATATAAAAGGGAAAATCTCAGGGCGCTTTTATCACTGACTAGCTATACTGAATTGGTTGTTAACACAGCAGCTATAGAAAACCATTAATTTAAAGCTCCATGAAACAGAGGTTTGATAATAATGGCAAATAAAAAGCATAAAGCCCTGCACTGTTCTGTTCATCAAGCACGTAGGGCACGGGGAGGAGGATTCTGACAGGAAAGAAACACATACACTGATGAGGGAGAACTGACTAAATGTTGCATCATGAATCCAAACAGACTTTTATTACCAGCAGCGAAATGAGATGAAAGAAAAGCAGGCGAGTTTTTACAGTGTCAAAGAAGCAGCCAGGAGGGAAAATGAAACGCTGGCAGTGACCAAAGCAGCAATACCATAAAGTGTATGTATGTGTATGTCTGTTGATGTATGGAGACAGGTTTTTAGAGTGAGGAGCTCTGGTTTAAAAATCCCATCTGTTGCAGCTCTGTTGTGTTGATTTTTTGTCACCGTAAATGTGAATCATGTGTGTCTCCCTGTTGGTTTTGTTCTGGGTCACTATATGGCTCCCTTCTTAGTGTGTGTGTGTTTGTGTCTGTCTCTGTTTTGCTGTTGTTCACCTCCTACCCCTTCACTGTCACTGTGTCTGGGTGTTTGGCCAGTTAATCCGTCCTGTCCCAGCTGGCCTTGGTTTTAAAAAAGAAAACTAAAATCACATTTACAAACCAGACTCTCTCCTCCCACGGTCGTCCTCTTTACTCAGATTCCTTTGAGTCTCTTTCACTCATTTTATGGCCTGTGGCGTATCTCTTTCTCGTTTCTTTTTGGACTTTGTCTCTTTGTGCCCATGGTTGTCCATGTGTGCTTGAAATATTGATGTGGGTAGCTCTCGCTGTGCCTCTGTTTAGCCATAACGAGCAAAGTCGATAGAGGATTGAAAACAAAAAAAAATTGTTTTTGACTTCTACTGGAATGCGAACGGGAGCACTTACTGTATGGCACCCCATGCAAAAAGAAATTTGATTTCGTGCAAACGAAATCAACTGCTAAAGAGCAGACAGAGACAGACAGAAGAAATGTACTCAATTATGCTATGAAAGGTGGGATGACCTTCAAATGAACAATACACACAGTTGCATAATATCAAGAGTTAGCCTTGAGACACAAATTCAGGCATTTATGAGAAACATCGGTAAGATGTTATAGGCTTTTTAACATGTTTACTTCAGTCAGTGTACCATCAAAAAGTAAATAGAATATCTCAAAATATCAAAAAGATCTTGTTTAATTCATAATTGACGTCATCTGAATAATCCTCCCAGTGACATCGCCTGTGGGAGTCTTTTAACTACAGCCAGAAATAGTTAAATATATAAAGGGCAGAGGGAAATTGAATTCATATGCAAACAGGTTACTCCCCAAACTAGCATGGTTAGTAGCAAGGTGAAAATCAGTGAAGTTGACCTTTAATAAATGGAAACAGCAATTAAAATGGACAAGCATGTATGATAAACACATGTGACACAATATCCAAATTTATTGGTAAGAGATCCAAAAGCAGGAAGTGCCTCAACCCAATACCATCTAACACAGTTTTATTCTCAAGTTACATAAGATCTGGTGTATAAAGTAAAATTTGGGGATGTATTACAGATTCAGTTCTGTACCAATTCATGCTACATTTTATCTTTATTTTATCTTTATTTTCATGAGGTTAAGGCGTAGGGCGACCCACTGTGGCGCAGGCGGTAAAGTGGTCATCCACCAATCTCACAGTTGCTGATTCAATCCCCGGCTCCTCCGGACGCATGTCAAAGTGTCCTTGAGCAAGACACTGAACCCCAACTTAGTTGCTCCTGGTGGGTGTTGGCCAGCTGCTTAGTGCTTGAGTGTGTGTGATTGTAAATGTGAGTGGGTGACTGAGAAGCAGTGTAAAGTGCTTTGAGTACCAATAGGTAGAAAAGTGCTATATACAGTAAGTGCAGACCATTACCCTGGTATGATGTTGGTGTTGATTGGTCATTTGGTCACTTTGTGCCTGAATCAAATCTGACTGGATAGAGAGCTGGATTTGGTACAGAATGTGAATGACGTCGTTTATCCAAAGTGCCACAATAGTGCCACACAGAAGATGGAAGTTGTTCGATTGCGCATAGTGATTTTTCCATACACTACTTGCTGCCTGATGTCATGTTCTTTAAACAGTTATTATAAGCAGCCAAGTGGGAAAAACACTCACCTCACCATCTGACCTGGAATCCTGAGTTGGAGTTTTCAAGAATTTCTTACCATTGTAACATGAAGTGCAGAAATGTCACTGCAATGGGTCCCAAACAAGCACCACCAGTAGCTAAAGACAGTTAAAATGAAACTAGTTCATGAAAATGAACTATAACGAGTACAATGGATTGATAATCCTAAAATGTAAATCGTGTCTCTTTACACCTGATTTGGCTAATGTAGAATTTAGGTAAGTTGGACTTGTGGTCGCTGCAACACTATCAACAGATGACGACTGTCTTGGACTACCTCATGTCTATTGTTTCTATAACAACCATTCAGTTCTTTCTCATTCTCATGACCATGAACACAACATAACAAACTGTAGCTGTTTCATAACCTGTGTTTTTTTAAGTGATTTTCTGTTGTTGTCTATGCCAGGGAGGACATCCATTATAGTAGGTGTATTTTCAGGTTTTTTCATAATCTAACACTGTGTTATATCAGAGGGTAGCGACAGACAATTCACATAGACTTAAGACTGGCTACTTTTTCCCTTTCTGTGATAGAAATTATTCCTGGTTTGTCTGAACAGCTTAACTGTGGCTTCTGCTGTGCTACTACTTGCATAATGATGGGTTATCCATCAAATTAAATCCATCCATCCATCCATTATCTGTAACTGCTTATCCTGTTAAGGGTTGCAGGGAGCTGGAGTCTATCCCAGCTGTCATTAGGGGAGAGGCAGGGTCCACACTGGACAGGTCACCAGTCTATATCACCTTCTTGCTGAGAGGCAACAGCACTAACCACTGCACTGTACACTCGCTTAATTTAATTTGATCAATTTAATTTAATTTTGTTTTCTTATTATTTAATTATGCTGAGGATTAACATTTTTATTTTCTTATGCTCAATATCAGTCACCTGATACAAATGGAAACCACACAGCAAGTACAGTAAAACTGAAAGGTTGCTAATATTGTAATATAAGTAAAAGTTTTAAAATACAAGTAATATATTTTAAAGTAATCAGAATCAGTGATTAGAATATATGAACTACATTTGGATGTTTGATGTAAAAGGCCTGCACCCTGTAGATGAAACCCAATACATTGTTTTTGAGCAAATCAATCTCTTTTCTCACAATAGCTGGCTCTGTCTAAATGACAATTAGCTCATGTAATTAACTCAGGCATCCATGCATTAGTTTCCCAATCTATTTATTCACAAAGAGGGTGAGGCATCGTCATGTGCAGCCAGCTGCAACAACTACAGCTGAATTTTAAAGCTGAACCAGAGGAGCTTTAGGATGCACTTCTTCTAAAAGCCGCAAAATAAACTCTGGCTGTATATTTGAGTTGAGTCATGCCATCTAGACTTCTGTCTTGTTTCACTGCTCATCCAAGTAGCGTCTTCAGTCTTTGTTCAGGAACCCCAGGTAATGTAGTCCAGGTGCTGTAACTGAGAAAGCTGGATCTAAAGAAATCTAAAATTCCTGCATGAAAACATCACTTTGCACAGTTTTGGGCTGATTTGAAAGAGCTGCCCCTGCATAGTGACAGCTTGGAATAACCTTTAGCTCACTGCTTTGACTTGCTGGAGAAGGTCAGGCATGTTTTAGAGAAACGAGTCCAAAGTAACTGGTTGCCTTGGTCAGGCCCAGTGATTTGTTTACTGTTGTTGAGCCTCATGAGTCATGTTTGAGAGCAGCCACTCGTATGTTATGCCAACAAACCCATAAGGCCTCTTTCACAGCCAGAAGCCCTCATTCCAAGAGCTGTCAGAGAGAGTGTGCATGTGGCTGAGCTGTATGTGTAAATACAGCGTTCACATCCATGGATTCACTCATGTTTGCACCATTTGCTGACAAAGGAATCCTGTCATTTAAATTGAAGCACCCAAACAGTGAGTCATGTGTGAGTGACTTCATTTTTCTCACCATAAGCCTGTTACTCCAGAGACACTGTCATGAACAACTCATAGGCATTAAATTAACTCCATTAAATTGACTATTTCATTTGCAAAATGCCACAGGGACATTGGTGTGCTAATCAGTGAAGCCTCTGAGTGGATTTGTAGGGACTGAAGAGGTTCAAAACTGAAAAGCAAACACGCAAATGAAAGAAAAGGCAATAGAGAGGTGCCGAAATGGAAGCTCCTCTCACATTTTACACTGAAATGGAAGCTTTTATAAATTTTTGGGAGCGCTGGTCCCATGTTCTTCCAGCTCAGCTGATCAGAATAACAAGCATGCTGCAGACACACTCAAGCTGGCCACGGAGCTGTGTCAAGGAAGATAGAGTATTAGAATAAAGAAGGCAGGCAGATAAGACTGAGGAAATCAGGGTAAGAAAATAAAGTCACTAGAGAGGGGTAAAAAGGAAACGAGCAATCCAAAAATAAGATATTAAAAGTGTTATATCCTGTTGAGGTGGGCGATCTTGTGCCTCCAAAATGTCACATCTGATATTGAAACACTGGACCTTATTGAGTTGAACTGCTGCTATAGGTTCAACAACTTTAGTAAAAAGCACTCACAGCAATTTCCAAGCTGTTTGAGTCCAAAGTAGTCAGGTGCAGGGGACAGGGAAAGCAGCTCAGAGGTAAATTTCATCTAAATAAATTCTAATCAGCAGAAAGGGTTTAATTTCAAACTCGGTGCAAATTTGGGCCCCAGTTGTGCTTTAGAAGCTGCAGTCTGGGTGGGACGGCAATGGTTGGTATAGAGGTTTTTCACCCATGTCACCAAGTCGAGTGATTTTTTGTTTTGGACGTGCCGCTAACTGGACTGCAGTGCACATGTGATACTGTCTGCTGGTTTCAAGTTTTCAACAGTATTTCCTTGGCATGGGAATTGTCATTTAGAGTGTGGGTGTTACTAAAAGGTAGGATATGGAACAGTTTTGGATAGATGACCCATTTCTTCTCCCTCCTGAATTGTTTCCTAAAACTTCTGTAATGTGATCGAATAAATTTACCACATTTTGACTTCCTAATTTGTATCAACATATTGTGTTCAACCAATCTCCATACTCAAGTGACAAGCAGGAGAAACAATATGAAGATTTATATCATTGCAATACACACGACAAATGGTGACACATCTAATATGGCAGATGTTGATGTGTGACGACAACAGAAAGCTGACCCTTTCCCTCTGAGTCACTTCCATTTAAAACTGCTGCAAAACTGCTAATCTTCATTCAGACAAAAATTCAACATCCATCCTAAGCACGTTCTCACCTCACAGCGTCCGATATTGAGGCTTCCTGGGGCATCAAATTGTACCAGTTTGTATATCCTTTGGCATATCATATTGACACCACAGGTATCCTTTGCCATTACTATTGAACACTCCATTAGTTCCACTATTTGATGCCCTGGAAACTTCCAGTATTGAACACTCCAGGAGCATGACCTTTTGATTCTACGGGAAAAACTGTGCTATGGTTAGGGAAAACAACTTCAGGGTAATGTTACGTTAAGAGACAACACGTTAGGGTTATGGTTCCTACTTTGGTCAAGCTTCAACTAGTCTACATGGCCTCCTTTAGAACTGAGATGTACTGATATGTAGGAATGCAATACGGATGCATGTTCTTATTTGATGGGCCAGACTTTGCCGCTTAACACTGGATTGGTTTTGATGAGGGCGTTGCTACAGTGCTAATGTAATCTCGTACAAACAAAGGGTGGGACAAGTGTTTGTGTCAAGAATAGACTTCAGCTTAAGAGTTCACATCCTGTCTACTTTCTCACCTCTGCACACCTGACCAACTGATGCGTGAAATTGGTCCAATTCTTTAATTGACAGTACAGGAAAGTTAAAACCTTTATTCCTGTGTTGGTAAAGTGCATAAAGAGGGGCTACAAAGCACAGTTCGACAATCTAACAGCTGTTTGTGTAAAGCAAACTAAGGCCTTTATTTTATTTTCCTTTGGGAAAAATAATGCATCGGACTGAGGTAAACCACCTTGGGTCACGACAGGACTCTTTCCTCACACCTGACTGGCACATTCTCCTACTTGGGCTGAGAAAAATAAAACCGTCAGCCTGAATTCTAGACTAATTGACTTATTAAGACTGACATTTTTTTAAACAGAGTATGACACAGCAGGCAAGAGGGGGAGGACAGATAGAGAACATTTGAGGAGAGAGAGGTGGACAGCTCTCCACAGAGATTCCTCATACACCAAGACATGTCATTAAAGTCTTAGTAGTAGGAGCATGGTTTGTTGGATGATAAAAATGTCAACAGCTGACATAAAAAAATCAGCGCAAAATGGTCAAGTCCCTGCACGTATGACAGCAAGCTCATAATTTCCAGGCTATGTTCTGACGATATCTCTATCTAATAGGCCCCAATGTGAAGGTGCCGGGTCACAGTGTCACATCCGAAAGCATCCCAACATTGCGTGAATTACTATTTCTTGTTACCATGGTTTCACCATTATGGGTTCGACTGGCCTCTTTGTAGGCGCCTGTCACACATGAAATGGTCCCAGATGGCCAGAATTGATTTCATTAGCTGTGCTTCTTTTAAGAGGATCCAGTGTTTTGGGGTTTTTATTTTCTTCACAGGGATTATCTCTCATGACAGGCCGGCAACGTTTAGACAGACTTCACCAAGAATTGTCCCTATTAACTGTGTCAGTCTGTTGGAGATCTGCAGGAACACCACCACCCACACTCACTCTTCGTTCTTCTTCTGTCGCTAAAGAGAATACTGTATTTGGCAGCAATATAGCACTTGGTGACATGAGACATTGTAACTGAAGTTGTGATTCATGGAATCACACCACAAAAACCTGGTAAACTAAGAGTTGTAGCTTCATAGATACAGTACTAATCACAAGTTTGCTTTCCAATAAATGTATCTACTCACAGTGATGGAATGGTTTGTGTTCTAACAAAGTAACAGAAACCTACTAAACACAACATCGGAGAAATGCCAGTGCTTTTCTGACAGTTCTGAAACCTGGTCCTATTAATATACCGTTTATCTTTATGATGTTTGTTAATCATTTCTAAATGCACTGCAGCTGAAGTGCCCCCTGCAGCTCTTTGAGCCCTTGACCAGCTTTTTTAAGAGATTCACTGCTTATTGTCAGCAAAATCTCTTCTTGCAGACTGGCTGTTTTGAAGAAAAAAAAACAAAACAACATTTTTATTGGTTCCTCTGAAAGACTAAAACATTATTTATGCCAATAACAGGAATAACTTTGGGCGAAATTTCAAATTATTGCATTTTTGAGACTTGTTTACTGTTTTCCAGCTTGATTTTGTGCCAAATGAAGCACTGAGATGGCTCTGCTCAAAGATGCATATTATATTTATATAATTATTTATGTGTTACTATTAGCACATATTACTTTTTTTAACATAATACTGCATTTTATATAGACAGTAGTAGAGTCTTTGTCTTAAAAAGCAATAATCTCAGGAGTGATTTCGGACCGACGGTAAAGCAGGTGATTCACTGAAAGAAGCTTTTTCCTCCTGTTTACATTAAAGTGTTCTTGTGATACTGTACCCTAAGTTGCCACACTTACAAAAAAGGGCCAGTGTGTTTTGAAATTTCCTGTCACGGGGAGTAGTTAAAATTACTTTGAAGCAATACTCACTTTTTTGTAAATGATTACACATTATATCACCAGGGCAAAAAGCTGACCCTTTCCACCTGAGTCACTTCCACTCAAAAATTTTACAAAAGTGTGGGTAACCTTCAGGCTAAGTGATTTAGAGGTCCCACATTACATTTTCTGGATTTGAGCTGGGGCAAAAAGCCCACCTTCGAGTACTGAGTCGAGACAAGATAATCTGGCCATTCGTGTGCAAAGTGGACATTAGTGCGAGCTAATTGTCCAACTTTGAAAGGATGTATTGAGACATTGCTCATTGATCTGAAAAGCACCTTGTTCAAGCTTTTAGAATTAACATGGTATCTGTGCAGATGCAGATGACACACTGCTCTACGTTACTACACTTCAAGTATGAGCAAACTATGAAAAGTGAAGCATAATTTCTGCTTTTTCTTTTGGTCGAGAATTCTTGTCTCAACCTAAGATTGATTGTACAGTATGAAGCATAATTATCTTTTAGCTTTGGGTGTTTTGCAGGGTTTTTCAAATGTGGTGCTGATATCAATAGATGGAAAACTGTAGCTAATGTGGGTATTTTTCTGGTTAGTAAAAGGATTTTAATGAAGTTCTTAAGAATTGTCCACTTAATGTGGCAGAAATTTGAAAACTCGGATGCAGTTTTTCTTTTTCTTGTCTATTTTACATTGATATTACATGATGTGCAACATGATTTGCTGCCATGCAACTTCAAAGTATCTATTAATGTGCTGAAAGAAATACATCTTTTAAAATGTGTTAACACCCACACACCACACGTATTCATAATTTACAGCTCACATTAGCTGTAAGTGAAGTGTAAACACGCTCATCAGACAACCAAAGATAAATGTTTCAGTCCGTTTAATGGCTCTCATACGGTGACATTCACTTTTGCAACCAGCTGCAGTATTCTCCAAGCACAAGCACATTTGTAAAACATCTTACCCCTCATGCACTTCATTTTCCTCTGAGTAAAGTAACACCCCGTTTTAGAGAAAATGCAGTTTAACATCAGCAGTGTAACATGGAGCACAAGGGAGATGTGGTTAACAGTCGGTTTGGACCTTGTGCTTTTGCTCCTTGCAGCTCACTGACTTGATTTTCATTCGATGTGAGTGCAACTTCTGAAAGAGTGAGAGAATGACAGTGCAGTGACAGAAAGAGAGACAGAGATTGTGTTTACATCCTTGTTTTGCCATGATGTGTGTGTGTGTGTGTGTGTGTGTTTGTGTGGGACACTTTAGGTAATATGCAAATGACTGTGCATGTCTTTCAAGGATTTGCTAAATGGGATGTATTGGAAGGATGTTTTGTCCTTTTAGGCATTTCTGAAATTATAGTTGACACCTTCAGCAGTGAGAGTGAGACCAAGCTGTGAATGTGTGTGCCGCATGGTTTTGCTGCACAGTTGTTGCGTGTTTGTTGTCGCTCTGTGGCAAGGAAAAAAACCCCTATGGGGAATACATTTGATTTGCAAATGACAAACACACCCGCACATTTGCAAAGACATGTGCCTACCAAAACGCAAACACAAACACACACACACACACATACACACAGACACAGGTGTGTTTGTTCCCCATGGGGATGATTTGCAACTGAATAGGCATGTTGCACTGGCTGACTTCTAAGTTTTGACAAAATGCTTTCAAGGGAAAAACAAGCCTGTATGCACCAAGGACACTCCATTTACCAATGCCGAACCTTTTATCAATAGAAGCCTGTGAAAACACCTTTAGTTACTGCTAGAGTGGCTCTATTAAAATTCAACCTAGTGCTGTTTGCACTAACTTTCCAGTCAATGCCTTCTGTTCAAGGTCGTCACCTGTGTGTGTGTGTGTGTGTGTGTGCGTGCGTGTGTGGGTAGGTGTGTATTGTAATGCATGTGTGTCCAGACAGGCAACAGCAACAAAGTTTCACTGGAACCCAGAGCTTCAGTGTCAGCAGACGTGTCACTGTATCATACGCATAAGGTATGTGTGGTATAATCCAAATCCTCTTGCGTTTCTCTGTCAGGGTGTGTACTGGCGATCTGGGCACAGCCAGCTGCTTTTGCTGACCCGGTGTGTCACTTTTCCATCTCGCTGTTGAAAAAACACATGTGTTTCCTCTGATAACTCTTTCACTCTCTCACCAGGAAGGGACAGCCAGCTACACCTCCCCATCCAAAAGGCTGACGTCCAGTTGCCTTACAAACCCTGACCCGTCAACAGATCACACCATGGCCTCACCTCAGAACAACGCTCTTTGTGAGTATTTTTTTTTTTTTGCTTTTCACTTAGGGATTGCATTATTAAAAGTAGTTTTAGAAGTAATTTTTCACAAAGCTTTAATGCTACATCTGATGTGTTATATTATGTGACAAGAGGCCCAGCTCTGTGATTGCATCATGGTTACACTATCCTGTCAACCAACAAATAAGGCTGCGGAATGGTTAATGCAATGTTTTGTCCCATTTGTTCAAAAGATAAACATTTGGTAGAAAGCAGCTTTTGAAAACTGGATAGTTCTTTTCCAGATAAGACCGCCTCCCTGGCAGCTTTTTAATGGGAAGCTTGGGGTTCACTAGATACTGCTTCCATTACTGTGATAACAACACTGTGGTGGTTACCTCCAGTTTGTTTTGCAGTGACGCTGATAGCAGTGTACACACTGATGGCTTACAGTGCGAGGTACAGTCCATTTTTAAACTCACAAAGATCACAAATAAACTTCAGAGCCTCTCAGGTGTCGATCAAAGCCTTAGTGCTACTTTTGTGCATGTGCACTAGAGAAACAAATGGAATTTCAATCTGTGGAATCTGTGCAGCTGTGGAACCACTGGACCAACTGTCTGTGACCATTGTGGCACCACAATGAGCAGTCTGCCTCAGATCAGTGTTGTCCATCTACGCGTTTGAAAAACACAGGAAGAGTTCTGCTAACAATGAAGGGAAGAGAATGAATAAAGGTGCGAATTGAGCTGCTACCAGTCTCTCAACAGATTTTAAATTGTGAAAGTTATATAGGAGAACAACTTAACACAATGGTTTTTCCTGAAATTACTATGTTTTATACGAGCAATATATGTAAATGCAAAACTGTGGTCATGGTCAGCAACCTGACCCCTAGGCCACCAGGGTGCCACAGGTCTACTTGTCTATTTTGAATACCAGCAGAGAGAGATACTTGCAACCAATTGAACAGTGAAACTATTGAAACTCGTGCCTATTATTGGTTCTGAATATGAATGTAGTTGAGTTGTCTGACCTTTCCTGAGGATGGAAAACAAAGCATTCTGTAGAGAGAGAATGGAAATAGTTTGCAATCTGCTGCAACAAGACAATACAATCAACATACTGTTCAAACTTTGACTGGATATTTTGAACACATTACATGAAGAGAGGAGAAACTAAAATTTGATCAATTGGAGACCAGCTGCAAACAAAAAACTGACATCTGATCATTTTTAAGTTGTTTGCTTAAAAGTGAGGATAGATGATATGATAAGCAACATTTACTGTAAATTCAGCTCTGTTTTTTTAGGTGTCCCACAACTGATGACATAAATATCTTGTTGTTTAGCTCCTAAATGCTCCGCAGTGTTTGTTAGCTACAGCTTTAGGCATTCAAAGTGTCATACTTTTTCAATGCTGTATGCTGGTGGTACCTTACTGTGTGTTAGGAATGCAGTGTGTTTTTAATTCTGAACCACTCTCGAATATCCAACCTGCAATTCTCCTTACAGTCACCAGGTGTCTCAAAGTCACCTTCTTGTCACCATTTTTTTTTTTTTTTTTTTGTCCTTTCAGCTTATCCCGTGAGTTCAGGGTCGCCACAGCGGCTCATTGTCCGCATGTTGATTTGGCACAGTTTTTTTTACGCCGGATGCCCTTCCTGACGCAACCCTCCCCAATTTCTACCGGGCTTGGACCAGCACTGCACAGCCGGGGAGGGGAATGGGCTGTTAGGGGTTCAGTGTCTTGCCCAGAGACACTTCGACATATAGCCAGGGCCGGGGATCGAACCACTCACCTTGTGGTCTGTGGACGACTGCCCCCCTTCTTCTTGTCACCATTTCAAACTGCTAAATCCTTATCTCTGCATTATGGATCAAATCTGTTCTGTCACACAGCTATTGTCATAACCCTGTGTTTATGTTGACTTTGTCAGTTGATGTGATGGACATAAGTTTTCCTATAGATTGTTGCTAACATCAACTAATATTGGTGTGACAGCTACTTGTTTGCACATTAAAAATATAGCTTATAAAAGAAGTGATAATGAATCAAAACAAGAAATTACAACAAGAAATTTAACAAAACTGCAGTTACCTGTCTCCTGGCCTTTCAAATATAAATAGTAATGTGATCCATTGTGGATTTAACAAATATTGATTATAGCTTTTTGATCATTCTTGTCTTTAACCAATTCATAGAATATTTGTCTAAAGTTGAAATTGTCTGTATTTTCTCTGGTCTGTTGTGACAATGTCTTTACATGTCCTCACAATCTGAACTGAAATTGAAAGAACGAATGAGAAACAGTGACTGTAGAAAGTGAGAAGTTAAAGTGATGGACGTCACACACATTTGTTCAAACTCAACCATGCATGCACCGAACCCTCAACATATTCACAAGCACACACACACACACGCAGACTGAGAGACTCTCCATCTCTACCTGACATCAGTCAGGCTTTCATCTTGTCTTGTGCGCCACTAAATCTCCGGGTCGTGTCTTAAATTGGAGCTTGTTGACGATCCTCGGCGTTCCTGTTGTCCTGACTGAGCGGGAGCTTTTGTTTTCGCTGACAAGTTGTCAGTGACAGCTCTTCATAATCTTTCAGGTCAAATGACTGACAGTGGAAGCAGAAGGGGGGCTACATGAGCTGCTTCCCGCAAAGCCCCAATGTTTAAATAAAGCAGGGAGTAACTGCACTTTAAACAGATGCAAAGCTCACCTCTAAATCTCTATGGTGCTGCTCTTTCTAAATAGGCATCCTTGTTGACATCTTTCCACTCGTAATACACCAAATGCCACCATGAAGCTGTGGCTGGCTTTAGGGCACACAACAGTTGGTGTTGAATAGTAGAGTTTTTATTCTATTACCTAAAAGTTGTGTGCATTTATATTAGCCTGTAGATGAAAAAACTTGTCAGACAAGCTGATCCCAAGAGACTTTTTGTGCAAATGCTGCCAATGAAGGTAGAATTGCCAAAAGACTGTTTTTCTTTTAATTAATCTCTTTATATATTTTACTGCCAAATTACAATGTCTTTATGATATTTGTAGTAAAAAGAAAGATTTTATTCCAGTCAACTTCCGATTTGACCCAATAATGACTGTTTGGAAACGCAAATCTTTAAGTCTCCCTCTACTCAAAAATATGGTTTTGTTATATTTAACATCATTGCGTTGCCCTGAGTACTGTTTAGAAAGTTTAGAAAACAACCCAAAGATCCAGAATTTTACAAAGAGAAAAGATTTTAGTAAGAGGCCGCAGCTGGTTACCATAGCATAAAGATTCAATGCATGGAGGAATTTTATTTTTTATTTTTTGACGTTAAAAGGAATCTTCACAAACAGCCCCTGGGCCCTAAATAATTGTGTATCCTCATTCAGTCTGTCCAATAACATTGAATAAGGTACTTTTAGTCCTAACTTGGTTGGTTATCCTCCTTCTTCTACACTGGACTTGGCATTTCCCTTCCAGTTCACAGCATATTGTAAGTCCTACAATCAGTAGTCAAAAAACTACTGGGCCAACATATTCAGCAAGAGTATTTCTATGTGTCTTAACTGATTTTGGAATCTCTGCTGAAGGGACAGAAGGACATTTTTTAAAGTATATTCCCTTACTGTTTCGATGATGATGATGATAGAGAGTGCTGTCCAAAGCTTAATTTGCAATATGTAACTGCATCATAGGTGGTGTTTAGGTACATCATAACCCTTAGCAGTACTGTATTGTGTACCCTACATCATAGCTTGGCATGCAGATTCTTATATAAATATAAGCAGAGAAACACAAACAGTGTAGGCCCTTTACGTAGCCTGCAGCATAGACTCTGAGTGGATTCAATGCGCATGCAAAATTCTAGTTTAACACAATGATCCAAAATCTTCTATAGGTGTTTACCTGGGTTGAGATCTGTTGGCTGTGTGAGACACAAGATACGATTCACTTCATTTTCATGCTCTTCAAACAATTCATTGACCCCTCATGCTTTATGGATATAAGTATTATAATCCTGTTCTTTCCACTACTTTACTTTATTCAAGTTTTTGTATAATTGTTCACCTGACTAAAAATGTCTAGTCTCAGAAAATATGACCCAAATTTTCGAATTTCATTAATTGCATTCACATTTATGTGAAAGAAAGTAAAGATGTTAGCTTGTTAAATCAAAGAACCAAGACAGCTTATTTAACAAGCAATTAATCATTATGAAAGCCTGTCATAATTCTGCTTTATTATGTGGTTCGTTTTTTGGTTTAAAAAATCATGTCTGTGTAGTGGAGCTGCATTTCTTCACCCTTACTACTGTAGGTGAAGATGAAATTATTAGAAATTGGGAACATCTTGACATTCTGTTCTCAGAGACAAAAATACCTGGTGAAAAAATCAGTGAGTAATTAGCGATGATTAGCCTTGATTTATCCAACCCAGATCCAGCACATTGGACTGTTACCCAACATGCAAATGTAAATCTCTTTACTGGCAACTGCTGATCACATTTAGCACTTTATTTTGAGAGTTATTTTAGTTTACAACTCACTCACTCTGGACCCCAGATGGAGATGATTCTCAGGGCCCTTCATTACGTATTCTACAGGAGTATGTTTATTTTCCACTTTAGGAACAGGAAATCCATGTGCAATTTCAGTGGGATTATCAGCAGAGTGCAGCTTCTCTACAAGCCTGATAACCGTGCTTTGCTCTAGTTGATGTGCTGCCAATGGCACCTCATGGGGTGGGCTCCCAGAGAACACCTTTTGTTTCATATATGAGGTCATTAAGTAGACATGATAACAACATATAATATGGAGAGAACTGACAATAATCGTGTCTGTTTGGATTATATCAGCTAGACTCTCTGATGTGTGCAGAAAGATGTAGGTTTTAAAAAGTAAATAAAAGACCCCCGGCTGATCAGACACTAAAGGTCACTGGATTAAAAAAGGGCCATTCCCATTGCTTTAGGGTAACGAATGTCCAACAAAAAGGTATAGAAACAGAGCAAGGGTGCACAGGCAGAAAGAAAAGCAAAAAAGAAGGAATATCAATAGGATTTCCTTCCACTGATTAACTGCTTGGTTGTTTTGTGATCATTAAAGATTTCTTCTGAGCCTCTTCTGGATTTATGCAGCAGGCACTGCACCTCACTTTAAATCTTAGAGGGAGCAACCTAGAAAAGTTCATTTAGATCCTGTGGTCAGAATTTGTCAAATCATTTGACACCATAAAAACATTGGAAGTTAAGCAGCTTTTACAGACAGAATTTAACACATGGGCATCACAAATATTTATCTTTATCAAATATTTATCTAGCTTTGTGAAAGCAGGTTTTAAACACACTAAAGTACTAACAATTCAATAATTAGAAATGAATAATTTACTTAGAGAGGCCGAGCTGTGGAGAAATATATATACCTTTTTTTGTCAATGAATATTTAGTCATATGGGAAATATGGGAATTCTCCATCATATCGTTTCATGTTCTCATTTGTTTTTCATATGTGATAGAGTGGTATGAGCCAGTGTATGTGTGTATGTGTGTGGATGACATCCATCCTCACTGTGTGCACTGATTCATAAAATCCTGTGATATTTACCATGATAACAAGCAGTGATTCCAAATGCCAAATGTGTCTCTGGTCTCCGCTGCGGAAATGAAAGATGTACCAAGTGTCTGTTTTCCAGCTCACAGTGCTGGGACGTCTGTGTCCATAAGACTACAGTGACATAAGCTTAAGGGCATGTCGGGTACCTCCATACTTGACACTAAAAAAAGCCATCCCACAACCACCTACCCTCTTCCCTAAGTCCATCCTATTTTTTACGAAGGGGGGACTTCTAAAATAAAATCAGCTGTTGCTGGATGCCTGGGCCTCATTGAGCTGTAGAGTGCACTGCTGGAGCTGGTCTCCAAGCCTCACTGTCTTCCTCTGCCCAGGATTGCCTTTCTGTGTTGGGTTGACGCTGTGTGCCTTTATTTTTTTCTGGAGTTCCACAGCCCTTTTCTAATCTGTTGGATTCTATTATTGTTTGGTAAAAAGAGCGATCTACATAGCCACACAAGGTAAGAGATGTATGGGGACTATCAGTATTTTAAGGCTGACTCTTGAATCAACATAAGCCCCACTGTCAGCGGAGCCCTTTTAAGTGATTTTCCACCCAAACACAAGTGGAAAGAGACAGATTGGAAAGGCTGGATGACATTTTAGCTGATAATGAATTGGTTTGATGTGCCCAGGCTGAGCAGACACGAGGCATATTTGCTGTGGAATGAGAAATAGGATGAAGTGAAGGCGCTGTTTTGTGTTGAAACATCATGAAGAATTAGATTATTTTGTACGTTGGTGTGATTCCCCATAGGATTTGTGCATTGTCATAAAACATGCATGGGGTCTTCCTGTTTCCTTCCACCAGACATCACCAGCAGCAATCTGATCCGAAATATTCTGAAAGCATAGCAAATTAGAAACAAAGTGCTTAGCCCAGTGTAAGGAAGCACTCCAGGGCAATCCAGTCTCCATGTAAAGAAGTTATTTTGATAGATCTGACAGCTCAATTATTGTGCCTGTTTTGCTTTCGTCGGTAAGGAAGAAATCGCCCTCCATGGCTGACATTTCAATTAGTGTAGCTCGTCTTAGCGCTCCTGTCAAATCTCAGCAGCCAAAAGCTTGGGTCAGTAAGTACTGAACAGAAAATTGGGGTGCTCAAAGTTTCAGTTGAGAGGAGAGGTCAGAGACAGAGGTGACCTCTCTCTGATTAGGCGACAGCCTCTGCTTGACACAGATGTATGGGCGTTGAACAGAACGCTGCCTTCTGTCTCAACCCTTTAAACTCTGAAATGATTCTCTTGTTCTTTCCTCTCTCCTATATTCTCCATGTTGCCCTTCACCTCCTCACTTCTACCAAGTCAACAGTGCTGCACCTCCTCTCTGATTGCTTTAGCACAGGCACTGGCAAGGAGGCAAAGACAGGCAAATCAGTGGCCCTCAGCTGGGCTCAATATAACCACTGAATCGTTCATATCAGGAACTGTGTGGCCTCATCTGTTGACTTTTCTTGACCTCTCCCACTTCCACAACCCCTCGCCAGGTGCCCTCACTTGTGCCTCTGCTGTGAGATAAGAAGCTAGGACTCTGACAGGAAGAAGCCAAGTGGTCAGTGTGGTGGACTCTCCACATGCACCCATACACACACTCCCACTCCATAAATCTCTGTGTTACAGGGGAACATGATGCTACAGACAGGTTTATAAAAGGGGCAGGTTTATTTTTTCCACCGGAGCTGGCTTACCTCACCTCCATGCTATGGCAGCTTTACATACAACATACATGATCTCAGAAGCCAGAGTTACTCCATGTGCTGTTGTCACCACTCTAAAGTGTTGAAGGACTCATGTCTCTGCGTGTCAGACAGCTTCAGACCATGACGTGAACTTTCATCCCTGGTGATAAATGAGGGCATTATCCTTGTGTTTCTGTCATTGAGCCAGTATTAGGTTACATCACAGCCTCAGGTGTAGGATTTCTGACGCATATTTATAGGATGTAGCAGGTTAAAACCTTGTTTATTTCGAGATGCTGCTGCCTCGGCAGCCTATTTCTCTTCCTTGAAGACTTATTTGTTACACTAACATGCCAGACGTAGCACAAAGCTAAAACTAGTGGCCTGAGGGGATCATGCTTTTGTCACATGGTGCATGTCAAACCAGTAGAGCAAAATTCACCCACATGTCTTTGAAAAATAATTGATTGAGTCTTGGTGAAGTAGCTGGTGGACCAGTAGATGAACTGCTAGCGAATTGTAAACTATTGTTGATCAGTATATTCTGCAACAGGGGAGGATAAATAAAGTGCTACTAACCATTTTAGATTCTTAGTCATCTTGTGATATTGCTGGGAAAAGGGAAGATGTTTTTTTCGAGTTGCTCAAAAAACAAATTTCCCCATCTACAGCTTAAATTGATGTACTCATAGAGTCTTGCATAATTTCTGGTCTGATTCACCAAGTCCAGCACTGTGTGTTGTTAAATTTAAAAGCAGACCATTTTAAATTGGTCACAACTCATTTTCCCACCTACTGTATGACTGCCTTTGTCTCCATGCCAATAGCCCCTGAGGATGGACAAAACATGATTTTTCTGAAACTAAACTGAAATACATGTAATTAAAGCTGGTGGAAATAACACAAACCTAAAGGATATTTATGTATGTAATCAAGTAGAATTACATTGAAGGAGCGCTGGCATTGAAGCTACAGCTTATGGGAATGAAGCTAGTGGTAGTATGGGGCTCACTGCATAAGAAATGACAACATATGTTAAGCTGTGCCCTTTGCTGATATTGTTATTACAATTAGGTGCATTGATTTACCTCACCCACGTGAACATTAATCATTCAGATACAACCTGTATCAATTCCATTTGAATCATTAAAATCTTTTCAGCAAAATGTCACAATTTTTATTGCTGATGGGAAATCATGGGGTCTCACTTCGGATTTTAAGTCTGTTTGGTTTTTCAAGATTCATATCAGTGTATTCTTTGGGCCATGTATCCACCATACTTTCTTTTAATCACCAGTGTACAAAGAATCTAGATAGGTTATGATAGGTTATGCGACAGAGGCTCCATCCTTTGGAGGCTTAGTTGCCTGGGGAAATAAGGACCCATTTTTTGGCTACATTTGAAAGAGCCTTTAATTTGGGACAGCCTTGCATTGCTGTGACACAATTAGACTTCAAATGCAGCCTTTGAAAGATGCATCTGCTAAATTGAGACACATTTGTTGAGATCAAATTAGTGGGTATTTGATTTCTTCATTTTAATGACATACATACCAAGAGTAGGGTATGTCAGGCCCCAGTGGTAAATACACTCTAAGAAGGCTGAGAAAAGCATTAGTATAGCAAAGCCAAGCGTGAACGGTATTTACTATACTAGTAAGCACTGAATCTGTTACTGGTCTCAATACTGCTGCACCATTAAGGGGACCCTAATGACACCCAACTGCATTTAAGAAACACTAGCTACAAAACACAATTCAGACATGAAGCTGAAAACATATTGATCTGCAATGGGAGCCAAATTCATACATGCATTTGTAGAAAATATGTGAGCGCCTATTGTGACACAACACAACAAGGAGGAGAATTTCACAGTGTCAAGAGGTCGCAGCGTAAGAACATAATAAGAGTGAATAATTTCTATTTAGGGTTTCTTTCATCCTACGGTGTTGTTGCCAGGAGAGAGAACATGCCAAGAGCTAAAAGGTCCAGTGTGGGTGCATGCTGAGCCTCATCAGAGCCTTCTCTGTTGCTTAATGATGCTTTGTAGCACATAAAAGTCAGATGTACGATCAATGGCTTTCTCTAATTGGCTGTCCACAGGGATGTGCTAAGCAATATGAAGAATTATAAAGTAGTGCTTGGAGATTGTTTACAATTGTGCGGATCGTTTGCCTCACATCACTTATGGTTAAAATACTGTATCTATGGTATGTACAACCACGTATATCCAGAAAACTGTCCCTGAAGGCCAACTACTAAAAGGATCATTTTTAGAAGGAGGAAGATACATACTGAATCTAACAATGACATGAAGCTGACTTAGGGTTTACATGCATCTGAAAATTAACATTTTCGTGTTTGTGTGTAGCTGCAGACAGCGCAGGTAGATCCAAGCCAGGACATCCCGAGGATACGGCCCTGAACGCCGAGGACCAGGGGGCTGAGCTGGTGTCTGTGAAAGAGCGGCTGGCGATGTATCAGGCTGCCGTATCCAAGAAAGAAACCAGCAGTTCCTCCTCTGCTGCGGTAAGACAGAAGGATGTAACTGGAGATGGCAGACAGAACTTTTGATTAAATTGACAGTGTGTGATAGGAATAGTCTTATGATCACATATCTGTGATTTAATTTCCCCCAATAGACTGTCAGGCTTGTAGGGTTGTTTTTTTAAACAGAAGAGGCAGGATGGGTACAGTACCACAGGGCTGGTGGGATTATTTGCCATAAGGCTTGGCACCGGATGGGAAAAACCAGACCTCCTTCAGAGTGTGAATTGCAGTCAAGGGAATTCATATAACTGTCACATAATATAAAGGCCTGCTGTCTGAACATGATATAGCAGGAATTTGGTTGAAGCAAGTTCAGCAATCTGAACTACAGTTTCTACAGTAATGTTCTTAAATGCAAATATGAGCTACTTATATTTCCAATAAATATACACTACTTTTCACTCTTAAGATTTTCTATAAAAAATGTATGAGAATCTTGTAAAATATAACACATTTTAAACATTAAACCAGTGGTTTCCAGACTTTTTGGCTTGTGACCACTTTAAAAGTAGCAGTAGCAATAAGTTGTTAGCGGTTTCCGCAGTTTCCACATTTCTCTACTAAACTTTTTATGTTGGTTTATTAAAATAGTTACTTCTGGTGCTTCCTATTTTCTAAACCATGCATCTGACAGTAAAGCTTATGCAAAAACAGAGGAGCAACAAAGGAAAAGATAGGCACTATGCAGGTCTTTTAAATTACATATTTATTTGGCAAATATTCAAATAAGCTATTCATTTAAAAAAATGCTACAAGTCTACAGTTTTTCTCCCCCACTTTCTATTAGTAACTGACTCATTTAAATGTTTTATATGTGAGCAGCCAACACTTTGTGTATCATCCATATAAAGAAAGTGTGGTCCAGTTTCCAACAAATGAATAAATAAATAAAACAATAAAAAACAAACCCAGCTGTATCTGTCAGCACAGTGAAGAAATATATTTTTCTTCCTGCAGACTGACTGACTGTCCACTCAAAAACTGGGTCCCACTTGGGTACAAAGATCACCTAAATTAGACTTGACTTAAAGAAAACTGAGCACATACAAATAACTGATTAGACTTGAATAGGGCAAATTACTCATTTTAAAATATATAAACATGAATACATAGTTTTACTTAAGTAGAATTTTTGAGGTTTAGTTTTAATTGTAATTAAGTATTTTTTTAGTGTGCTGGTGCCTTTACTGACATAAGGAAGCTGTTAATTTAGAAAACTGCCCATCACTCATCTTATGAGATATCCCATCAACAAATGTTACATGCATGTAGATTATCTATAAGAAGTCAACTTGCAGTAACCGTCTGCCTACGGAAATCTCCTTCTGATGACATCTTCTGTAGGATTTTTGTAGCTAACACAGTTAAGGCAAAGGGAAGTTGCTGCTTAATATTTCATGTGACTTTGTCAATAAACTAATACTTTAGTTGCAGTCAGAATCATACTGTGAAAATGCTGCTTACACAGGCAGAGATATGTTACAGAAAGGTAATGCAAAAAACATCATTCAGTAATTGGCAATGAGTGAGTATTTTTTACTGTTATGGAGGAAAAAATATATCTCACAGCAATTTCAGATAAACCACACAAGCAGCGTACATGCAGACATTCACACATTATTTCTCCTTTAATTAAACACAAAAAAACTCAGAATATCCCAGAGTCAGTCATTACCAAGAACAAAAGAGCCTCAGTGGCTTTGAAGACCCTGTTTGCACTTTATAAACCCAATAATTCACAGTGTGAACAGTTAGTTAGCCAAGGGCCATTACAGTAAGTGAGCTCGCTTTTTTAAAATAAAGCTCCACCAACTAGAAAATGTCTTGTAAATTGTGATCTACAGGCATCCAGGTGTTATTAATATAGAGTTGAAATGCCTGAAAAAGCTTCTTAATATTATGTCTAAATTAAAAACTGATCAAAATCACGAGTAGGGTTCTCAAAAATGGTCATTTTGTTTTAGTTTCAAGCTTAAATTTGATTTTGAACACAGGGGTAGATGATAATGATAAAGCTAATGAATACCCAGCTGCTGCTGAGAAAGAAGTAGAACACAACCTGTATTTACTTTGATGAATAATTTGCGATTTATTGTCCATAGATTAATGTATTTTTCACAAGTCCTTTCCAGATGTCAAGGCTGAATAAACTCAGAGTTTCATATTATCAGTTAGATTTCAAAGTCATTACATGCTTGGGCATTTTTATACACAACACTATTTGCAAGTTCACTTAGGAATGTTTATATAGGTAAAATCAAGACACCTATGTTTTGGGGCTTGTGCAAATAATACTTTTAGGTGTTTGTATGTAGTGGTGTTAAATATAGGACAGACTGAGCAATACCACACCAGCCTGAAATTTAACATGTGAGAGAAACAGGTGTAAAATGTGTAGCCTTGTTTTATTGGAAACACACAAGCAGAGAAACTGTAACAGAGGGAGAGCAAAAGAGAAAAACTGAATTATTAAGTTATTTTTCTGAAGCTTTCTTCTAAAAGCCACAACTCTATATAAAAGAGCAATAACCTGTTGTTTTCGAAACTTCACCTCAGTGGCCCTAAATAAATATGTGTCTTTCTGACCCTAATGGCTCATAGCAGCTCCCGTCCAGTGCAATATAATTCAGGCTAGCCAATATTAAGTACTTCTTAAGTAACCCATTAAAAAGCTGGTATTATGGAAAATAAAACAAATTAGCGTGAGGTGATGGCCAGGCCCTGTTGTGATGGAAAATTACCAAACTATATCTCCACTATCTTCTCAAAAGAAAGGGTCACAGTTTTTTAGGTGCACATATAAACACTGAAACAGGTTTTACTTTCTGCATCAATTTCAAACTCACTGTTAGGAGAGCGCCAGAAAGTATACTTCCTATGTATGTGTTGAGGACGAAGAGTCACAATGGTCTATCCGTGCAGAAATGTATGAAACAGTTTTACTAACAACTAAAAAAGGGTAAACTTTCCAAATTTGCCACATTTAGTCGGTATCTTCTACAATTTCCAGTGGAACACGTATCCCCAGCCGAGTTTGGTCAAGTCACTTCAACTGAAAGATTTTTTAAAAATCAAGTCAAAGGGGTCATAATTTCAGTATTTTTTTATTTACAGAAATAACCTGGTCAAAGTTTATACATTTTACCATAAATCAATCACTGACGATTCTGTTGAGCTGACTAATCTAAACCATTATCGGATTTCATCACGTAAACCTCCTCTTGCAGGATGAGCACACTCTTGCAGTGTAAACATGTCTTGTCTTAGCCTATTATTTAAATACTTAAATACTAAAAAACTCATGACATCCCCACCACCACCATTAAGTTTGTCTTTGCAGCAAGGGCATCTAATAAGGTGCAAAAAAAGAGCTGAAATATAGAACAGAAACGGAAAAAGCTGGGTTCATAAACTCATGTTGAGTCAGAGAGAAAAAAAAAGCACAGAAATAATTGACCAGAGCCCTGGATGCAGTTTAGGCTCCTCTCTTCCCCTGATGATGGCTTTGAGGATGATTGCTTGAAGTAGAACTGAAAGCTTGTATAGTGCCTTTGCTCAATTGTTGGTATAGATAAACTGCCATAAGGAGGATATGGCTGGATTGCCTGGTTTAATCATGAAAGCATTTGGGTGACCTGCCACCTTCTGGGCACTTTGTACATGCCGAGACAGCACGGGCAGAACAGGTTGTGTTATTCTTAAAATGCTATTAATTTTGAAAAATTCTAATACATAATAAATACAATGGAATTGCAACTTAATATGAAATCTTAAGATAAACAGTTAAAATGTAAAATAATTAAACAGTTATAACTTACTCTCCTCTACTTTGCAGCTGAGCATGATTTTCCCAATATGAGTGCTGATTTTCTGAGTACATTGAGTGTGAGTTGGCCACGTGTGCATAGCAACAAGCCATTTCAGAACAGATGAGAAGTGTTATTACCATAAAACAGAGTGCTTTTCTAGCTGCACTAACATCACAGTAAAGCACTGCCTCAAGTGGCTTGTTGCTTTTTATAAATGGCTGTAACGCATAATTACCTTTAAAAGAACAGCCACTGGATAAATTTAATAAATCTTTTATATTATTTTATTGATAGTTTAATAATACCATTAGGCAGCTTCAAACAGGACCCACTGAATGATCCTTGTGTGCATAGCAGCTCGGCAACCTCCTCAATTTTAGCGGTTCCTCAATGTCAAGCCTAAAGTTGTGAATGCTGACAGCTGAATGTGGATGTCTGAGAGGACATGTGTATGTAGGGGTTGGGGGTGGTGATGGATACAAAAAGGGGTAGGGGGGCTATTTGCCAGATTCTGCATGGGAATTTTGTTTTTCCTTCGTACAACTGCAGCTGCTGTCTGAGTGTCCACATACTGACAAGGTTTCACTCAGACATTCAGTCTGTGCAGTCTATCATCCAGCTACGCCATTTTCAACAAGTTATCTTTGTATATGCTAATCTGAAACAGCAAACAAAACACCACATCCAAGAACTGAAACATAGTTATACTTTAATAGCCGAACGCTTGGTTAGGGCTAGGTGGTCATAATATAAAATAAACAAACGTACTACATAAAAAAAACATGTTAACCTTAGCTTGGCTTAGCTTAGCATAGCATACAGGTATTGTTAGTTTAATCTGTCTAAAAGTGATATGTAGAAAAAAATATGGTTTTACAATAAGTTATGTGCAATTTCTTGGCCTAATGTTGTGACCTTCGAGAAGATATGTTGCTATAATCCAAATATCAAATATTCCCTACAAAATGATTTTGTCTTTGCAGTTAAGTTGCTTAGGAACCTTTTGGAGACAGGGTGAGCGAACATGTATGAAAAAGTAATGTAATCTCATCACAGCCCATGCTAGAGAGACGGAGACACAATCTATAGGAAATCTTACATCCATCACATCATCTGACAAAGTCAACAGAGACACATGGTTATGACAGCAACTGTGTTATAGATCAGATTTAAAGCTAGTGTTCAACAAGAAGTTGTTAATGCATCCACACACAGCAGGGTTCAGTGGACTGGGGAGGTGAGACTTTGTGATGCCCGGTGGCTAAAAGGAGAAAAAACGACGACACTTTGACTTTATCTGTAGATTGAGTTTTCAAAATTTCTAGTTTTTAAAACAATACATATTTACATTGATATTTCAATTAAGAAACTCTAATAGGTCTGTAGAGCTACTACAAAAAAAGGTTTGACATGCTGACAAGAATGGAAATCTGTTACCATGATACGGTTTTATTGCCAAGGTCTCTTAACTTGTGCCATCAAGGAATTCAGACATATCTGTTTCTCAATTTTGTCCTCTCTGCCTCTGTCAATCATGGCTGAAAGGTTGTCATTTTTCATGGCCATTTGACATAGTGCAGTCAACTTTGACCTCTGTCTGTGCATGAGGTCACCAATCAGCGCGCAAACCATCGTGGCAAGGTCCAGCCAATGGATATAATGGGTTTCAGAAAGCAGCGTTTCTGTCTTTGTGTTGTGTGTGAAAAGCCCATAAACCCCTAAAAAAATATAGCACTGTTTTCATATGCAAATAGACTAGTTATTATTTTTAAATAATTCTAAATAATTTTTAGTCAAAATACTTTTTTTCATTCAAACTATATCACAGGTTGGGCCAATGGCAGCTTTCATCACACTTGGATGTGTTCTAGTAGGTGCTTGTAGATCGATTTGCTTATCAAAAAAAAAAAAAAGCTTAAACCAGATGAAATGTTTCCAAGTCCTGCATTTGTTACAATTCTGAATGCAACTGACAAACCAGATTAATGGTACATAATTTGTATGAGACAGAGTCAAATTTAGTGCTTGTGTCTGCATTGATTGGACTTGGTCACATAATTCAAAACAATCAACCGGAATAAACCAAGAGGAGAGATTCCATAATGTACAAATGAAACTCGAAACATGTTATATCAAACGAGCTACTGGACCTTGAAGAAGTCAAATACTGAAAACATGGTGCCTTGGCAAGAAATGTCACTGACTGAAACTATTCAGCAATAACTTGCAAATTGCATAGAAACCCTTATTTGCATTAAAAAGAAAAGATGACAGGCGAATGTTCAGCATTTGCTAAGACACACACACACAGACACACATATAAAGGCTTGAAGATTCGCATATATATTACACTCTCCCAGTACCTATATATGCAGAAGTCTATAGATACATGTTGGAAAGTAACTGACAGAGGAGTTGATTGTATCAAATATTCCGTGAGCGTTCTTGGCCAGATGTTATAGGGCTAATACTTCATTCTTCATAAAGATGAGTTTTGGAAAATCTTTTCCTTCCTTTTTTGCAAAGAAACCAGGTTTTCCTATTGTACAGTTTAAATAAATGATTTATTCTGTGGCTTGATAAAAAATAAATAAATTGAAAAGCTTTTTGTTCTATTAAACTGGATAATCTGTAAGACAAAATTTTGAATTGATGTATCAACCATCTTTTGGAGGACAGATTTCGAAAAGCAAATCCATTAAAATTGGGCACCTGCCATCTTTGCTTTTTTGAAAATATGTTCCAGAAAAAAAGGCTCAGTTGCATAGATTTAGGTTTCATTCTTCTTTCAGCTACAGTAGATGAATTTAAATCAAAAAATTTGTCCTTTTTGCATTTGACCTACTACAATTTATCACCTTGCTTACAGAGAAACTTTTTCATTTCAATAAAACATCATTTATGCCACACTTTAAAGAAAACAATACTGCAAGTGTTTTAGAAGCATTAGCATATTGCCTTTGTTTTCACTTTTAGATTATTATGAATGAATGTGTAACTTATTCACAAACAACGAAAGGAGAGATTGGCTAACCAAGGTCAAACATAGTCTGATAAATCCCACATAAACTGTATACTTGCAGTATGTTTGGTCTATGATCGGCATACTTATGGATGTCCAAGTGTCTTTTATGTTATTTGTTATCTACTCATAGATTATGGAAGAGTCGGAGGCATGTTCGCTGGCGGGTGGCCTAGCAAGTGTGAAGAAACAGTTTGAGAACCAGGAGTTTGGCTCCTCATCCTCCCAGTCAAGTGTCTCCCAGTTCCATTTCCAACAGAGATCCATCCAGGTAAGAATGATATTCTTGGTCACTAGTAAAATGTTTTCTTCAATAAATAAATAAATTCTAATTTCTAATCTAATTCGAGGTTCCACAGGAATGCTCCAATTTCTTTCATATTTACTCGTATGTGGGAGCTAAGCTAAGCTAATTGTAAAAATATTTCATTACATGTCATAATATCTAATATGCTCTAATTATGCTAAGCTAAAATGTGACACAGCAATAACTAATCTGTCGTCCATCATTAGTTGCTATCTAAGAAATATGGAGATAATTTTGTAAAAATGTTGCAAAAATCATTGCAACCTAAAAACTGTTTCAAGAACAAATACCAATCAATACAATTTGGCTTTGTGTGCAAAGCTCAGTTCTAAGTTCTATAAATAAAATCTTTTGTTGCAAACATTGCCAGAAAACACAAAAAATAATGGAGGATCTATGTAGTAAATCCATTTCTACATTAAAATGTGATGACTTCATGTCTGTTCTCTGAATACAGTACAGTATGTTTAGTCCACAGCCCTGAATCAGAAGAAGATAATATTATCACACACTGCAATGCATCCTTAGACAATGAATTGTTAGAAATAGGAAAGATGACAGATGAAAGGGACATTTTTCTCCCTCCTCTGTAAAGTCAACAGAACTTATAAGACAGAGTTTTGCTGTATTCCTGTTCATGAGCTCTGTGTAAAGCGAGAAATATATGAATGCCACTGAGTGATTTACATTCTACTGTAGCTTTGTCTGAAAAACGTAGCTGTGCAACCCTGAAGCATTGTTGTAGGTCAAATCAAAGGGGGCACCTTGAACTTTGCTTGTCTATCTGCTACTGTCATCATGTTCGTGAGGAAAATGCCAGATTGTGTTAGCAGCCTGGCACAGGGCTAGGTCTCAGTGAAGCAAGGTCAATTCCACCCTCCACCTCCCTCCATGCATTCTCTCCATGTGCGCATTGAGGCAGGAGGCAGAGTGGATTCACTGAGCGCACAAGGACCTTGCTGAATACTAAATTTTACATAGGGGCTCGTGAGGGGAGACGTCTGATCGAATTATTGCTTCTGGGATGCACCGGAAAACGACTTTCCGCCTAAGTTTTCTTCACAGGTGTAATAGCTGAGTTATGTTTTAAAACTTGTTGTACATCAGGAAAGATATTATCATACTGACATACTGTAAGTGGTTTTAGAAATAGAGAACACATCCACCCTTTATGTATCTTTTATGTTAACAGCACAGGATACAAGCTCAAATATCATATTTCTCCTTTATCTCCTTCAAATTGCATGAATCTCACTGGAGAAAACGGCACGGTTTTTGTAATGTACTGCACTGAACCCCTCCTTTAGTGGATTTTAACTTGGTGGTTCCCTAGGAGAGCACTTTAGTAGCTCTACTGGCCACAGAGGGATTTTATTAAACTTTTTCAACATATAAAAAGTACTTCCTTACTCTCTGGCTTTTTCCTACAGCTTGCAGACCTGAAGCGATAAAACTGTTGCTTATGTGTGTGTCTGTATTTGTGTGCATGACCATGTGTGTGCTGCGTATGTACTGTAGTTAGAAATTGAGGCATTTGTATGATGTGTATGGCGTGTTGTCACTGTGAGATGGATTCAGTGTGTCCACATTCCTGTTTTTGACAGGAGATGTCAAGCTCCTCAGAGGTGACAGTTAGAAGCAGTGCAAGAGAGCCTGTCTCCACCACAACCATATTTCACAATCAACAAGAGGTACTGGCTGTTACACTGACCATTTGTCACTAGCAGTTTACCCCTGACAAGCTGCTAATATACACAGTCTGGCTATTTTAGACCTTTCAGTTACAGTACACTCTATGTCCCCTATGGAGAAAATGTGCTTTATGCTATGCCATATACTGCTCACTGATTGAAAAGAGTTGTAGGCTGCAGCGTACAGCAAGTATGCTAATGATTTGCCACCATCTTTTCACAGGTGAGCCACGATCAAAGAGTTCACCATAACAACGTGGCTGCTGGTTATGGGAACCATTACAATGAAACAGGTTATTCTGCTCATGCTTTTTATATTGTAATTTGCACGTTTTATCATGGCTCTGCTTGTGTCCTGTATATTAATGATTATTCCCACTATGGCTGAATAAGAGATGAGCTATGAAAATGAGTTGGAGTGCAGATGATTTTCTATTCAGTGCATAGCAGCAAATCTAATCAGGGCAGAGTCAGGAAGGTAAAATATTGGAAAGTGGAAATTGGGCAATCACCGCTGCATGGTTTCAGAAAATGAAAACTACTCAGGTTTTTAATGAAATGATTTATTTCTCTTTCCAATCCCCCTGAGCTCCCTCACTGCGAATGACTTAATGAGGCAGCCTTCTTCTTGTGTCTAATTCAGTTATGCTCGTTGGAGGAGAGGACCTACCAAAGGTTTCCACTCAGGCTTTGAAGCAGCAGTATGAAAAAACGATTGAGGAAGCTGCACCAGCCAAGGAAATTAAGGTAATGATGCTGTCTGTTTATCTAAATAGAGGATGGTTTGGGTTTTTTATGAGGTATCAGTATGAGGATGAGGCCACATCATGAAATCATCAAAAGGAAATTGCGCATGCCACAAGTTGATGGAGAGTAAATTGGAATGGATAAAAGACCTCATGTCATTACATAGCAAAGATGTGCAACTCCTTTTTTCATAGTGAAAAACTAAAACAAGAACTCATAATAGTGGCTGCAGTTAAAGTGATTTTCAATGAATATTTCAATCAGGTTAGTAATTAGGAACATGCATCACTGACACTAACTAGCTCTGACAGATTCAAGATGTATCTGTGTTTGTACATTTTCATGCAAATTAGGGTTTTTATTTGGTGCTTTTGCTGCTAGCTGTGGAATAGAAATTTGACTTAGTTGCAAACAATATAGACATAACATTTATACTAGTTATTTTATTTATTATTTTTGAAAACTTGTTAATTTCTTTAATTCATCTGTATTTGAGAGCTATCCATATCTGTTCTTCACATTACAAAAAAAATGAAAAATCATGCAGATTTTCTAACAACAACAAAATGTCTTTCTTTTCTCAACCAAAACCACAAATGAACAAAAGGTTGATGTGGATTTCAACCAGTTTCAGTGGCTGCCAATAAACCAGGCCTCCAAAATTTCAAACATTACAAGTTATGACACTTCCTTCAATGTAAAGACTGACTCTGGCTCATCAGTGGCTTATGAGTCAACAGATCATTTCCCACCCCCTCCCTCAAACCTCATCCAGGTATCTCAGGAAGTCCCAGAGCACATTGTCTCATCCCAATCTCAGGAGGAAGTCTCCCAACAAACATACAGCAGTAATAAAGAACAATTTTTCAAACACAAAAGCGCGGCTGAATTAAAGCGGCTCTATAAGCACATTCATCCGGAGGTCCGCAAGAACATTGAAGAGGACTTCTTGTATCAGCTCACTGAAGCAGAAAAGGAGGACTTAAAAACCAAAATGGTAAGCGATGTCCAGCAAGCATGCCATATATTTGAAAATGATGGCAATAGCTCAAGTAAATGTTCAAGCCCTGACAGAGAATATGTGGAATGGGATGAGATCCTTAAAGGTGAAGTGCAGTCCATGCGCTGGATGTTTGAAAATAAACCACTAGATACAATAAAAGATGACACTCTAGATGAAACCGAGGAGAGGAATATTGCACAGCAAGAAATTATTGCTGGCAAAGATGTCAGATACACAGCTTGGATGTTTGAGACTCAACCCATGGATGCTCTTGGGACTGAGAATCCTGATTCAGCTGAACAGTCACAAAAATTGACCGATCTTGCAAGAGGAGATGTTCGCACTGCTACTTGGCTTTTCGAGACGCAGCCACTTGATTGTCTGAATAAGATCTACCAAGAAGATGAGCAGGAGACAGATATTGTACCCAAAGACATCACCGGTGGAGATGTCAAAACAGCCAGGTATCTCTTTGAGACGCAGCATCTAGATTCCCTGGGTAGAACAGAAACAATCGAGGAGAGTCACTTCCTGAACCTGAAATCAGAGCTGGAAGAGATCAAAGGGGATGTGAAGACAACCACTCGCATGTTTGAGACCCAGCCCATGTGTGTTATCCGTGGGGATTCTGGAGAGATGCTGGAGATTACTACTATCCGCAGAGAGGAGACTGAAAAAGGTGATGTGAAGACATCTCGCTGGATGTTTGAAACCCAGCCTCTGGATATGATCAACAAAGACCCTGCAAAGGTAAAACTGATATGTGGGATATCCATGGAGGACAACATTCGAGGTGGTGTGAACACAGGGAGATGGCTTTTCGAGACACAGACTCTTGACACTATTAAGGATGAAGAATGGGAGAGTTCGAGAAAGCAAAAGGAAGAAATAATTGGAGCTGACGTACGGAAGCACTGTCTAGTTTTTGAAACTCAACCTATGGATACTCTTAAAGACAATGCCAATGCTCGACCTTTACTCACAGAAGAGATTGTAGGAGGGAATGTACAATCAACCAAACATCTGTTTGAAACAGTACCTATGGAAAATCTGAAAGAACTGCTTGAAGTTGGAAAACTTAAGAAACTGGTTGCATCTGAGGAAGAAAAGGGTGATGTGAGACATCAGAAATGGATGTTTGAAAGCCAACCACTGGAGAACATAAGGGAGGAGAAGAAAGAAATTACAAGAACTGTAAATATTGAAGCTCTTGACAAAGGAGATGTAACAAACTTTAAAGAAAGGTTTGAAAGCATGGATTTAAGCAAGTGTGAAGGAACACAGAAAATTCAAGTAGAAGGTGTCACAAGTGGATCAGTCAAATCCAACAGAGTTCTTTTTGAATCTACCCCTTTGTATGCTATACAAGACAGCTCTGGCCATTACCATGAGGTGAAGACTGTAAGGCGTGAAGAGATCGTGAAGGGAGATGTGCACAGCTGTAGATGGATGTTTGAAACATGTCCTATTGATGAGTTTGATGAGAGTATCAATAAGTTTCAGATCATTAAAGGTATATCCAAACAAGAGATCGAGTCAGGGGACGTCAAAACAGCCAAGTGGTTGTTTGAAACTCAACCACTGGATTCAATCAAAATTTTAAACAACTGTGAAGAGGAAGAATGTAAAACTAAGGAGAGTATTGAAATAGAAAAAGGGGATGTGAAGACTTGTAGGTGGCTGTTTGAGACTCAGCCAATGGATGTTCTATATGAAAAGGTGGACAAGAGCGAGGCCTATATCAAAGAAGTGCAGAAAGGAGATGTCAAAACGTGCACTTGGCTTTTTGAGACCCAGACACTTGACAATATACGCGATCATACGGAATCTGAGTCCATTCTGAAAACCTGCACTGTTAAGCAAGAGGACATCCAAGGAAAAGATGTGCGACTGGCTCGTTTCCTCTTTGAAACTGAGAATCTTGAAAACATTGCAGAAAAGAACAGTGGTTCATTCAGGAGGGTTACTGAAATTGACATCCAGTCTGGTGATGTTTCCAGAATGAAGTACATCTTTGAAAATCGCTCTGCTGACATTATGAGCTCGACCTCAGAGGAAATGATGCAGAGATTAAAAACACAGCAGGCTGAAGATATCCAAAGGGGAAATGTGGTCAACTGTACTTGGATGTTCGAGAACCAGCCAATCGATGCCATTCATGACACCACAGAAATGAGGGAAACTCGCACTGTGACTGACATTCAGGGCGGCGATGTTGACAAAGGCCGCTTTATTTTTGAAACATACTCACTGGATCAAATAAAAGAGGAGTCCACTGACATTTCAAAACTCACAAGTATCTTTAGAGAAGAAATAGAGAAGGGAGATGTAAAAAATTACACCATGATGTTTGAAAGTCAGCCACTGTATGCCATTCGTGACAAGGAGGGGCATTATCACGAAGTAACAACAGTTACCAAGGAAGAAATCATGAGAGGAGATGTAGTAGGGGCAAGATGGCTGTTTGAGACAAAGCCGCTGGATTCAATTCGAGATTCAGAGGAGGTTTATGTTATTAAAGCTGTTACTGAGGAAGGAATCAACAAAGGAGATGTTAGTTCTGCCAGATGGAAGTTTGAAACACAACCATTGGATGAAATTACAGAGGAAATAAAAGTAAGGTCAAAAACAGTTGCAGATATCCAAGGTGGTGATGTGAAGACAAACAAGCTGCGATTTGAAACAGATGATGTGTCTCAAAAGTACATCAGAACAGTTAGTGTGAGCGAAATCCAAAAAGGCGATGTCAGATCTGCCACATGGATGTTTGAAACCCACAAAATTGACGACATCCGCGGCGAAGGCGCTGAGTTCGATGGAATGGAGAGAGTGACAAAAGAGGAAGTAATGAAAGGAGATGTCAAACAATCTGTGTGGCTGTTTGAGAGGCAGCCTCTTGACAGTATCAAAGAGACTGATGGGACAGAACTTGTCACAAAGGAGGAAATCCCACAGGCCGATGTAAAGTTGACAACATGGCTATTTGAAACCACTCCTTTCCATGCATTTAATGAGAGCAGCATGGAAAAGACAGAAATAGTAGGTAAAAGTATCAAAGAAACACTACAGGAGCTGTACAGTCAGAAAATGGTAGAGTCACAAGGTATCCTTATTGAGGCAGATGAAATTGGCGATGTCCGCATGGCAAAGTACAAACTCATGAATCAGGAGGCACCACAAATCCAAAAAGAAGAGATTATCAGAGGCGATCTGAGCAACATAATGATGAACCTTGTAAACCGCAGGGAGACCTCTCAAAGGGGGATAACTATTGACAAAGAAGAACGGGGGAACATCAATACCACAGTGAAGCAGCTATTCAACCAGGAAAAGGGAATCAATGTTGAGAAAGAGGAAATTATCCACGGTGACATTCAAGAGGCAATAAACAATCTGCTCAGAAACGAAGGCTCCTCCAAGCGTGGCATTCTGATTCAAGAGGATGAGAAAGGAGATGTAAAGATGACAATTTATTCGCTCCTAAATAAAGGGGAGTGGGCAAGCATGGAGAAAGAAGATGTCATTCAAGGAAACGTTAATAAAACTCTTCATCGTCTTCTCTCCAACTCAAATGGAGAAGATTCTAAAAAGATAAAGATCGGAGACACTGAAAGGGGTAATGTCAGTTTTTACTCTACATGCATTGAATCTGGAGCCTTGGATTACTTGAAACAGCTTCAGAATGAATCAGATGATGTGGAGGAAAAGGTGGAAAAGCAGCAAATCCTAGGTGGTGACATTGAAGAGACTAAACTCTTGTTGCGGAAAAATCAACAGGAGATTGGTCGTACAGTAGCAGCAGATGATATTGTTCCTGGTGATGTACACAGCATTGTTCAAGTTTTTATGACGGAGCCCACTGTCACCTATAGAAACCTTGAGAAAAAAGACATTGTTAAAGGTGACCTTAGTGCTGCCCTGGATTCACTGACCCAAGCTATCAATCAGAAAGTCATGATAGAAAAAGAGGAGGTTGTAAAGGGAAACATACCCACTACTTTGAGGTCTCTAGAGGAGGCCCAACATCAAGCCAAAGAAGTAGAAAAGCCGGAAATCGTTAAGGGAGACATCAGAGGTGCTCTTGAATCACTGGAGAAATCTGCAACATCTTCCAAAACAGAGGCAACTGTGGAAGACTTAGTGCCAGGTGATATTAAAGGGACCTTAAAGTCCCTGGAACAGGCGAAGCAAACTGTAAAAGAGGTGGAAAAAGAGGAGATTGTCAAAGGTGACATCTTCACTGCCATGCAAAGTTTACAAGAGTCATCAAGTGAGAAAAGGATTTACCAGCATCAAGTGAGTGAACAAGGGGATGTTAAAGCTACTATACAGCTCTTGCTGGAACCGACAACATCTCCAAAAATCCAGCGCAGGGGAAGCATTGAAGGGGATATTAAAACATCTATTAAGTCTCTTTATGAAGGACAGGAGACAACACAGATAGAAAAAGAGGAGGTGGTAAAGGGGGATGTTCAAGGGACAATAAAGTGTCTAATGCAAAGAAAACAGTATTCAAATCCAAAGCGTATGTATCCTCCCAAGAAAGCAAAGGTCCCAATGAAAAATCCTTCAACTGTTAAGCACACAGAGCATGAATGCTTACAGGAAGCTAAGAGTGAGACTGTAGCAGTCAATCCAGCCCCTGCTGTGAAAAACCTTTCTCAGAGCATCGAGCCACAGAAGGACACACAGAGGAACAACGAAAGCAAATCAGTGAAAACCCAGGTAATAACCCAAGAGGACCAGTCTGTTACTGTAGCTAAAACAGAGACTACTTCTGGGGCCTCTCAACAGAAGAGTGTAAAAGAACAGAAGCAGAAAGTGCTGCCCCCACAGAAAATACAAGCTCCTAGGCCTATTATGATAAAGAAAAAACAAATAGGTTCTAATGATCAAACAGAGACTAAAGCAACTGATATGAATGTGATGAAAGAGGTGCAGAATACATCACAGACAAATATTTCAAACAAGCAAATATGTGAAACAAAGACAATCAAACAAGTCCAGACTACAGTGATGGAGAAAACTGTCGTGCATAAGCAAAATGTAACAGTATCAGAGCAGGTGTCGACATCTCAAAAGCAAACAGAGAATAAGGCTCTCACACAAAAGCTGAACATCAAAAACATGAAAAGCGATCACCGTAACATTGACATTAGAGGGAAAGGTGTGATCAAAAAGAAACCAGAGATTCATTTCCCTCCTCCTCCCTCTTCACCACCTCCACCTTCAGACTCTGAGCTCTCCCTCCCTCCGCCACCATCTCCAGTGCTGGAGTGTCCCCCCTCATCCCGACCTTCTGTCATAAGGCAGGACAGTGACCTCCCTCCCCCACCTCCACCCCCGCCACATCCTATGGAATGCATAAGGTCTGAGCCTGATTTTTTCCCTCCTCCTCCACCACCTCCACCTCCACTGTCTCTTAGTGCTCAAGATTTTCTTCCTCCACCTCCCTCACAGCAAGAGCTTAATGCGATGCCTTCCCCTGAAAAGGTGGGGAAAACCATCAATAAGCCTCTATTTAAAGTCCCCAAGCAACCAGAAACACAGAAGCAGACCATACAAGTTAAGCCCAAATGGCAGAGAAAGCAACCAACTCCTCCACCTCCACCTCCACCTCCACCTCCACCTCAGCTCACACCTGATCAGGATAGAACAGTGCCAACAGACCGTAAAGAAGAAATAGAGGTTCAGGAAGTAACAAAGACAACTCAACAGATTAAAACAAGCAAACAGATTCAGTCTGAATCAACAGCAGTATCACAAAAAATATCCAGCATCCCAATTGGCAAACCAATGCAAAAAGAAAGCCCACAGCCTACTAAGAAAGTTTTTGTCCCTCCAATTAAACTGCCTCCACCTCCTGAGCCTGCTTCATCCCCAAAGACTAGACCCTATGCCCGCAAATTCAAAACACCTCTCATGCTTGCAGAGGAAAAGTACCGTCAGCACATTATGGAGAAAGAGGAAATAGAGAGGAGTAAAGTCACAACCCCTACTTCTCCACCAGTTAATATACTTTCCTCTGCTACCATTGCTGAACTGTCTGTAGCACAGTGTACTGAGAAAGAAGTGGCCACAGAAGTCACAAACGCAAAGACTGAAGAAGTTAAGAGTACACCCAAAGAAGAAATATCTGCACAAGACTCTGCTAAGAAAAACCCTTCCCAGATTCCTTTGAGCAAGCCCTTGATCTCATTGGTACATAAGAAATCCGTCCCTGAGTCTTCAAATGCATTTTTAGATAAAAAGCATGTTGCCAGCAAGCAGTCTTCAGAAAAATTACTTGCTTCAGCTGATGTTGCTAGAAAGAGTCTAACTGGAGCTGAGAATCAGACTGTTTCTGCTTCCAGGTCTCACCATGAGGCCTCAAATATTGAAGTCCAGTCATGCTCCAAAGTGGTCACTTCCTCTGTCACGGAGCAGCAGCAGTTTATTAAGAAATCCAGCTCCAGGTCTATCGCTGCCACACAGAGTACTGTCCAAGAAAATGTAAATCTTCAAAGCCAAGCTGCGGTCACATTGAAGGCTGAAGATGTAAAGAATATTAATGTGCCTCTGATGCAGGATGGAAAAATGAGCCCTTTTCAACCTACTAAAATTCCAAAAGTAACTCCAAGTTTCAAGGTGAAAACCTTTAAGATGCCAACAGAGAAGAAAGAGGAGAAATGTGATAGTTTGAAACAAAAGGGTGCGATGAAAAGTGAAATGCATTTACAGCAAGAGAAAAGTAATGTATCCCTGAAAAGTGAAACAAATGTTAATCAGGAAAGCAGTGAGCTGACTTCAGCAAAAACTGAGATTAAACCAGAAATAAAAATAAAGGAGAAGAAAAGTCAGGTGACCCCACCTGTAAAGGAAGTTGAAGTAGAGTTTCAGATAAAAAAGGGAAAGCAAGTGCTCAAAGACATGGAAGTAAACCTGCCACCATCCGTTACTGTTTCAATGTCTAAGGTGCCTAAGATAACATCAGCAGCAACCCAACAAGGACAAGTCCATGGATCTGTCTCCCACAGTCAGCAGAGCATGATGGCAGAAAACATACAAAGACACAAGGAGGTGGTCATGACTCAAAGTGTGGTACAGCAAAGTCTTCACATGCAAAAGCAGCAAACCAAGCAACAAGCAGCAGAAACAAATAAAATGCAGATAAAGGCAATAAAGTCAAAAGGTGAGCCTAAGGATGTGCCGGTTAAAGAGACGGAGAAAAAGGCCCGTAAGCACGAGGCTTATTTAGAAGAAATCACAGATTTAGAGAAATGTAATGTGGTGCAGAAGCTGCATGCACACATAAAAGAGCTTGAGGGCACACCAAGTAAAATAGACTCCAATGGTGTCATGATGATTATAAGTGAACTCCCTGACTGGGTGATGGGCTCAGATGAGAAAAATAATTTAAGGGAAATAGCTAAAAAGCAAAGTAAGAAAAAGTTAAAAGAGATGATAGTCTATGTGAGAAATATTGTTCAAACCAAGCTCACATCTTTAAAAGACACCTTGATAACTGTGGATAAGAAAGAAAAAGAAGAAATAGCACCAATACCACTGCCAGTGCCTCCAAAACCAGACAAGGAAGTTTTAAATGGAGCAACTGCAAAGATATCAAAGATTAGTATTGGCTCGTCCAAAACTGAAAAGAAGGTGGTCGAAGAGCAAAGGTCAATTAAGGAGACCAAAGGTGAATTGGTTGATCAGAGAGTGTCATCCCCGTTGGCAAGCATCCGCACTCCATCCCCCACTTTCATTAGTATTGAATCGAGGAGGGTAGACTCGCCTCTCAGAGTGACTCCCTCTCCTCCACCCTACAAATCTGTTGGAACGCCTCCGCCTCCTCCTCGCAAGTCATACACGCCCACATCTACCTTCAGCAGGGCCACGCCATCTCCCACCCTGAGCCGCTCTGAAAAGCTGATGAAGCTGAGGGATACCACCTCGAGGCTTTCTTGTGGCATGACCCCTCCACCTCCCGTGTTGGTACCTTTTGATGCTGAAAGAGAGCAATCATCCCCATTCAGTGACAGGGGCACTCCCATAGAGGGCAGTGAGCAGGGAGTGGCAGATGTTGCAGAAATGGTGGACTCCATGATGACAGTGAAGGACAAAAAGTATTTCTTTGAGGCAGCACAGAAAGCTGAGGTAAACAGGTTGTATATGCGGAAGGATCCCATTGATATCCCTGAGCGTTTGGGACCGGACACCGAGGAAGGCAGTGTGCCTGTGATTATAGAAGTTCTGAAAGAGGATCCCCCACGAGTTGACCTGTCCAAGCTGGTAAACAGATTTGAATCTCCAAAACCTAAAGTCTATGTCAGAAAAGAGCCTATCCTCATTGCAGAGAGGCTGGGGAGTGATACAGAGGATGCAGAGGCTGAAACACATGCCTCAAGGGCTGAGGAAATCCCCATGTTCAACGTTAAAGCAATAAAGGATGTGTTTGAGACAGGAGAGCATAGTTCTCAGGCAGCCCGAGAGCTAAGAGAACAAATAGAAAAAAGAGAACCTGAGTCAGCCTGTTCCGAGCCTGTGGGTCACTCTGAAACAACATCAGTCACTGAGCAATTTTGCTGCATTGATGACTTTGGAAACATGACAAGTGAAATGAGAAGTGCAATGCATTCTGGGAGCTCTGTGACCCGTGGTAATCCTCCATCCTACGCAGATGTGGTGAGAGGCAGAGTTCCAACAGTTGCCGTCCCCCCTGAGGCCTCCACCGAAGAACTACTGAGAAACTTCCAGCAGTCGTGGGCTGAGAGCCAAGGAGTTTTCCAGAACCTGGGTTTCAGTGTCACAGAGCAGAGGACTTCTCAGATTGTAACATGCCAGCAGGAGACGGTCGTCGCGGGTAAACGGAGTTGTGCAGCATGAAGATACTAAACCAGCGTGATGGTGTGTTTAACATGCTTTGTGTGCGAGACTTTGCAGGCATCACCTACATTGTGTGCAAAGAAAAAGAAGCTTTAACACTGATTTGTAACTTATTTACGTCCCTTGATTTCCTCTAATGTGTTGTTCTTTGGTTTAACTGTTCCCCTTTGAAGCAGCTTGCAGTTCGAATGCTGGCAGTTTCACGTTTTAATATTCAGAGGTTACACTTTGTCCTGTTTATTTATGCCACTGATGCGTGAAGCTGGGGTTGATACTAACATGTTGAACTAATATTTTCTTGCCTCAGTGTGCATTGCTGTTTTAAATGTGAGACAGCAGGGAACTGCTCAAAATGTCCCCAGCAAGGAGAAAATACTTTTAGTTCAATTATTATTCTTCATTTGAAGATAAGTCTTCACATTTTATTTTATGTTCATGATGTGAATTCCAAATTTTTAAAGCATTCAGGTAAAGAAATTTTCACATTAATTATAAAAAGTGTTCTCTGACCATTTTAGTGTAATTGTAATTCTAATCCTAATTACAGTATAGTGCATTTTTCTTCAATGCATTTCCTAACATGCAGGAGGAGTGTTGGTACACTCAAAAACAAGTATTGTTTTCATATGATTCCTTACACTTTTCCTTAGTGTCCTAAAAATATATTAATAATTTCCTTGGATGTTTCCTAGAAAGAGTAACAGAATGCACTTTCATAGTAATTACAGAGAACACGAAAGCAGAGCCAAATGCTAAATCATTCCTCTGTGCGACTGTGGGATCATTTGAACTAAAAAATGTGTTCAAACTTTCGTTTTTGTGTTTCGGATTTTGGCTTATGTTACACATCCAAGCCTCCTTCATTTTTATCTTTGTTTGAGAACGATGTCCTCTACCTTTATCTAGCAATTTTAGGTGCATTAAGGATTGCTCACTTTATATGCAAGTAAATATTAATTCATTGTTCATTAACAAACATGTGTTGAACTGTAATTGTTATTTGCATTCCTTTCGGCTTATCCTGTGTGTTCAATCTACATGAATTAGCCCGTAGAAAAGAAAAAAAAATATATTAATTGAAGCACAGTTTCTGCTACACACTTAAAAGGAAGTAATTAAAGAACAATGACAAAATATGCATACAGAATTCATAAATAATGAGACAAACATCATTCACTTAAATACAATACTTGACCCAGTTGACACAAATGTGCATGTCCAGTCAACATGCATCATAATTAGTGCTGCTGCCATAGTAGGTAAGTAGAGAAATGCTGTCTTACTTTTGCCCCATCACTGTCAGATTTAAGTGAAACAACTTCTTAGCCAAACAAAACAAAAGGCATGCAGGCAACCCACTGTAAATGATGGCGCCCTATCCTCAATAATTAACATGGCGTGACATATATTCAAATTCATTATAGGATCCGGAACACTTGCACAGTAATAAACTATCACGCTGTCAATAGAAGAGTGTGTACTGCTGCAGGCTACTTATAGCACAGATGTAAGATAAAGGCTATTTCAATCAAGCATTTTCACTTGCAAGTTGGGACAAAGTAAAATCAGAGGGTCTTATGGTGATTACAGGTAAAAGAGAAGAAAAAAAACATTTTGTTTGTACAAGATTCTATTTGTTGTTTTGGAATTTTTCTGTAATTAGGTTGTTTTTTCTTTTTTATCCAGCATATGAAATCAAACAATAAAACTCAATAAAAACAATAAACAATAAAAAGTTTAATGCAGAAAATCCCCCCCGCATATGACCACAGTAAGACTGTAACTTGTGAAGAGAAACAACAAGCACTCTCTTTTTTTTTTACATTAGCAGTTGATTGGAATTAATTCAGTGCAAATGCACCAATTCAGCATCTCCATCTTAACTATAATATGTACCAAATTACATGAATTCTACTGGGAAATTTCCTTAAATTAAACTTAATCACAGAGCTGTTCAATAAATTATCACCTCCTTTGTGTTGCAGAAAATTCGAATTCCAGAGTCCGAACTGTGCAGGGTGTGTCGGAAGAGGGTGTACCCCATGGAATCACTGATTGCAGACAAACAAAACTTCCATAAAAGCTGCTTTCGCTGTGAACATTGCAGAGGCAAACTAAGGTAAAGCCATTTCACAAATCAAATAGCGCACCTATGGTTTCTTTTTGCACTATTGTAATCTTTTATTGTCTTTGTTTTTTGTTTTTTTGTTTTTTTGCAGTCTTGGCAACTACGCCTCTCTCCATGGACGAATGTACTGCACGCCACACTACAAGCAACTGTTTAAGTCAAAAGGAAATTATGATGAGGGATTTGGACAGACACCACACAAAGAACTGTGGAATAATAAGAACCAACAGAATTCAGCTGAAAAAACAAAAGTCAAATCACCATCACCTGAAAAAAAAGTGATGGATTCCAGATATTCCCCTGCTCAGAACACTTTTGTTACTGAAGAGAATGACATAAACAAGACAATGGATGATATCAAAAAGCCCACAAGTAAGATTTCTGTAGTGTGGCCTCCACAAACAGACTCTCCAAAGAAATCCTTCACTATTGAGGAGGAGTTGAAGCTGGTTAAACCATCATGGCCCCCTAGCGAGGCCGCCGCTCAGGAAAACCACCACCTAAATCAGCCTTTGAGGCCTTTAATAAAAGAAACTGATATCCCCGCAGCTAAAGTACAAAATGGACCCCAGGAAAATAACAAAGTGCAGGAGGGTGCCTGCTTAACAGAGAGTGTGAAAAAGCCTGAAGAGACTCCTGCAGTGTCTGATACTCTGACCTCCCCTGTACCAGTTGCTGAGGAACCAGTGAGAGATACTCAAACTCGAGAAACTAAAGAGCCAAACGGCTCTGTGGCCGGGGCGCAAGTGGGTTCAGAAATGGACTCTGAAGTGCAGCCTAGAGTGGAAGAGAAAGAACAAAGCAAAGAGAATGATGGTGGAGCTGTGGGAAGCATAAAAGTGCTGGAGAAGAATGAGGGAAAAAATATAGAAAAGGTGGATGAAGTGAAAGTAAATGGGCATGACGAGCAGCTAGAAAGTGCACCAGGTGAAGGCCAGGAGGAGATAGTTAAAGGAAATAATGACAGCATGAACAATGGGGAGGAGGTAAAGGTCACGTTAATAGATGAGGAGGCAGCAGCAGGACATACACTGAATGCAAACTCCAACAATAATAATAATAATGGCCAGACACTGCTTGACCATGAAATCCTGTTTCAAGGGCTTAATGAGACACCCTGTTTGACAGATACAACCCGAGTAACAGACTTCACCCAAGCGGATCACTGTGAAGAATCTAAATGGATGCCAAGTGAAGTGCTGCAATTGGCACAGAGGGATGATGCCTTCGTGCCAGCGAGTGCCAAATGTACTGAAGCCACAGACTGCTATTCAGACACAAATTTCTTCACAGATACAGCCGAGGGAACGTTCGCTTTCAAAAACGAAGCCACTGAGCCAAAGATTAGCACATCAAGTTTCCTGGAGGACATTTTCGCCGGCCTCAGTACAAGCAGCTCTGACCTGCTGTCTGATTTAAAATCTGACATTTTTAGTCAATCTGCCGGGGAGACGCCTCTGGTGTCAACGCTGGATGACCTTTTGGATTTTGGGATGGAGGCCTCAGAAAGAAGCACAGATGCAATGGGAGATGTGAGGAGAAAGCATGAGAGCAGTGACGGCTTTGCCCCAAACTACAGCGCAGGTGTGTCTCTGTGGGCAGATGACGATGACACCTTGACAGTGGAGGAACAGATCAAGAGGAATAGATACTATGAAGATGAAGACAGCTCCTGAATTCGGCCCATTTCAGTTAATAATTAGGCAGCCTCGACCACATGTAATTTCAGATGTCCATGGAGAGATGAACTGCTCTGATTGAACATAGTGTTTTTGTACTAAGTTTAAAACATATATCTGCTCTTTTATTCTTTGTCTAGCTGTGTTTGATGCAGACTGAATGCACCTGGTGTGCACAAAAATGGAAAGTGGATATTTGTTCTTGTATACTACTTAGTATGCATATCCACATTTTTACTGACTGATCTAAACAGGGCTACAGTATATTTTCAAAATCTGCAATATGTGCATTCATTACAAACTGTGTATTTCTTTAAATGAATGGCTGTCAGCTTTCTTTTGTGTTTGAATAAAAAGGATTTCTTTTATGCCTTGTGGTTGAAATAAAGCTTCATGAATTTGACAATATGACTTTTTATTCAGTAAGTGCACAGACAGATGGAAACAGTAATGGTACTTAGCTGTAACAGTGCACCAGCCCCTATGTGTGGCTGGCTAGTTTGATGTATAGCCTACCTAGATAACAGAGTCCAGCTAGGATCTCTTTGGCGAAAGGTCTATCGATTTTCACTGATAGAGCAGGCCTGTTGTAGAAGTTACAGATTTTTCCATTAGGTGGCTTTTGTCACCTTTGACAGATTTTTTCCCTTCTCAGGTACCAGTTGAACATGTGTGGTAATTGGCTGCAAAGAAAATATACTGCAGTGTTAATCACACCAGGGAAAAGAAATGTGGTTTAGTGTCAGAAAAGTGTTGGCTTTATAAATTTTGTGGTCGTCATTCTACATTGTGCTGACAGTTCCTTAAAGTTGGGGAAAAAACTGTAGCCGAGTCAATAATTCAACATCTTTTCCAGAAATGCTGTTTGGCATCTTTTTAATTAGGCTATTTTTTTTGCCTCCCGTTTACATTTTCATTGACAATCCAAAGTAGATGCAGTTTGGTCCATTTTTGTATGTTGTTGTTTATCCTCCTGTCAAATAATTCTCAATCCAAATAACTGCTGATCCAATCGGATAGTGTGGGCAACAAATAATACAACTGTCCCGTGTTTTGCTGTGGAAAATAGCACAAATAACCCAACAGCTGTTGCCACAGGTTAAAGGACAGGTATACAGTTTTTTATAAGTGGATCTTAAATCAACAATTGGATGCTCTTTAAATAAATCCAAGAAAGCAATGGAAAACAAATCAAGAATGAAAAGACAAATTTTCTTTTCAGTGTAAAATGGTTAAAAATCAGGGTTGGCTGAGTCTGAAGACTACAAGTTTGAAAACTAAACAAAATGATCTGGATTTGTGGAGTGAAGGAAGTGAGCTTATCAGATTTCCTTGCCGACTCCATATTGCTGCTTAAGGCTAAGCAGCTTGAGGCTACATTATTCACGCACAACACACAGGAAACAAAATTAACTTGCACTGTGGATAATGCAGTCACCAGATGTTTTGTCAAGGAAAATTAGCTGTGTAATGTGGATTGGTTTTCTTTTAAAAAACGTCCCCATCACGGCAACAATGTTATAAAAGTGCTACATAGGTAAAAGATTCATTTTAACGTATACAGTGCATATAGAAGGTAATACAATCTAATAAAAAAGACCTGCAATAAAATCCACCTTCACAAAGGTCATCGTGCAGAGTTTTTGATAAAACTGTTGTAGAGAAATGCTGATTTTGCTTTTCTAGAACAGTGAAGTATTCATTTAAGTTCTCCTAAAATTCAGCACTCTGATATAGACAAATCAAGTAGAACGATGGCCTAGGGGTTTGCTGATAATAACACTGCAGACTATTTCTGTTACTGTTATTATGGTGCCAACTTTAAAGCAACTGTTCTAAACTTTGAGCCATCGTTCAACCCTTATGTTTCCATTTTTTTGTAGTGTTTTTTCATATCAGTACATCAAAAAAACAACATACAATTTAGTGTAAGCGCTCGTTAGGTTTGATAACCCACCAGACACAGAACAGCTTCAACATCAAAAAACACTGACAGATAATGTGAATATTGTTAACTATCTCATTAAAATGGCACCTGTCAAAGAGTGGGATATGTTAAGGGGCAAGTGAACAGTCAATTCTTGATGTTGATGGGCTGGAAGGAGGAAAAATAGGTAAGCATAAGCTAGGATCTGAGCGACTTCGCCAAACTGATGGTGAAATGACTTGGTCAGAGCATCTCTAAATGTCAGGTCTTGTCTTCCATTTGGCCCACAGACTGTAGATTGGGCCTCTTGTTAAACTAGATAGTGTGGCACTATCATCACCAGATGGTGTTGGGAATACCAAGCCTTTGATTGCGAAGTAACCAGCAAAAATTGTTAAAAGAAGTATGGCTAAAAATATTAGGAGGGTCTGACATTATTGTTAAAATTGATAATATGTAAAAGAAAAGGAAAATGTGGGTAGGAAGTGCAGAGTGAGGGTTCCAAACCTAGTTCTTGATAGACTGCTGACCATAAAATGGTCAATATTAGCCTGAAGATGGAGCTAATGAGCTGGATGAGGGTTAGTTAGGGTTAGGCAGTAGGGTCAGATGACCAGGGTTTGGGAAAGCCATTGGTCAAAGGGATATGACCCAGAAGAGACTAATTTATGTTGACTACTAATATGTCTAAAATTGAGGATCCACCATCATGTCAGCAGTCTGTAAGAGGTCCCTCTCCTGGTGGTGAGCAGGGATAGAAATCAGAGAACCAGTGGACCTGTAACTCATGAACGTACCTACTAATGTCATTTTATGTGTTTCTATTTGAATTCACAAGAACCTATAATTTTCTCTGAAATAACTAGAAACTTATTTCAAACTAAAAGTAACAAAAAATAAGAATTAAAAGAAATAAATTCAATAATATTACAAAAAGAAAGCCCAACTGCAGAATTACTTCTTTTCTCCAATTAAAAGGCTGAATGACACCTACAGGTAGCACTGTATTCCAGGTCTTTTCTAATAAATCTGTCCTTGCCATTTTCATTTGTTGTAAAATATTCTGGGAAGTGAATGAAAATTTAACGGCAAAGTATGAGGTTTACTTATTGTATTGCTTTACAAACAGTATCACATTGAATATTGTGGGTTTCATCTTCTTGGTCATGGAAGCCTACCATGCATTGTCATATCCACTCAGGTTTGCAGAAACTGTTACTCTCCCTGTTTTTCTGACCTCCTGTCACAGACAATGACGTGTTTTTATGTAATTTATATGAAAAAACAATATGCCCTGTACACATAGCCTCTAACAGTTTTGCAATATTTTTTAAGTAATTGTTTCTGTTCAGATTTGCCTACAGTTGTTGTAGCCTATTACCTTTATGTAGTATGATCATCACCCTGTTGTGTGTCTTAGCGCTGGTTTTTGGGAGCCTATCCGGGCTGTTTTTCAGTCCCAGTCCGCCTCTTTTCCCCCTGAATCCTCCTCTTCAGTTAACAGAGACGTGGGTGTATTTTTGCCCAGATGCCATCAGATCACTGAGGCACGACAAGCGGTCGCTCCGTTGCTTGAAAGTCAATCTCCGGTAAACAAAGCAGCATCACACCGCTCTCTCCCGGCCTAGGAAGAGGAGGGAGGAGGGAGGTAGCCGCTGATTGGACGGCTCCTCTGCTCACTTCCCTCCTCCACGAGCGTGCCGGTGCGCAGAGGAGGAATCCGCGCGCTGTGGAGCAGAGCGGAGCGGACGGACGGAGCCCATCGTGTACAAGTTTTAACGACGGGACACGGAGAACAACCCGAGTAGGTGCTGAATAATGCTGGGAATAGTATCTGTTTTTGTGTTTCGCTTCGTGTGGTGTGTCTGCGCCTTTTCAAGTCACTGTTGTTCTGCTTCAGGCGCTCTCCCGCCACAGGACGGATTCTGGTTTGGGGAGTGATATTGATTTAACGGTGCATCGGTGGCTGTTTTGTTTACGAAAGCTCCATTTGACCCTTGCTGTGGCAGGTAATTTTGTCCTCCACTGTGCCGGAAATACTGCTTTTAGTTGGCTGACTGCTTTGTGAGGTGAGGTGACTAAAGTTGCCATTCGAGGTTTACTTTAAATACGTTTTACTTTGCCCTCTCCGAGGCTGCTCGGCGGCTCGGCACAGGTGCCTGGAGCTGGTAACCTACTGTGTGTGTGGTTTAACGGCTCAGTGGGTTAGTAAGGCTCATTGATGGACCTAATCTGTCGATTTAATTGCGTGCAATCATTTAATTAACAAGTAGGCTCAACGATGTATTGTTGGCATTTGTGTGTCTGTGTGAGAGAAAAAAGGAAGCTTGGCAGAGACAGGCTAAATCCAGATGAGCAGATGAGAACATTGTGCATTTCATAAAGCTGTACACTTTACAGCCTCCTATCTAGTACAATGATTTATCTGGCTGCTAATCCATTTCACTTAACATGAACTAGTAAAATGCACCTGTCCTCTGTTTCATTGCACAAAGGGATGAAAGTCACTGTCACTCTGTCAGATACTGCCACACTTTCACAAGGAAGTGAAAAGGACAGTGAAAATGAAAAGCAGGGGATATAACCCTCTGTGGCAAGCAGCTCAATGGGGTTTTAGCTTGTAGTCAAGGGGTCATAACAACAATTCACAGCCAGTGTCTCTGCTTGCTGTGAACAGTATGCCTAAGCCTCCAAAAATCCATTTCTAGAGATTTATTTTGACAGTTGCTTTGAAACATGAATACCAGAGATCTCAAATGCATCTCCCTCCTACTGGAGCGATCCTCCTTTTGGAATTACACCACTCCTTCAAGTGGCTACATCAATACTCCTTCACACTGTTTCCCATCAGGGAGTAATACCAGAGGAGCCAAGCCCATCTCTTCTGTGAGCACAGTGGCTTTCAACCTTACAATGCTGCCTGGGTCGTTAATACCAGCAGCCCTGCCAAATTCTCTCATTTAAGCCTGTATTCTGGCACATGGCCAGTTACTGATACTGTACAAGTGGAAAGGAAATAAAATGTTTCATTTAATTTCAGAAATGTCCCACAGTCCCACATTCATCTCTTGTGGCATGAATTAGAGTGTGTTTTAAAATCAATGACATATCAAAACAGGCACTTCATACACATGGCTGATTTTATTATTACAGTGATGAACGTGGCTTTTAAGGTCTAGTTTGGTGATAGAGGAACTGACTCTGTGTTTCTATAAAAGCGCAAAGGTGTGTTAGTTATTCTCAGCTTGCTTGACTTCTTTTTTAAAAAAACACTTTTTGTCTGTTGGCAGATTACAACATGACTGTAAAACCTAAAGTAGAGGAGGGCCACTGCAAAAAATGTGAGTTTTTATTTTTTCCCTTAAAATTAATTCAAGATATACAAGTCAGAATTTATCAAGCCAGAAATTTGGCATTAAAGTCAGAATTCTGAGAAACAAAATCTAAACTCAAATCAATTTTTAGAGTGGCCCTAATCCTCTCCCCTAGGATTTAAGCAGGACTCCAACTTACTGCCCACAGTTACATTATTGCAATGTGCGCCCTACACACACTCATTATTGGTGGTTGGCACGTTGGTCAGTGGGAAGCCCGACCCAATCCACACTCTTCCTTCTCTGCCATCATTGAATATGCACTGGTAAATAAGCAGCACCTAATTGGACGGCTCCTCTGCTCACTTCCCTCCTCCTTCGGTCTCCTTTCCTACATCTCTTACCCCTTTATCTTTACTGAAAGGTCCTAAAGCCCCTAATCCTCTTCCATAAAATGTTTAATTTAGATCACAACAAATATTGTTATAATTCCACAATCTACCATATACACTCCTCTAAAAAACAACTGTGATAATGATTGTGATCAGTAATTTACTTCTTCGCCAATGAAAAAGCTGCTTAGAATTCCCTTCTCCTGACACAGTGAGTTTAACAAAAATCAATGATTTTCAGCCTATTTAAAAATTCTGCCTGAGTAGTAAATCACCATTAAACACATCTTCCTTACCACAGTCCTACCACATCCCTTGTATCTATAAAAAGGCTGTTTACATCTGTTGTGTTGTAAACTACATCTTATTGACATCCTGTGAGAGGAAGCAAGCCCCTGAGTGTGCATTTAATAGGCCTAGTTTTAACTAATTTAACCCTTGTGTGGAGGTTCTATATGTAGAGGCATCCTCGCTGTTTGAGTTATTGACTGAATGTGACACTCCGAATTGATATTTTGAAATGTACAATAAAAATTGTGACGCTGTTCTCACTGGAAGGAGAGAATAGCAAATTGAAGCCTTGTTTTGTGGCTGAAATTAATCTTCAAGAAGCCCTCAGGCAATACCAGATTCTCTTAATTACATCATATTTTTGCTCTGGAAGTGATTGGAATTCGATTTATAGTGCAACGCGGCGCTCCCAGAAGAGATAAACTGCATGTGACAGTGATGAATGGCGTTTGTAAAGGCTGCAATAGAACAGTGTATTACAAACCAACATATTAACTCGTTCACTATTTCAGTGCATTTACACTTTTGCTCCTGTTTCTTGTCAACACAGTTTACTGGGAAAATCTGTCAGTTCGAGACTTGCTGTTTGTTACCGTGTGCAGTGGCATTTGGGTGCCCTCAGGGAACATATTTCTTTCAAGTGTACAGCTTGGCTTGTCAAATGTCACTGCTGTTTTGTCAGAGTCTCTTTTGGAAACTGCTGCTTTATGAAGACCTTTAGTTTACATTGAAATTAGCTTTTTCTCCCCCGTTACCACTATTAGTTTAATTTTACATTTGGCAAACCTGCTCTGTTATTCATATATTCATAATAGGACTTTTTTCATTAGCATTTCACAGGAAGGAATCCATTATAGGAGGGGATGAGGAGATGCCAATTTCTCTGCGAGAAAGTACAGGGCATGATCGCAATCCCAGACACGCCCAAGACATGTTCGTTGACTAGTGAGCAGTGTTTGCATCACTGTCTAAGCACCTGTGATTAACATCAGGCTTACAGACACAACCTTAATGCTCCCAGCAGGCTCAGATCCTCTCTGATCTCGAATTGCATGGTCTGATATGTGACTTGGCAGCACAGTGGTAGAGTGGTTAGTGCTACAGCCTCACAGCTAGAAGGTCCCTGGTTTGAATCCACAGCCGGCTATGGCCACTCTGTATGGAGTTTACAGGTTCTCCCCTTGCTCCAGCCTCTTGCGACCTTGAACAGGATAAGCGATTACAGCTAAAAGATGGATGGATCAGTGGATGGATACATGAATTGAAATCCAGTAGTGTGAAAAAAGCACAGATGGAACATTGAGCAGAAACCAGCAACAGTGTTGGAGAATGAAATGAGCAGGACGTGTCATTAATCGAATGCTGTATCCTGCAAACAACAGTTACCACTAGACTCATTTGAGATTATGAATAAATCTATCTCCAATTCATCTAAAGCAGGCCTTGCTAAACCTACCAAACATCTCAGTTCAAAACAGCACTCACAAGTCCTACTAGCTGACATGTCGGCAATAATGCAGTGTCCTGCACCACTGTGACAAATGCCTCAACACTGTTCTGTGTTGAGTGTGTTTTACACTTTAAATATCTTCACTACACGTATGGTAGAACAATGTTTTTTTTTCTTTTGTTTTTTTTCTTTCTTTTAGAAAAAGTGTAATTATAACTTACAGTAATTCAGTAATTATCTTTGTCTTAACAAGCTGGAACAAGTAAAAGGTTAAAATGGCAACTGTAGCTGTTGAATTCTCATTTTGTATTATTTCCTTGATTTAGTAAAACAACAAAAACAAAACAATTGACTTAAGCTCAGATAATAAGTTGTCTACAGTGTATTACAGTCTATACATTTAAGTTCAAAATAGGGATAAGAATAGCGGCTTTCAAAAACAGTTGAATTAAACTTCTACACTAATATAATTTCATCTTATTCTTTTTTATTAGCAAAGAGCAATGGAAAACAAAATAGGTAACAGCAGTTTCTTAATTGTAGCCGAAGGCTCTTACTGCTCAAATTGACAGGCATTACTGGGGGCAGATTAGATTAGCTGTAACTAATTATTGTTTCATTTGGCAAAAGCTAAAATGAAAAGTTGTTCTCTGAAAGCTAGTGTTTGTAGTACACTTTCTTTTCCAGTTAAAGTTTGGCTCGGACAAACCAACAATTTGAATCTGATCACATTAATAGTTGTGAATCAGGACTGTCAGTATTTAAAGTAGCTGATTGCTTATCTCTTTTCAGGTTGTAGCTAGGGCTGCAGCTAACAATTTTTGTCACTGGGTATTATGCACGCTCACTAGAATTAAAGTTGATAGAATGCTATCAAACCGCATCCCCTGTCAAAGCTGCATTTTCAAAAGAAGAAACAACACTGTTTCTTTCTTTTCAGTACTGTTGCACAAAGATGGCTAGCAGTTAGCTCAGTAGATGTTAAATGTAGATGACAGCTAGTACACAATTTCTGTAATGTCTCATTTTTTTGTTTTTAAACTGCAAACGTTTTAAATGTATAAGTTTGTATTGAGACCTGTATGATTCAGATCAGTGAAGAAGTTAATTCAGTTAGTCTACAAAGCAACTACAATACAACAGGGGACTATGTTATTTTTAGAGACCGCATGATAGAGTTTCCTTTAATATTGGTAATCAACTGATAGAGTTTAGACAACAGTCCACCTTCTAAATTCTGTGTGGCAAATTTTTCACAAGTAATTTGATCCCAATAATTCAAAATGGTATTAACCATCAATGCAGATGCTATGATGTGCTGACTCTTAGCTAAAGTGGCCCTGATGCTTTTACACAATAAGAGTGGACAGATAGATTGATTACCATCAGAACTAAGCAAACCTGTGTATTTAGAACTGACTCAGTAAGAAAATAAGTAAGTGTTATGGCCCTGGTCTAGGGGAACCTAGACATAACAAGATGTGCTCCACCACAGTTTCCATTCCTAAGCAAAAACCAGACCAAGTGTTCTAAACGACAGCAATTTTATATGCTTTGGATGTGAGAGGTGCCCAAAACAACAAACAAAAACTCTAGCACCATCCCTGTCTTACCTAAGCAAACCAAACAAATACAAAAACAAATGACAGGATGTCTAACCTGAACTCCTTACCCAAAACAGGAGAAAAATTAGTAAAATAAAAGGGCTTCTCACTCCTATTGTGGCTACCTGGAGCTCAATATGTACAGCGAGATATATTCATAATTATTTACAGAAAAAAATGTTCACAGAGCTCTCTGTGAGTCGAGTGGAGTCCAAACAGAATACTGAGTTGGTTGGGAGTGGCAGAGGTGGACCGGGTGGGGCTGCTGACATCGTGGTGTATATGGAGGAAGATGCTCCATCCTGTCCAATCAGGTGGCGATAATCAGTTCGAATGGCCCAATCAGTGACGACCACCTGTGTCTCAACACCCCCTCAGATACACCCACACAAAACACAGAGGAGGAGGAGAAAAAGACAACATAACAATAATAACACACGTAATGACTTAGGTCATAACATAAGAAAGTAAGAAATCTCTTTTATCATGATCTGAATACATAAAAATATGCCTAGATTGCCCCCTAACATACAAAGTCTTTCTTCTCATTATTGCTGAGGTGTTTGTTATTTTGTTTGGTTCAGTGGAACCACAAATACAGACCTGTCATTTAATTTACAGGGGATAATTGCAATTTAAGTACGAAAGTGTAATAAAAATCTGATATTTTTCTCAAATGTTAGTCCTGACTCCAACAAGTTATTAATCATTCATTCATTTCTGTACACTATTCCCTCTCAGTAAGCAGTATTTTCTTGTAAATGCTCCCCTGTGGAAGCATCCATGAATGTCTCTCCAGGAGTCACAAGTGTGGTTGACCCTGACCTCTTCTTGGGAAAGGCAAACAAAACGACAACTTCCCCCAAGGGATCACATCATTGTTATTCACTTGACCTTTCTTTCTGAATAATTAATTCAGAAGTTGTTCATTTTAATTGTAACATGATGATGCAGAGCCGAGGAGGAGAGCACTGCCCAGTTGCCCGTTTTCATGCAGAATTAATGATTTCTATGTAACAACTCATAATTTACAATGCATTAGATTTTATGACTGTCTGGCTGCACTGTAATTACTGATATGAGGAGGCTGTAACTTATAAGGCTGTCATCTTTTATAAGGTCTTGAGCTTTGTGCTGCTTTGGCTGTAGGATTTATCTCTGATTCCTTTCTTTCTCTTAGGGCCTTCACTGGTTTTCACATTGATGTGTTCTGACCTCTGCTGTTTCCCCACACCAGCTCCCTTTCTGGCTCTCTCTCTATCTCTTAGCCTCATTCCCTCTGTCTCTGTGGAGAAGGGTTTGGAAAGCAGCACAGCCAGCTATGTGTTTCATCTGTTGAGCTTAGCGCGCTGTGATCATGTCTGTGACGGCCGTCCAAAGTTTATTGGATCATTTGATAATCTCATTGGCCGGAGCTTAGCCATGCGTGTCCCCAGTTCTGTGAATGAATCCTTAGGCACAGATGATAGATTCATATCCAGCAACACCATACTGTGATCAAACAGATTTTTAGTCACTAGTCCTTTTAGCAACATGGCACATGGATAAAACAATAAACAGCCTGGTTGTTTGTTAATACAAATGTGCTACAATGGTATCACTGTAGCATACCAACGAGAAACTAGATAGTACTGTGCAATTTTATTATTTCAAAAATGTCTCCTGGCAGAACAAACCTCTTTACCATAAAATTAATGTGAACATTACACTCAGACAAACTGATTGTTGATGAAAGTAGTAAACCTTTATTAACAAACTAGACATATTCTAACAATATAAATGTACATAAGAACAGAACATTATACATACAAACAAAGGGTAACAGGTCTGAGTGAGCTGGACCCAGAAGGGGCATATTACATTCCACTTAACTAGCAGGTCCCATCCTTATTGACGATATGTTTTAGGTTGATGAGATGAATTCTTTACCGCAGCCAGGTTTGATAAAACAGCCCTGTGTTTACATTATAAGATTAGACTGAGTTTTTTAGGGAAGCCTTGGTTTAGTGATGAGTTCCTTTTTGTTTCACCAGTACACAGCTCTTGGGGTCATGGCAGCTTGTCTTGTATCCGATAGCTTGGTTAGAGTAAGATCAGGGCTGTTAGCTTCATTCGGCGCCCCCGCATAATGTTATCTCATTCTGTACCAGCTGTGGTTGCACATTAGCTGCTGTTGCCTTTCCATTTCCATACGCAAGGCTTTGCTGCAAAGCCTGGTGAGCCTCCTCCGCCACCACACTTGGCATGGGATGAGCCTCCCAGCTCTTTATTTTTTTTTTAATTGGGTTGTGATGACGGGACTTTGCTGGATTGCCAAGCTGGCCACTGAGACTATTGATGTCTCACAGTTTCTCCCTTTGGTCAAGAGCGCAATTGGATTTTCATTGGAGTAGAGGTAAAAGGATGAGGGCCCTATCTGGCTGTTTGGCCTCCAACAGCACTGAATTTATAGACAAAATACAAGGAAGCCTTGTTTGCGTTGGGCCTTGCTTCAGCATTATCTCTGCTGCCGTATGGATACCTTGTCACTCTAATTTTGAGGTTTAAAATTTAAAGTTTATAGTCCATTATGCTGAGCATATTTGGACGCCCTGTGGCTTATGAATCATATTCAAACCCATCCATTTGAAAATGTGTGCCTCAGTAAGAAGAGTGTTTTTTCCAATTTAAAAAAAAAGACTTGTGGAAGACATGTTGGACATTAACATTGTGCTCCAACCAATCTTTAACATTTTCAAGGCAGATGGTAGCTTCTGAGTAAAAGCATTATAATTTTTTGTCTGAACCACCCCCCCCCCCCCCCCCCCCCGACACTTTTTCTCACTCTCTAATCCTCTTTATGGAAGCCCAACATGGTTCCATACTGATATTTATATGCAGCAGGGTTCAGGGGAAAATGGGATGAGGAGTCAAAGTCATGCTGTTTTTAATTCTTCTGCTAAATTAATTAAATACATAGAGTACAGCTCAACACTCCATCACCATAGAAAATTCTATTTTATTTTTGGAGACTGTATCTATACAATTTTATACAGCTTTTAGTGTAATTCTCTAGGTGATATTAATATCGTGCTGCCTGCACAGTTGAGTTCAATCAGCATCTCTTCTCAATGAGCACAAATTCTTTAGTCCTTAGTGGACTCAACTAACCTATTTGAATAGTGTGTTTGACTCCTAGGTCTAAATATAGGAACATGCACTATTATGTGTGCACAAACATTATACAGAACCTCATTACTCTTATTCTAACTAGATGTAGCACTAATTGTTCCAGGTATGTTTGATACGCTTGATGCGTGTTTAAGTGTCTTTATCCTTCGAGGTCAGTATGTAAATTTGACATTTCCTCCTCAAAGAGATGTCGACCAAATTGATTTTGAGGGCAGGCAGATTTAATGTGGAGCAAACTCATCCCTATCTTATCCCAGTTGGTCTTGTTAACGGCCTTCTCTCTTAGCAGTAAGGAAAAAATTATAGTATATTTATATAAAATTGAAAGACCCAGATAAAAAACTTTCTGAGGTGACCTTCTGGACCAAACTGGGTATTATCATATCTTAATCATATTTAGAAGTTTCTAGTCACTTATGCTCATTATGCTATAATTAATGACCCATAATGACAAAGTGAAATAATACTTTTAGAAATGTTTGCACATATATTAAAAATCAAACAATTAATTTTACAATTCACTGAAACATTCTGAGCCTTTGCTGTGGTAAACTGCACCTTGTTTACTTAAACTGTTTCTAGAACTTAATTTGAGCCCACGTGTGACAAAGCAATTCACACACCATATCTCAAACTAAACTAGCCATTAAGTCCATTGAAAACTCTGTAGACCTCTATAAAAACAACTGGCAAGGCACAGATCAGGACCGGGCATAAAACCATTTCTTGAGCTTTGAATATCCTCAGAAGCACAGTGGCCACAATAACTGTAAAATGTTTGAAACCAAAGGGACTCTTTTTAGAGTTTGCTGTCTGGACAAACGCAATAACCAGTCAAGAAGAGCCTTACTCTTCCCTGCAGAAATTGAAAAAAAGGGCCAAAAGTACTGCCAGGATTTGCCATTTCAGCATTAATCATGTTGGTTTCAGTTTGAGTTTTTTTAAAACATTTGCAATAAAATTTTTAAATATGTTTTACCTCATTTTTTCTTATTGAGTGTATTATGATGGGCAGATTTTATCCATTTAAAATTAGGTCTACAAGTCCAAGTGTGTAAAAAGCAAGGGAGGTCTGATACTTTCTGAAACTACTCTGTTCTTTCCTTTGTATTACCCAGTTTATGTAGTTAATGCTTGCATGCTTAAAGATACACTCCAGTCCAGTTGGTCCTGTATCTGTAACAGAAGAGTCTCATTTATTCCTTGTGTTGTGTAGTTAGGCTCCTTGAATGATAATAGAGGACTTTTATTCAGCACATAGTTTTAGAGCATTGTACCTTTTTTTTGTGCATATGTTGACCACTTTGGCCTTTGTTAGATTGCAAGTGTGTGCCGTACATAAAACCAAACCAATTTGTTGATTTATTTAAAACAATCTATCAGTTGCTTTTCACACATAGTTTTAATTTTTTAAGCAAAATGGCAAATATTTACTATGTCGGATTTTCCAGTGTGAATGTTTTCTGCTTTTCTTCTTCTGTCTTCTTCTTTATCCTCTGATGGTAAATTTAATGTATTTAGGTTTTCTACTGTTGATCATTCCAAACATGCAAGACATCCCCTAGGGCTCTGGGAAATTGCAACAGCCACATTTAATCTTTTTCTGACATTTTTAGACCAATTCATTAATCAATGAATGAAGAAAATAATCACATAGACCAAAAAGCCCCATGTGGCAGTAGCAGGGACAAATGAAAAACAATATTAGAAATACATCTAAGGAAGGGTGCACACTCAGTTTTCCTCTTTTATTTATTGCACCAGACGTAGTTTATTTGTTGTTTGACTTGCTCTCATAGTGGCACAGAGGTAAAAAAAAAAGCTTCCCTTCGAGCATCCAAGAAGACATGGGGATAGAGGCAGAACACATTTGAAGTTGGTTTGGTACAATCATTTCTTGTACATACTTGATCTCAGACATACCAGGTGCTTTTTATTATTTCTATACTCCAGGGAAGCAACACACAGTTTTTTTGTGCGATTTGGTTCCTCTCTGAGTCTGATGCTACTACCAAATGTTTGCATGTTGTTATTATCAACCAGTTAATCCAGTTTTTGGCTTTATTAAGTCTTGGTTCATACTTAACTGAGAAGAAGAGACTGTTCCACCATTGCTGCCTGATTCAGAGGCAAAATTAGTTTCCTTCAACTCCTTGTTTTTTAAGCAGATTTTTGTTAATGAAATACTTTTATGTAAGAAAAAGCTGCAGTTATAAAATCAGAATTGCATTGTCCCACCTGGATAGACTAGTTGTCAGAGGTACAAAGAAAACCATTTGACGATCAAACATTACTCTAGTTACTTTCCACTGACATTGCCTCCTCCCTCTAGGAAACGATAATCCTCACCACCATCAAGCTCTGCTTTTGTAATTGACAGGGCGTCTGCAGCATCATCAGTGCTGCATCCTGGCAAGGTTAAGTCCACTGCATTTTCTACCTAAGTTTTGTTTTATTCAGCAATTATTCAGAAGCATTTAGCGCTTCATTTGACAGAGTATTTGGTTATGTTATTGCTCCCACTGTCATTCTTCTTCTACTGTGGATTTTTTGGACATTATAAATTTTTAAAAAATCTTGCACTGTCTGTTAAGGGTTCTGGTCATCAAAAGGGATTTACCCTGGGCATCGCTCTTTCCCCTGGTTTTATTTCTAAAAGTGTTGATATCTGTCAGGGTCGCCTTGTCTGACCACAAAGCAATTACTTTCAAGGGTCTGTTTCTCATATTCCTCCCTATTGCTCTCCTATTGTTTCCCTTAGTTTCATCTTCCTTTCATAAAAGCTAAATCTGATGGTAGTAAACAACAATGGTAAACAACCCAATATAGATTTACATAACTAATTTAATAACAAATGCAAAGTTGCCCTTTTTATGCATTTGCACCAGCCATTATGTTAATAGGTTGTCCATATGTCCTGTCGTTCATTACTTTTCCATTTTTGTGAAAACGAACATCTTAAGGGAGCTTCTTCAATTTTGCCATAGACATCTAATTGGACTAACTGATGAACTGACTGATTTTGGTGGTCAACAGTCAAGGTCAGTGTGACCTCATGTCTGTCCCATGCTTTTATCACAATATCTCAAAACAGTGCTCCAATTTTATTACTCATGGATGAAATTATTACAATTTGTGGTTGGACAGATGTGTTTTAACTGCATTTAGTACTTACTGATATACTTTTGTGGTTTTTAATTATTATCTTTAAACCTTTTATACAAAGGTAGTTTCTTTATTTTTTGTGATAAGTTTAACACAACAGCCCAATTTTATATTGAAGGTTCACAGAAACTGTAATAATTGCCTGTAAGTATCAACAAATACTGCATTAATGTGAAACAAATGCTGTCAGTTGGAAAGAAAATGTTGTATTAATTTTAGATTAATGCAGCAACACAATCAGATAAGGCACATTTCAGAACATTTTCTTCATGTGCATAGCATATGTAGTGATTGTAATCTTGACATACAGATCATTTTTCATTCCTTCACCTCCGTGATTACTCCTCCTACCTGAGGGAAAAGCAGCGTTGGCTCAATCATAAGCACCTGGTGACCTTTCTGATGAAAATCTGCTGCAGGGAAACTCTATTACATTCATGTAATTCAGCTGACTTATCAGTGATGCATCAGAACCATGGAAAAGTTGCTGTATCACCCTGGCTCTATAATGTTATAGAGAGAAAACAAAAAACTCCATTAATAGAAAACACATTCACCAAAAGACGTAAAGTTACCTCAGTTAGTATAGCTATTATTTTTTTTAAGAAGTACCTGCTAACTAAACCTATAATTATCCGTTCCTCACTGTATTATTCTTAATTTCTGTGAAAAAACTACTGTAGATCATACTGTGTTACTACTTGTTTAGCACTAAGCAATATATGAACTGTGTTGTTACTTATTGTATAATGATTTTTGCAAGACTGAAAAATGTCAATACTTTGCTCTCTAAATCTCAGTGTTGGTCTTGAACTGTCCAAAAATGCACAGTGAAAATGGGCCTTTGAAGTATGATTTTTAGCTGGAACAAACTGACAAATGTTTGAATTTAAAAAGTTACGGAATGATAATGAGGTACAGGCCAAGGTGAATATGCTGTAGCTTTTTTTTACTATACACAACCTTCTCTTTTATCAGATAAAATTTGGAGCATATTCCTTTTATTGCACTATTATTACTTATTTTAGTGTTTCCTTTATGACAGTGTGCTTTTTCTGTAATGTCCTGCCTGCACACTGTGGAAAGGTCCCATGATGTAGAGTTATTGCTCCCTTCAATCACTCCATATTTGGCAGTAGGCCTTCCATTTCCTGTGAATTCATCACCATTAAGAGAGCAATCAGTGGTGCTGGAGATCAGCTCAGGCTATAGGAAGCAAACAGTGTAGACGGCTGGTCCAGATTCACCTCCTCCATCACTTTATCAAGTGCTATGATCTATTGAAGGAGAAAGCTGGAGCAGTCTTCAAATAAAAGCAATAACTCTGTGCCTGTGGAGAAGGAAATCAGGAGCCAGACTTGTCATAGCAAGCCAGACAGCCCCCCCCCCCCCCCCCCCCCCCCCACACACACACACACACACACACACACCTGTGCATAACTTTCTGAATTTTCCTCCTCCTGCACCCCACCTCAGCCTCCTTGTTGCTGCCCTCTCACTCAAGTTTATCATCAGCTGCTCCCTGTAGATGGCTTATTGCCTTTTCCACCCTCATCTGTCCGCCTGGCTGAGAAGGCCTCCCAGGAAGAGATTAGCAATCCAATAACTCGTGGAGCATCCACCTCAGCAGCAGGTGCTCCCCAGAGTGAATGCTGATGAGAACAACCAGGACTCTATAATATCAGCCCAGGCAGTGTTTGGTAACAGCAAGCAGCCTCCCAGAAGCCTCAAGCTGCTGGTGATCCTGACCTGTTGTATAGTTATAGCAGGTTTCGCTCAGGGGATTTGAGCTCAACTGGTTTGCAGAGATTTATGAATTGGCTGCAATTGTTGTGTTTTACTGAACCAGAGAACTGGTCTTTTTACTGAAATTAAAGCTAGTTAATAAGAATATTCCATGTGTTGGAAACATGCCAAACATGTGAATGATCAAAAACTGTTTTCCATTAAAGTTGTGAAAAAAAATCACCAGAATAATTCTTTGTAGACTTTAATTTTGCCATGGTTTAATCTTTCAAGTCTGAATGCACATAAATTTACCAATGTGATTTATTTATTTATAATATTAATTATTATAAAGCACTCACATTATAATGACAATTAAAGTGTGACAGACAAATTTAACATCAGATCATGTGAAATTAAATATATATCCCACAAGTGAGACCCTCAGATTGCCTGATCCTAACCAGAATCCTGAAAGAGGTTTTCTCTTAGGAAATCCCTGCCTAAACCCTTGTAAAATGGTCTTTTAAACCTTGTTAAAAAAATATTATGCAAAAGGTTTTTTTTATGACTTCCATCTTATCCCCCCCTTTTTACATTTTATTAACTTGTTTTACTGTTTAAACTTTTGCATTCTTTTGTGCTTCATATTGTACAGTTGATTTATTTTATTGTGCTCTGTTTATCCTCTCCTAACTCAGTTTCTGCCTTTGCCACCTGTGGTTTTATGGAGCTGTGCTACAATTTTTTACTGTGATGTTTTGTTGCTCATTATTTTAGCCCATGGGTACTGTATATGGTATTACACTTGCATAACTTATGTCTTAAGTCTGATTTAGGTGCAAGTAGTCAGGTGATGTACTGAAATAAAATAGACAAAAAGTTGAACTTAACAATAAACGTCACATGTTAAGGATTAAGACACAATAAAGCCAAAGGGTTATTTCCCTTGTGGTCCTCTTTTTCTACTATGCATAAAGGTTAGAAACATTTAAATGATTAAGAGTGTTATGGTATCTCCACAGCTTTGGCTAACTTTTCCTTTGGCATAACGTCTTTTGATATCAGGCCTCCAAAAAATGATAGCACAAATACAACACTGAACAATCTTGTGTATTTTCTTTTTATTGGGAACACAATGACTTAAGCAACGTATAGCATCGCTGTGAGTAATTTTCCTTGTCAATAAATCCCCCCTGGCTTTCTGCTGCACAATGTGCAGTGAATTTACGCACTCTGCTCATGTTATCTGTAGTTTGTGTTTTCTTCAATTTTATGAGGACTTGCACTTCATGATAAAGAAGCAGCTGGACTCAGTTCCTCAAGGCCAACTGAACATGATAGGCCACTGTAGTCTTGTTGTTATGTATGAATTACATTGGACACCAGCTCTTTTTGTCAATTCTCTGGCAGCAGGGAGGTACTATCTGTAATGAAGAAATGGCAGCTTTTCTTATAATGATTGCCAGGGTCAACAGGGTTTATTTTTAGGATAGAAACATAAAAATGCTGTATTTTAAAATACGATTGACATTCACACACAATTGAAGTAGATGTTGTTTTTTTCACAGCTTTCAACCCAGTCATCTGTCATTAGATTCACACAAAGTGGCAAGCTGTGATCTTGTGTTTTCCCAGGTGCTGCCAAAATTATTCACAGTATCTATTTTTGATAAGTGTGACAGTTTGCATTCTAAATATCTGAGAGGAAGAGAGAGAGTGGCAGAGAGGTAGATTAAAAAGAGTAAGCGATGAAAGGATTGTCTTGTGCTGCTGGATGTGTGCCATCTCCAGTAAGGGAGAGGCCCTGCTGTGTATGTGGTACAGGAGACGCAGGTGCAATAAAAGATCTTCACTAATTGAGTGAAGTCCAGGAGGGACACACCAGATGCACAGATACTAGTCAGGGTTAGCTGAGGTCCTCAACACACAAAGAGAATTCTCCCCTTCACTGTTCTCCTGTAATTGTGGTTAGCCTAATCTGTCCCTGGCTTCCTGTCTGTGAAAGAAAATGTGTGGAGCTCAAAGCAGTCATCTGGCATGAGTCACAGCTGAGATCGCTACGTTGGCTTGGCATTCAGCAGCCTTCAAGCGAAGGAACAAATGAAAACTGAATTACTAGGCCGGGAGATTAATGGAGAAAAATGAAAAAGGATTGGACTGTACGCAGACACCAGTGTTACAGGTGTCTAGAGAGCAAAGATGGATGCCAGGATTCAGAATTTGGCACCCAGAGGTGCCTTGTGTTCCAGCAAATGATAGGCCTATGTCATATTAAAATAGACTGCTGAAAGGTACTGTGATATTAATTGTGACAGACATTCCCTCCTCCTTCATCTGCTACCAGTAAAAGCGTGTCTTCCTCACAAGAGAATCCGTCCAATAAGAGCTTCGTTTTACTGTCATTATTGCATGAATAACTATCTGCCAGAAAAGAAAAAGCCATTGTGGCTTTGTGGCTCTTTTTTGACAGACGATCATAGTTTTTGTGAGTGATTGAGCTAATATTTAACTTTTGTTTTACTGAGGATAAACAACTATGAGCAGCAAAAAATGTCTGCATAAAGCCCCTTGAATATTGTTACTTTGTCTTTGACAGTTCATTAGTGATAAGTAATTTCTTTTCATACGTGTATGATATTTTGGCATTTTAAATTCTAAAATAGGATTAATACAAAACCGCACAGCAACGACATTTGGTTTCATTTAATTGACCATACGCAGGTGTTATTTTTCATTCTAATCAATACAGATTGCAAGAGCCGAAGTTCAGCCACAGCCTTTTCTGCTATCTGATGTTTACATAAGCCTGAAAGAATGTTTTTAAATGCCAGAAAAGCTGCAGAAATTGCATTTATTCAAGTATTGGCTCTGAGATTGATTATCAGTTTCAAATGATTCCTCAAATTTGTGGATTATATTTTACTAGTATATATCACAAACTTGGTATTAATTGTTCCAACTTGCCAGACAATGACTGAATGGCTGCTTATACAAGCTTTTCTGCAATGAGACATCTCTTCTATGTGTGCTTTTGGATTATAGATTGGGCCTTTAATAATTAATGACGGTGTGCTTGTAATAACAGATTAGTGGCATAATCTCCACTGTATGCCTTTATAATGTTTTTTAAATTGTAATTCTCAGAAGCAATAAAAAGCTACAGCTTAGAGTGGCCGGAACAAATCTTTGTCATCATATTGGTTTCCATCAAGTGGCATTTTTGAGTTCAATTCTAATTCCTCAGTTTTGGAATTGCTTGCTCTCAGGATCTCATTCCGTGAGTGACATTTTTGGAGGAACCTGACATTTTGATCGATATGAATACGATTATTTTTCCCAATAAGGCTGGCAAAGCTGTGTCGCCGAAACAACGGGCTTAAGCGAAGTAAATGCATACATTGTTTCAACACCTACCCTTCATCTGTTTACAAATTTTGCGGGACATGGGGTCACAAACTGTTGTAATCTCGCCAGTCCAGTGTCGTCCCTATTAACATTTTATTTGTGTGTAGTGAGGTGTGATATGCTGACATGCAAATCATGCTGATTTCCCAGCACTGTCAGCTGATAGAGGTAAAGTGACGACAGCACCGATTGAAGAGGAGCCACGCTCTGTGGGCAACAATTATATCAAAGTAACTATGAGAAATGGACAGCAATCAAGCCTGTGCGTAAATCTCCAGAGCGCATGCTGTGTGACATCACAGTTTGTATTTAGTTGAATTGGTGGGAAATGGCTCTTTTATGTGAAAAGCTCTCAGTGTGAGAGGGATTGTAACTGGATTGGCAGCCGGGATTTAGAGGCTGAGGTTCACAGGAAGAGTCTTTGGGAACGTGGGGGGATGAAGCCAGTTTCATTGATTCAACTGTGCCCTCTTTAGTTTCATCTGTTGCAGTATTTTAGGATTTAGCATAAAGTGAAATTGTATTCTTATGCCAGAACCCATTGAAAAAAAGCTGTCACAAAATAAAATTAACGTTACAGCTTAGTCCAAACTTTCATTTTTTTGAACCTGTTGCAATGTACTGTACCAGAGCATGTTGGAAGTGTTGTGTGGCAACACTACTGCTTATTGGTACAGATATTTATTGGTACTGTTTTCAATACTCCTTGATTTTAAACAATCCATACAATTAGGTGCACAAATGCTCAATTTGCTCCTTTTTTATGTAGTTATTATTGAGAGTGTCATGCCCTCAAATAATTACTGATACCTGTGAGTATGTGAAGGGTTTTCTAGCCTACACAAAAAGTGACTCAGTGCCTCAGTTTTTTACAATCACTTTAGAAAATTTTGACACTCTTGCTTTTTTGCAGTTTCTTTGTAGATGTAAGTTCAAATATATGTGTATATTAATAACCTTTGCATCCTGTTTATCCTTAAAATTTTCTTTATAAGTCTAGAATTTGACCACATTTTGTAAATCCATTTGATTGGACTGTTTACACTGTATATGGTCCCACAATTCATACTTCATGTCAAAAACGCACAAAGTCATAACATGAAGTCCAACGAACTCTCTTTAGACTTCTGTAATAAAACTGTGGTGAGGAATAGATCAGGACAAGATTTTAAAAAATTCTATCTTTTGGTTTTACAATAAGCACTGTGGCATTAATTATTCTGAAATGGAAGAAGATTAGAATCACCAAGACTCTTCCTGGAGTTGACTATCCAGTTTAACAGCCACTCTAAAAGCCGGTATACTCTGTAGGAGGTGGGTTGTCCCTGATGAAGGATGAGCAAATATAGTTATATCTTTGGCTCCGAAATGGTGGTCCTTATGTTCTTCTGCGAGAAAGGTTCAAAGATCACAGTCAAGAAAGACTGCGTGAGACTGATGGTAGTAGTGTAACGGTGACCTGTGATCCGTATGGCTCACCTCCCACAGTTGGGCATATCGCTCTTCAGGTCTGCCTTGTTATCAAATTAAAGTAAATAACAATGCTAAAAAACATATTACTATGACTTTGCAACTATTCCTAGTTGCTACAGCACAATTCCCGACACTTAAGTTCAGAGAGAGAGTTCTCCACAGGAGGGCAAAGTATTTGCAAAGAGGTCTACTGTCTTCCCAGACAGATATGCAGGCATCACTATTTTTGTGAAAGAGCATTTTCAGTTATAAGGTCAGATTTCATTTTACTACCCTTACCCTCGTTCATTTGTTCAAAGAATAAGTACGAAATTGTGGCAAAAAATACCACAATGGTTCACATTTGATTTAAATTTAGCAACTGAACATTTGATATTTTAAGATTGATTAAGATTGACAGCAACATGCTTTCACTTAATCAGGCATTTCACATACGGTATGTAGAAGAAAACTCAGAATTAAATCAATGCAGTGACAGTTGAGATGCTGTAGTGTGTGAGCATTCTATTAGTGTGTGTGGTTTCATTTGTTGCCCATCTGAACATTGTGTTTCAGGTTAACTGGCCACACAGGCAGGGACTCGAGGGGATAGCTTGTTTGTTTTTGTGTGTTGTATAAGTGCAATGGAGCTCAAATCCTGTTGTGTCACAGACTTTTTGCATAACTCACTCTTTGTATAAACCCTCTTGCTGCTGCAGTGGAAACGCAAGCTTGGAAGTTATTGATTTGAGCTAATCTCGGGTAGTTCTTTTTGTGTATATGTTGCACTGTATGACTCCAGTAGCTTGTCAGCCCAGTGAAGAACTAACACCTCACACGTCAGCGCGCAAAATAGGACAATCATCCGAAACAAGGGTGTGTGGAATTAAATCCATCTTTGTTAATTTAATGAAATTCAAGCATCTCGTCCTCACAGCTCTCATTCCAATTAAAAATGAAAAACTGTGCACACACGGGTGGAAAATTATTAAAAGAACAGTTGGACTTAAGTGGAAATTACAGGAAGCCCTCTTCCCTTGCTCCTTTTTGAAAAGTGAATGTCAATAAAACTTTGTCAGGAAAGGTTAACACAGTCATTAGAATTCAGCCTGCAGCACCTCTAATTTATTCCCAAAGTGGCGCCTTTCATTTATGGATTTGTTCCATATTTAGTATGAAGGCGAATGTCATCTCTCACAGTGGCATGTCAGTTACAAGACACTTATTTTGCTGTCTTTGTCTTTGACTCACAGGTCAGGGATTAACACCTGCTGTCACTCAGAACCTGAAACTGAAATCTGTATCATTTTAATAAAACACTGTATGAGGAGGTTTAATTAAAGAAAGTACATCCAGATGTTTCTGCCTCAACGACGTTACTTGTTATTCATTTTCTTTTTTCCCAAGTAAAACATGAAAACAACGACACTTGTCAGCCTGATGCTCTTCTCAACTCAGGAGAACGGAAAGGCATTTTGTGGCGCCTATGACTCTCCCACTGATTAATGGCTAGAGGTGGAGGACCCATGTTGTGGCTTTGATGAGGCAATTTGTACAGTTCTGCAAGAAAACAATGGCAGTTCATTTTATTGCAGTGCGTCTCCAGGGATACATCAGCACGGCTGCTATTCTGTACAGTGAGGAGTTTAGCCCAATAATAAATCAAAAGATGCTGGTGTGCCAGGGAGGGGCGGTATTACAGCGCACTATTTAATGGTCCATGTGGTGTTTGTACCTCCATTTGAATGCAGAGGTTGATGCCAGCGTCTTATTGCATTCAGTTATGAATACAAAGCCAGGGACTGTTAACGCTGTTGCTTTTCATACCTCCCTCTGGGTGCGCTGGAACCCCACAGTTGATCATTTAGGCATTGTATTCTAAATATCACATTGTCTAGATGAACAAAACAGCAGCGAGGCCTGGGAGTACAGTATAGACATACTCCTTAATGCTTATCAATTACAAAAGGTTATTGATACACCACAGTTATGGCGATTTATTTTTTTTATTGTAAGCCTGAGGACAAACTGTGATACAGTTAACTGGTTGTTCCTGTTGATAGAAGACAGCTAACCAGCACACATCCATTGTCAGCATTTGATTCAACTTGTTACCTAGCTGGTGCCTGTGTTATATAAAGGTCTGTTTCTTCTCAATTCTTTTTTTGTATAGTTTCTATCCCTAAATAAAAAATATTTACTATTATGTACAGTTTAAGATTATTATTCTTAAATTATCAACTGAGAATTTTTCCTACATTTCTGCTTAATAAATTTACATTTCTGAAAGATGAATAGTCGATTAATAGTTTTACTATTTTAAATCTATTTATATAACTTTAAATTAATTAGGTGGACTAATTGATATTGAGATTTGTTTTATAAATACATTTTTACCTGGAAGTGTTTGGATGGCAGGCACATTACATTCAATGTGTTCATTCACACATTTATTCAGGTGTCCTTTAATTGATTAGCCCTCTGTGTCCATTCAGTTTAGCTTTACAGTTACTGTCATGGTTGCCATTATTATTAAGTTAGTTAATGAGAGCAGAGGGATACTTGTTTTATCTCACTGAGCTAGACACATGTTTTTAAGCTTTATTGAGGCAGGATAGTAAATATGCTGCAGTAGCATTAGCCAAGAGTAGAGCCAAGAGGTTGGACATGTGTGTGTGTGTGTGTGTGTGTGTGTGAGACACTCTAGAGAATGTCAGGAGGATAAGGTCCTGACTATGTCTGGAGTTTCCCTTTCAGACATGTAACCGACATCGGGAGATACTCCGTGCAAGATACGTTCTCACTTGTGAAGAAATACTCCATGTAATTAGGTGAGGGGTGGTGCCTTGGGCACTTTGAGCAGGGCAATCCAGCAGGTTTTTAAAGCTGAGGGTCTTGCTGGTCATATACCACAGAATCTCGTGCTGTTACTTGTATTTGTTTGATGATTTCCAGGTCTGCCCTTACCAAAAGAAGTTCACGAATTTCATTGTCCTTCCAGTTCAACATTGTTGTGTTCGTAATTTTACGTATGAGTTTTTCACCTTCAGTTGTTTGTATTTGCACGGTTTCGCTACAGTCACAGGAAATTGACGTCATCAACACCCCCACTCACTCATGGTGAATCCTCCGTAATATTACATACTCCCAGAGAAAAGAGGCTTATGTGTGGTTTTAATTATTTTTTTTTGTTTTACATTTTGTATTGTCATCAAACCTATTTTATTAAATGTTCAATAGAAATGTTTGTTAGTGCAGGATATAGGTGGCCAGCAGCACAACAGCTCTAGAGCAGCAGTCAGTGCTGAAATAGTGCTAAATTGTTCTTGACTTCTGAAAGGGCATGTTTGGGTTCTGGGGTGGCGGCGTCACAAGGGGCATGTACCTTGCAGAGGTGTCTAAGATGCCACAGGCCTTCCCATAGCATCAGTATTTGATACCGTACATGGATTGATATTGAGTCTCATGCCACAATAACCTTCAATCCCCAAAGTTGGGTATTGTAGCTGTAAGTTAAATGAACCTATTTAAGTGAACTATTGTTTGGTGAAAATAAATAACAGTTTATACTGCTCCACTTTAGTCATTGTACTTCACAATCTACAACAACTGACATCAAAAGCATTTAAATTTTGAAAAATAGATTTAGATGCATATTTTTTGATTATAACATGTAGAAAAAATTAAACGATGAGATTTGAGTTTGACCTTTTTTAATTGAAATGTGAGGCATGGTGGTATTTTTCATCTATTCTTAGTAAATGAGGATAAGGGTAGTAAAAAGAAATAAATATTTAGTGACATAAAATTTAATAATACCAGTTATCACATGACACCTGACTTTTCAAGCAGGCCTAATCCCTTACACTGTATTGATGTAAATTGGGTAGACAAGAGGAAGAAACTACAGACAATAAACATTAGTAGATAAGCAAAATTGCCTTAGGCCGCAGTGAGTGAAAAATATAAAAAATTGTATTTTTTTCCTCTGAACCAACCCCCAAAAATGAGACACATAATTGAACAGGCAGGAGAATGGGCAGAAAGCCTAATTATCACAATGAAATGCTTTGTTCCTTTTTAGTCTTTTCTATTTAGTTATTATTCCGTGTAGGACTGCTCTTAAAAAGTGGGCAACTGCGTAGTAGCATTAAAAAAGTAACAATGTGTTTTGTATGAAATCCTGCACAATAGAATGACAAGGTGGGAATCTTAAAATGTGATTTCTCAAAATATTGAACTTGAACGGCAACAGAAATAAAGACTAGGGACACAGAAAAGATAGCAGTAGTGAGGGATGAATACTGAAAGAGAAACACAGACCCTATGAAGAAAAATATTCTGCTTTTCACGCCACTCATCCTCCACACTCAGTCGATGCATAAATGAATACAGATAGGTGTAGGAAATTAGAACAGCAAAAAAGTAGCCTGGCACAAGATGTTGCTGCTAATCAGTCCCTTCAACCACTGTCCGACACTGCATACTAAACCCCATCACACACGTCTCTTTCCCTGATATTTCCTTTTTACAATTGCTTCTCTGTCCAATTCATCAGCCATAGAGTAAAGTCCCAGTGGAAATGTTTTCTACAGCTTATTTCACAATCCAGATGTGGATATTGGTTTGCATATTGACATCTTTGGTTATATTACTCTTATATTTCATCATGAAATCACTCAGTTCCAAAATTAATGCATACATTTCTGTAATGTGACAAAGATTATAGTCAAGTTTACAGTCTGCTGGGATGCAAAGAGTACCGTAAACCCTTCTCCGCAACTAAAAGTAGAACCTGTCATTGCATTAGAATAAAAAAATCTGTGGTGGTTCCTGAGAGAATACATTAGGTAGGATAATAAAGGTGACAGAGAGCACCCAGGGGGATTTTGAGAGGATAACGGTATATTTTCTGGCTCATAAATTATAATGCTGTCACAGACCGGAGAAGGTTTAAGAATGTATGGATGCATAGGAAGCTTTTATAAAGAAATAATATGAATGAAGAAATAGAACATAAATAGTCTTTTCATGGTTGTATGAATCCAAAAATCATTTTATCTCTAAATTAGCATGGATGCTTGAACAAAATAAAATAAAAAACAGCAACACTTACAAGCGCTTGCATCTGTTCAAAGACATTTGTTATTAAAAACCTATTCCGGGCTCATGTTAGAAATGTAAAACAATACTCAGCATGTAAGCTTCCTCAATCTTGTCATATGTCTGGAAGTTTTCATCCTTAATTAGAAACCCAAAGTGCAGAAACGCAGCAGACCTGCAACGCAACCCACTAAGAAACACCCTATTTTCACTTCTACCAGAGTCCATCTTGTCACTTGCTTCGTCTTGAGTTGAGCTTGACACACTGTTAAGTGTGATGACCCACGAAAAAACCTGCTGTTCATACTGCACAGATGAGAAAAGTCCTTTCCATGTGTCATTTCTGAATAGCACAGCACAGCTGGGGGCACACTTCAGTTTTGTCCCTGAGAGATCATTTGCACAACAACAAAAGAGAGAGAGAGAGAGAGAGAGAGAGAGAACCATAATGCATCTTTCCACTAAATAAATAAAAGTAATTTACAAAGTCATACTCAGTGAACAAAGGTGCTCTTTGGAGTTATAGGGCCACAACAAATGCAAACAAGAAAATCTAAAAGCACTCAGAGTCATGATTACTGAATATACAAAGGCTTTTATATGGCATGACTGACAAATACAGAGGACTGGATGAATTGCAGATTTTAAACTTTGCAGTTCCACTTTGTCTTTCATTGTAACTTTCATGTTTCACGCTTCTGGTTAATAATAGATTTACAGGTGAAATCGGTTGTAGCCATGTTAGTGGCATGGCTCTAAGAATAGCAGTGTCAGTTTATCTACTTTTTTGTAGATGACTGTGGTTCAGATGGAAATGTCTCAAAAGTCATTTTAGGGATTGTGATGAAAATGAGTGCAGACACATACTGTAGTGCCCTGAAGTCAAACACTACTGACTTTGGCAATTCTCTGACTTTCCATCTAGCATCACCGTGGGCTTCACTTTTATGTTTTTGTTTTGTTTTTTGTTAAATGTCTGTAACTATTGAATGGGTTGCTGCACAGTTTAGCACAGAGATTTGTGTTACCTTCAACGAGGACTAAAGTAACTTTGGTGATCATAGTAAAACGTCTACAAAACATAGGATATTGTATTAAACAGTAATTAAGCAAATTTCTGCCAAGTTATCTGTGCATGCATGTGCAAAGAAATGCCTGAATAATGATCCATGTTGTTTCTCCCTAACCTTTCATATGATCCAAACAGTTGTTTGTTAAGAGAGTGTCCACATGCCAGGAGGCGTCCTTTGGAATTGCTTAATGGCCGTTGTTCTGACAAATGGTGTAACATGAGTTTTCAAAAGTCAAAAGTCACAGTAGTATGGTTGGGTTTACATACAAGACATATATGGTTTAGTTGAAAATTACTGCTTTCTTAATGTTAAGCGACATGTTATGCGCATAATGTCTTTGTTGTTACAGCGGCAATAAGAAATTTGTTCCTCACTGGATTTGAACCTCAGAATTTTCTGAAACCTTGTCCATCGTTGAGTGCTTCCTGGCTTTAATAATGTTCGCCAAAATCTTCTAATAGCGGTCAAAGTAAATTCACATTGTGTGTAGAAGTTATATTTTGTAGTAATGACCTGCCTCTAAATTCTTAGATGCTACTAGGTGAAAAGTGTTAGACAAGTGCTGTTTTTGCTGTAATCCATAGTGTAAGAGGTGAAATTCCACATTCTTCATTTAACGGATTTAACATCCATGAAATAGATCATGTTGAAGCTGAATTAATAACCAGATTTAGATACAACACAAATTATGATCAACATCCAGTTTACCCCTTATACAAAAATAAACAGCGCACTAACAGAATACATAATGAAATACTACTTTTAAAATGTTAAATGTGGACCGGCACTGCACAGCTGGGGATGGGAATGGGCTGTTAGGGGTTCAGTGTCTCGCTCAGAGAAACCTTGACATATAGCCGGGACCGGGGATCAAACCACTGACCCTGTGGTCCATGGACGACTGGCTTGCAAACTGAGCTAGATTTAGGGGCTACTGAGCCCCTTAATCCAGCCCTATGAATATGGAATAATATTTTCAAAGTAGCTAGTTTTGGATAACACAGTTGTATATCTCTTTCAAAACAACAGACTAAAGACAATTTATTACATCTGTATCATTATGACAATTTTTGCTGCTAGCAGAACCTACTTACTATGCAGTGATTATGCACACATCAACTCAAACAAATGTTTGCCCAATTTCTGATTAGCTCTCTGAATTTTTGTGATTAGAAAGAAGAATAATGTTCATACTACTCTCACTATACAGTATGTCAGTGTTTTTATACTGAGAGAAGCAAAGCAAGGCGGTGCCTGGATCTAGCTTTTGTATACAGAACGTATGCATGTTGAATTAGTTAATGTAATTATCTCAAAATGGCCAAAAGATGCCAGAGGCAATAGCTGAATGTCCATCTTTGTTAGCATAATCATTAATCTGCTCCCGTAAAAGGCTGCATTCTAGTGATTTCAGGATTTCCACTAGATGTTGAATGTAGTGCAAGAATTTGCTTTCACTCAGCCAAGAGTGTTAGTCAGGTCCAATAGTGATTGTGGGTGAGAGCAGAGAGACAAATGTTGTGACCCCTTCATTTATTTTTGATAGGTTGTTAAGAATAATTAAGCTGTCAATCAATCTGTAGATGTTCTGCGTTTTATTCATCATTTTAGTACCTTTCATAGCTTTTGTACCTTTCCAAGTTGAACACTAAATTCATTAAGGACTAAAAGGACTAAATAAAAGGATTAAAAACGAGAGTCAATATTCAATTTAGCTTGGATAAATAACTGTGGCTCTATGAATGGCAGCTGTCCTCAACAACAATTTCCCTGTTGGATCAATAAAGTATTTCAAAGTCATTTTTTTCCATTTACAGATGCCCATGCCATAAAAAATAAATGTCAGTGTAGAGCCCTGTGCTCAGGTTATTATCTTCTGTTAATGATTTTCTTTGTCCTAATCTATTCTAGTGTCTTTAGACTACTTGAGCCTGGTGCTATGCACTACATGTTTTCTTTGTTTTTACACTAGAACCATTTTTGAACATCCATCAGTTTGCACATCTGGATAGAGTCAGGTACAGACAACATTTCAGTTACAGTCACTAAGGTGTTGGATGAAGTTGAAGTTGTCAAAATTCTGTCCTGTGTCCACGTGGTTATTATGTTAAAACAGGATAGGGCTAAATACAACCAGCTATGGTATAAAGAAACATATTATCTAAAATACAGAATCAATAAATAAATATTAGTAAAACAACATATGAAATGTTAAAACTGAGAATTTGGATTTCTTTTTCTTTGCAAAATATCTTGTTTTGAATTTGATGGCAGCCACATGTTTCAGAGATGCAGCAGGGGCCCATTTGCCACTGTGTTGCATCACCTCTTTAATGCTATGTGAACTACTGAGACATGCTGTTGTAATACATATAGAATGTGACTTCATTGTATCATTCTGTTGCTGAAATAAATGAGGCCATCCGTGAAAAATATGTCTGGATAGTGTCACATGTTGCTCCAAAACCTGTTTATGTTGTTCAGCATTGTGATAATGTCACAGATGTGCAAGTTGACCATGCTGTGTTCATTAATGCATTCCCACAGCTTTACAAAGTATTCTGCAGATTTGATAACAGTTTGAACTGCAGAATCTAATAACAATTCAGATGGTCCCTCTTCTCTTTAGCCAAGAATCCATAAGTTCAAAAAATAATTTTAAATTTTGAATTATCACACCACAAGACAGTTTTCCATTTTGCCTTAGGCTCAGAGAAGGTGGAGGTGTTTTTGGATCTGTTTTTTATTTAAGGTTGTTTCTTTGCATTCATGCAATGATTTACAATCAAAAATAATAATCAAAAAATTTCACACAATGTCCTAACTGTTGGAAATGGGTTTTGCAGCTGTCTGTCCACGATCAGTAAAATGGTAAACAATAAAAAAATTGTAGAATCTTATAAAAACAACTTGGTATACAACTGTGAAATTAGACACCTAATGACTTCTGGCAGAAGTGTGATGATACCAAGCTGCAATGAGAGGAAAAGGTGTAAGGGAGATGCTGTTTAGAGATGGCAGTTTGAACTTTTTTACCCCAATAGTGAATGAAAAGAAAAATCAGAGTGTAAAGGATTTCCCAACATGAAAATGGTTCCAAAAACAAAAAAATCCAACAAAATCCCTTTGAGCAAAGAGCAGGTAAAAGGAATCATCTTTGGAATCTGACTATTTAAAGGTTTACCGACCTTTAATGCTATTAGATTTTAGAGCTACCATCATGTTTTGTTGTGTGCAGGTGTAAAAATTTTACCCCAAATGTTGTGCGATTAGAAGTGTGAGCATTCGTAGAACAAGTATGGATCTGTCCACAGCGATATGGAAAGTATAAAATGGTCCCATCAATTGACCAGGCAGTTCAAGGAGAGAAACATAATACTTCTGGGATGAAGAATATCATTTATTGTACATTGCCGTTTCAGACCGTGGTGTTTTATACTGTACAGTATGTGCAGTAAACCAACTTTCTTCTGTACAAGTTTTCATTTCTCCCCCTAACTGTTCTTTCTGCTGTTTGCCTCTAACACATTTTAGATAAAAACGAGCTTCTTTGATGTGTGGTGACCAATCAACGGAACTAATGCCCACCGAGTGACACGTGATACACTTTATGTAAAGCACTTTGTAATGCCTCTGTGTTTCAAACCTACCTTTCCCTTACCTTATGAATATAGATTCAAATCTATTATAGATGGCTTATGATGATAAGGCAGTTCAGAGTGATGGTATGGCGGTAGCTGGGAACAGGATGACACACTTTGATTCATTCACGTCCCTTATTAGCTACTGTGCACAAACCAAATCAGCTTACAGATGAGTAGATAGAGACACATAAGGATAAGAGGAGAATAATTCACACTCGAGTGCACTCGGGTGCTATCGTTTGCTTATTTTGCATACAAGTTAACGTTTGATCTGTGTTTGCGTGTGTTATTTGGCCTCCATCTGCACTCCACACCCCATCCCACCAATTCACCAGTCTCACAAACACATGTTCAGTTTTCATTGTGGCAACACATCGACCACCTGGAGGGGGAAATGCCTGGGTGGTATTTTGACATGCTGTTTGCAGCTGACAGGTTCTGGATAATCACCTCACGACTCCCATGAAATTTCCTAATAAGCCGTTCGCTGACTGTCAATCCAGTTTTACTTAAGCGAGGTGCTTCCCTCCCCCCTTTCTATTTCTTCTTCATTTGTTTTTTCTCCTGCTTATTCTGCTGACTGATTTGACAGCTGTTCTTAGTTTTATCCATGGCTATTTTTCTGAGGATACATCTGGTGATGGCAGTAAATCAGATACTTGCAAACACACCTGGGCAAGAATAGTGTTCTGTTTCTTAAGTGCTCTTAAGACTTACTCATACAGTTCAAGCTGGATACATTTATTTCAAACACACGCATTCACCCACGCACACACACGCGCGCACGTGCACACACACACACACACACACACATACACACACACACAAAACAACAACAAAAATACCCCCACAAGCCAAGGTAGTGTCAAATATTAATAAATAGGAAAACAAAACACTGCTCTACTGGTAAACTAATAAATATATTGAATCATTCTTGCATGCAACAACACATGCCACGAAACTCCTTTGTTTTCTTCTTCTGCTTTCAGTTCTGTGGGTAAGTAGAGAACAAATAAAGGTTGTTGTGGAGTGCACACTTCTCTGTAATTTACCTGCAAGCTGTAAGTTTTAAATGGCCTTACCCTCAGTAGATGTAATGGGTTGAAAGCAGCTCAAAGTGGATTTGATGGTAGGTATTGACTCGTGTATCTGCCCCGAAAAGTAGCCAATTACTGTTCAAGACTCAAAGACATGTCTCTCTGTGAACATATTCGAGTATATTTCTCTTCCTCTCTGGAGGTAGAGGTAGAAGAAAGGCAGACCAGTTATAGTGAGTGATTTTTCTATTTGAGCTCTGCGAAGTTTGAGAGCTTTCTTCTGTTTTTTTCTCTCTTCTGTTTTTTTGTAAATGTAGTGCCATGGGCAGTTTGGATCCTGTCCACCTTCCCCTAAAGATTATTCCAGCTTGGAATAACTGTTTGTTTGGTGAGCAAAGTACCGGCAGAGCTCTCTTTCTTCGGTCCTGCAAGACTTTCTTTTTATTTGTTCAGGGCTTTGTTTTCTGTTTAGGTCGTGATGCTTTCATAGCAGAGGGGCTAACAACAGCTCTAATCCTATTGATCCAGAAAGCTGATCCCTCCTAATCCTGTAACATGAAAGTTGGGCATTGTGATGTGTGCCACAGTACAGTAGAGCTAGTAGCAATAGCTTCATAACTTCTTAACCAACACTATGACTCTGCTGTCAGTGTTTACCTCAAAGCGGCTTCACAGGCAGAGGATGTTCAAGACTGTATCTCAGCTAAAAAGAGGGCAGTTCTTTAAGAATCTATTATTTCTTTCTCCTGAGAAGGATTGTGCGTCTTTTTTAATGCACTGTTATTGTGGACTCTGAGAACATAAGACGAAAGAGCGTTTTCAGATGAGCCTCAGGGAATGAGTCGGGCTGACTTTACTCACTTGCCTTTCTTTGTTCTTCCTTCTCCGCCTCTCAGTTTCTCACCTTATGTGGTGGGTTCTTACTCCCCATCTCTCTGGAGTTTTGCCCTTACGCTTATTCCTCTTATAAAGCCAACTGTCATCTCTCTAACCCTTCTCTTTGTCTCTCCGTCTTTGCTTCTGTTTCTTACCTCTTTACCTTGTTATCCTTACCCCTTTCCTTCCCTCCTGTCTTTCCCTTAAGGCCTATGCCAGGTACAGCTACGTATCTGTGAGGGTGAATGCATGTGACAGTGCCTACATGACACCAAACTCTCATCCATGCCATTTAATGACACTTAGAGACATCCCATAATGCACATCAGTGCTAAAAATTCACACTTTGGCAGCACTCCCAATGCAGGGTACAGTGAAGGTGACATCAGCGACTCCGGATGACACTGTTCAGGCAGCCTCTGCCTCCTACACTCTCATTCCGCCAATTTTCAGCGTGTGGTGTAAGAGAAGGGGAAGAAAGAGGGTAAAAAATTTGGGGAGAGAAACTGGTTTTACAATCCATGCAGTCAAAGAAGTCATGATGGACATGTCAATTTGTATAAGAAGCAAACTTCCTGCAGTTTCAGTTGTCATCACACCATTTAGATTGTTTACAGAGCAAATTGTTTAAATCTAGATTAAATTATTTATTTTTATGTATCTAAATGTGTGCTGACTTCAGAAAAGATCTGCAAAGAATGAAATCAAGTAGATGCCAAACTTAGGCTAACTACATAGAATTTTACCGTTTTATTTTATTTGATTATATTGTCATACACAGAATCATGAAATTGTGAAAAGATGCTCAAATGCAAAAACATAATCAAAAGAAGAATCTAATGTTTTATCAGTAACCTATGTTAGGCCTGGTCTTTCATTTCTCTGGAAACATCAAGCGTACCTGGTGGGTTGCCAAGTGACCAGTCATGTAAGGCACTATCCACTCAATTGCTAAGTGCGACCACACTGGAATAACAGTAGCTTTTGCCACTGAAAAGGCCACAATAACGAAGCCTGGACTACTTTACCTGGAATCACACTTTAAATCAGTGCGACTGGCTTTCACTGATGGAGTTCTTATACTATCACTGCACCAGTGTTGGTCAGCAGCAGACAAAGTGGTTTTTCAGATGTCAAAATGATGGTATCTTCCATAAACAGTCCTAACGGTGTTAATTCTGTTTCTGCGAACAAATTATTCATTCAGACCAAGGGGAAATGCCAACCTTAGCATAGCACCAGCTTACTAATGCTACAGAATTTAAATAGACTCTCATTTATTATAAGGTCAGAGCTTGATTTATTACTAGTCTGGGGAAAAGCAATTTTGGGCTGCCGTACTTTGTTAGTTGCTCACAACTTTGTTTTTTACACGTATTTGAAGCCATCGATTCCTCAGAACTTGTAATGGCTTTGCTGGAAGACAAACGATAAGTTTGGAATAGGAGTGAACAAATTTCTTTCATGTAGAAGGCAAACTGTTCTCACCACTCTCAGGGTTCCTAAGGCAACAACTGTCTGCCTCCTTTTGTTTGGCAAGGTGTGAGTCATGGTCGGCCAGCTATTTCAACATTGTTCAGAGGATACATTTAGAAACAAATAATGATCGAATAATTCACAGGTAAGAGAGTATATATTCTTGCATGTTGAACAGATTAAATATCTGTAAAGTGATGTCACCTTAACTAACTGGATTACACATTCTTTATACCTAAACATAGACCATCACTGGTATAACTTTACATTTAAAATGTAAAAACTAACAAAAAGATATCCAGTTTGTACTCATGAAAGCTTTAATTCCTCACTTTTCATAAGCTGGAATAGAAAAAAATAAATAGAAAGAATACACAATAAAATATAACCCTAAAGATTCTGGTTGACTGAATCCACCTGATCTAGGTAATCAATTAAATTCAACTTTATTTATATAGCTCCAATTCACAACAATGTCATCTCAGGGCACTTTACAGAATAAAGTCAAGAGTATAAAGAGTATATAGATAACCCAACAATTCCCCCTAGAGCAAGCCATAGGCAACAGTGGAGAGGAAATACTCCCTTTAACGGAAGAAACCTCCAGCAGAACCAGGCTTAGGGTGGACGGCCATCTGCCTCGACCGGTTGGGGTGAGTGGAAAGGGGAGAGAGAAAAGAACAGAGCAACAAAAAGCAACAACAAAACATCGGGCAGTAGGACCAGTAGCTGCACGCTGGAAGACACACAGCTTCAAAGCCGGGGACACCTGCAGAAAGGGACAGAGAGAGAGGTACAGAGAAGGACAAATACAATTACGGGAGAAAACACACAGAGTTAATGACATACAGTGGTGACAATTGTAGGGTGAGAGGAGAGGAGAGAGGGTCAAGAGGAGGAAAGGAGCTCAGTGCATCGGGGGGTGGGTCCCCCAGCAGTCTAAGCCTATAGCAGCATAACTATAATAAACTATATGCTTTATTAAAGAGGAAGGTTTTAAGCCTAGACTTAAAAGTAGAGAGGGTGTCTGCTTCCCAAATCTGAACTTGGAGCTGGTTCCACAGGAGAGGAGCTTGATAGCTAAAGGCTCCACCTCCCATTCTACCTTTGGAAATTCTGGGAACCACAAGCAGGCCTGCATTCTGAGATCGAAGTGGTTTACTGGGATGATATGGTGCTATGAGGTCTTCTATATAAGATGGAGCCTGACTCTTCAGAGCTTTATATGTAAGAAGCAGGGTTTTAAATTCTATTCTAGATTTAATGGGAAGCCAATGGAGAGAAGCTAGTGAAGGTGGAATATGATCTCTCTTGTTAGTTCCAGTCAGCATTCTTGCTGCAGCATTTTTTTTGTTACTGGGGCATCCTGAGAGTAGGGATTTACAGTAGTCCAAACTAGAGGTAACAAATGCATGGACCAGTTTTTCGGCATCACTTTGAGACAGAATGCTCCTAATTTTCGCAATTTTCCATAGGTGGAAGAAGGCTGTTCTAGAGGTTTGTTTTATATGTGAGGTAAAGGACAAATCCTGGTCAAAACTAACCCCAAGGTTCCTTGCAGTAGAACTGGATGCCAGACTTATGCCATCTAGAGTAATGATATGGTTGGACATCATATTTCTGAGATTTTTGGGCCAAATGCTATGACTTCAGTTTTATAGGCATGCTTGAAGCTTTATTAACTGATTATTTTCATCTAATTCCATAGCTAAATATAGCTGGGTATCAACAGCATAGCAGTGGAAATTTATATTGTGTTTTTCTAATAATGTTGCCTAAAGGAGACATATATAAAGTAAAAAGTATTGGCCCTAACACAGAGCCTTGTGGAACTCCATAGCTAACCTTTGTGCGTATGGAGGATTCATCATTAACATGAACAAATTGAAATATATCAGATAAGATTTGAATCACCCTAATGCAATTCCTTTAATTACAATTTCATGTTCCAGTCTCTGTAATAAAATGTTGTGATCAATGGTATCAAATGCAGCACTAAGATCTAACAGAAAAAGTATAGAGATGAGTCCATTATCTGATGCCATGAGAAGATCGTTGGTGACTTTTACTAGTGCTGTTTCTGTACTATGATGAACTCTAAATCCTGACTGAAAGTCAGCAGGTCACGTTGTGCAGGGTTGTACATCAGACTATACAAGCCAGCTTTCAAACTCCACTTACCTCAGTGAGCCCAATTGCTGGTACACCAGCAATTCCTTCGGCCACTTTTGGTGGGTCCTGACCACAGCAGACTGAGAACATTTCACAGGGGCTACACATTTGAAGTTGTTCTGACCCAGTTGTCTAGCCATAACAATTTGGCCATTGTCAAAGTCGCTCAAATCCTTACTGTAAGTTTGCTCCTTTTTTTTTTTGCTTCCAACAGAATAACTACCAGAACAAAATTTTAATTTGCTGCCTAACATATTCAATCCAATTTCATTGTAATGAGATAATCAATGTCATTCACTTTACCTGTGATTGGTCTTAATGTTATGGCAGTGTATTTTACAGACAGCAGCGTATTTTGGAAAAACTGTAATTTACCTCCCTCTTTAGAAAATGCCAGCAGAGGGTGCTCCAAGGGGAGTTAGAAATGAAAAGGCTATAAGTGGCTCATAGTGCCAGGTTTAAATTGTGCAAGCTTGCTTTAAGCCCCAGATCTAAATTGCACCAAGGTGACTAGACAAGACACAGTCTATTACATTACTGCCTGCATTGGCATGGTTACATAATTTCAACTTTTGTTGTTACTTAATTTTTTAAGTTAGCTTCACCCAAAACAATAAGTGAACCAGTTTCTTAACACTGATAGTACTAACATGATAAAAACTAGTAAGATGTACATATTGTTGATATTGTTGATGTTGACCAAGTAAACCCATTTATGAATTCTGAATTCTGAATTCCACTATGTTTACTTGAACATTATTGAAGCCATTCATCGGTTATCATAATGTAAAGTTTGTCTTGGGGAATGGCTTTGGCTCAGGAGATGTAACATGGTTCAGTTAATATTTTGTGGTGTCTGTGGCTCATAAAGGTAGAGTGGGTTGTCTATCAGCTTTTAGGTTCAAAACGCATTCAAAATCTATTAAAATTTCTAATATATTTTATTCAACACTATTTCCCATAAGCCCTCTCAGAGTGGTCAGAGCCCAGTGCACAAACACTGTGGCTGCATAGACTACGTAGAAGGTTTTATCTTCTAATAGTGAGAGATGTACTGGTTTCTTCACAAAGGCTATGACAAACGTCCTAAATGAGAAATTGTTGAAGGCAATTGAATGGAGGCGTGTGACAATTTTGCTTAGTTCCAGGGGCAATTAAAGATTGGTTTGAAATAGTACTACAGTACAAGCAAGCCTCCAAAAATAGCATGATCATACTAATGCTAATAAATGTATTCAAGCACTCTCTGTATCTTCCAGCACTTCAAACCTATTATATAAAGCATCTTATGCGGAAGGCATTCCCTCCTTATATGTGTGATTTTCTGCAAGTCTCATGGCAGTGATGGATAGTGAGCCAGTTACACTGCCTAAGCAACGTCTCATTTAGAACACTTTGTCCTGGCTTGCAACATTAACCTCCACCAGTTTGCCCTGCAGCGACAAGGAATCCAGTCGGCCCGCATGCTTTGTCGACCCTCTATCTCTTCCTTCGGAGACTGTGACACAAAGAAATTAACAGCCTGCATATTCATCACTATTACTAGTGAGACTACGAAGACTACCAACTTAATCGAATATGTAATAGCACAAGCGAGCGAAGTGGGGCTCGCCTCATTGCATTGTTGAAGCATAGGCCAGTTGCTGGGTCTATTCGTGAAAAGATAAGAAATGCCAGGCTGCAGAGATGATACATGAAAATCCCACAACGGGTGCTCTAAGTCCAAATGTTGTTCTGAAGTGAAATACCGTTTGACGTCTGTAGAGTGGTGACAAACAAGCAGCTCAGAATACATAGTGTAGAAATCATTAAATCAAAGGTTGAACTGTGATTAAAACAACTCCCCTTGGGCCTGAATTGATTGGCCATTTCAGCACTGACAGTTCAATAAATAAAAAGAAAAGAAGAGAAATGATGTGTAGAGCTATTTGTTATTCACATTTAATGTTTGATCAATGCTGCACAACCAAGCAGGGCACCGTATTGTTCTTTGCCCTTATACCCTGCACTGTCAGTGCTTCAATGGGCTGATTGCAACAATTAGTTGCTAACAGTAAAGAATGAGCCCTCAATGCTGTTAATGACTTAAAGAAAAAAAGCCAACTCTGATAAACTAGAAGTTTGAGGGAAGGAACGTGGTGGCTTTTTGGCTGAGCCTAGACTTTGGGTGGCAGCAAGGTCCTTCTGGGATTGAGTTGCCTTCAAGAAGCATTGGGCATGAGGATGAAAGAGTCAAGAAATGTGGTCTGATGGCATGAAGGAGCACAGCGGACAGACCTAGTCCTCAGAACTCTGACAGCTCCCCAACAAAGAGGAGAGGGGGAAAAGAAGGAGAACTAACAGAAGCGCATCAAAGAGATCAAAGGCACAGTCATCAAGGGCTTGTCTTTCCTTTCTTGAGACAGGGGCAAAGAGGTGGAGACAGGAGGCTTCAATGAAAAGTCACTGATGATGAGGACACAGATGCTATAAAGCTCTAACTAAACCAAAGGGGAGAGAGAGAACAACCCTTTTACCCGTAGTTTAATACACTTATGTATATTCCTCTGAACAGTTTTTGGGCTGAGCCTGCCACACTTGCAATATTCCCCATATAATTTATGTCAGTGCACTCACCCTGAAAGCTGTATACATTTGTAATGCAACAAGCACATACAGTATAAAGATACTTAGCCTTTGGCTGAAAATGATTTTTCTTATGTGTTCTATGCAGTAGTTCAAGATAATGCATCGTAGAGAGCCTCCTTTCGACCGCAACAAAATTTATTTAAAAATTGAGATAAAGTATAGAACCTATATCTGTTTAAGGCTGGACAATAGGCCTGGAAATGTTAGCATGCAGATGTTTTACTACATATTACATTATTACAGTATATCATGATATAAAATGGGCTTCAATTCGGGTTAGTAAATTATGAATCTAAAAGTAATAAATATGTCTGTAAAATATTTTAAATCTTGGAGATTATTAATTGGGTAAATTAACACTATTCAGTTCAAATCCCTTTTTTTTAATGCAATGCAGCACCATGCTTTTAGCCATTATAACAGCAGCAGCGTGAGATGTTTCTATAATGTTTGGGGACGAGTAGATAAATAACGGTACAATTAGTTACAGAGAGATTTTTCTCTGCTGCCCTGCTGGTTGGGCCAGGGTATTGGTTTAGATGATGTTTGCTCCAAGTGATAAACGAAGTCTGTGAGGTTTGACAGCATACATCATAACTCTGTTAAGCTCTCAGCAAGTAAAAAACAGTTGAGCAAGAATAATTAAAAAATTACCATTAGTGCAGTGCAAAGAACAACTGTTGATATGTGGGCAAATCTTCATTGTTTTAACCAGCATGACTAAATGTTTATGTTGGGGGGGGGGGGGGGCATCTTAACTTCTTATTACAATGCAGTATTCATAATTTACATAGTATTTCAAAATTAATTCAGCCCAGGTTTGAAGGGGGGAGTCCATTGACCAAACCTAAGAAAAAGAGAGATCTCACAGCTGGACCCTGTCTTTTAAATGACACTGATTGCCCCCAGGTAGAACCCCACTTATAACTCAAATTAAAGTGTCATTTTTGTTACTTTTCAACATAGACTGGAACATATTAGTTAATCATTCTGTTGTATGCTAGGAACAGGGTGGGGGGCACTTGCCTGCTGAGAGGCAGTGCATTGAGAACAATGACAATGACACATTTCCATGTTGAACGCCTGAAGAATGTGTCTCACTCATTAATCATGATCATTATAAACTGAGAGGCTACAGAGGCGATCTGGGGAGATATGACCTATTTCTTCCTCTCGAGTACAGCTGCTCTCTCAGCACTGAAGGCAGAAAGAGAAAGTGAAGAAACAGGAGGGGGGACATGCTGTAGTTTGATACACTGGATGTGTAATTTACTGGATTTACTATGCATCAACAGCCTGAGAAATAGGCAAAGACTAAAGAGGGCTGTCTTTACCATCCACTGGATATAAGATGCAAATGTGAGGATAGCAAGTGGTTGTTATACGTATACTGTGGCTGGATATTGAACTTCGTCTTCGTCTATTGAAATAAGTCTTTGTCTGGGCTGTCTCTTGTGTAAATCTCAATTCTATAACTGTATTCAGGCATGAATATAAAGAGAAGAAGTGAAATGTGTTGCTCTAACCTTACATGGCTACTTCACTGCACAGGCCTACATTACAAGACCTTTTTTATCATCTGATCATGAGTCACAATTGACTTTGAGAAAGAACTTACAATGACAATCAAAAGTTGTTAATACCTTGTATTTCAGCTATTTAATTAAAACTAATTGTGTTGCAATTTAGCAGTAATCTGGCCTTTTTAATCACTTTCGTGGCATGACAATATTTCATTCCTGAGAGCAATAACATACTGGTCTTTTCACTGACATTTGCCTTCAATGGTGACTTAGGGAGTCTTAAAAAGACCTAAATCTTTGTGTTTAAGGACGTAATTGACAGAATATCACATTCTAATAGGACTCTTAATTAGGGCTTTAATAATACTGTGTGCAGTGGAAAGGTCAACCAATTAAGTCTATAGTTATGTCAGAAACACCCAGAAAGGCCTTGGAGTGAGACAAATATACTGTGTGTTGTCTGTTCAGGTGCATAATTAGAGTAATCAAGATCTAGGGCATTTCCAATTAGATCTGGGTCATTTCCATTAAATTAAAAAGGCTTAAGCATTTATCATTGCGCCATTCATAATATCATGCACTGAAAGTAACAGACACAGTCCGTTTACATTATGAATGCATATTACTTTTACATTTAGTCATTTGGCAGACATTTTTATTTAAAGGGACTTGCAAGTGAGGTACAGTGCAATCTAAAATTTTCAGTCAGAGAGATAACATTGAAAGCAAAGTACCATAAGAAAAGAATGTTTCCGTTTTGTGAGACAAAAGTGCCAGATAGGGAAGAAAAGTTTTCTTTAAGTGCATAGAAATTTGAAGTTTTTAGCATAAAATTTTTTTTGACACGTACTGCTGCATTTTGGATCATCCAGAGGAAGTTGATAACACATGTGCTGCCTGCACCAGCAGTATGGTAGTATAGTTAGAAAGGTATGGTCTAATCTCTAATCTTTTTGATATTCTAGAGGGCATATCTGCATGCCAGAGAAATGGAGGATATATGGCTAGTACATCTTAATTTGTGTTTAGCGTTGACCAATATCAGGAAATCAGGAATTTTGGATCTTTTGCTTTTATATCTGTAACATAGAATGTGAGTGCCTGTGGTTGTCTATCTCTGTGTGTAGCTCTGTGATGACTGGGGACCTGTTCAGGCTGTACCCACCTCTCTCTCAATGACAGCTGGAACAAACTTCAGTGACCCCACAACCCTAAATATCTTAAGTAGTTTGGAATTGATGGATCTGTAGCATGATTCATTTGGTCAGGACCAAGAAAAAGCAAGATACAAAGGTTCCTGTTTCTAGGTGTAAGTCTGCTTGGGCCTAAAGCCTTGTATTTGCTAGGAAAAAAGTGAGTATTTGTATAAAGCTGACTAAGCTTCATTCTAAGCGATAGATAATAGGTTTGACAGAGCTCCATGTCATCTGGATATGGAGTCAATAAACTTTATCCAGCAAGCTGGGGATAGAAAGGAGGCCTTGAATGTTATATCCCATGGCACAGTGAATACAGTGAACAGCGGTGTTAGTTGATCTCAAGGTCAGGCTTTCTGTCTTCAGAGCATGAAGCACCTGAATAAGCAAAAGAAAATAGAGAAATCGAACATAATTTCCATACCTGGTGTCTGTCGTCTGAGACTCTGTCGACAACATTAACAGCAGCTGACAGGAAGTCTTAGAGACGCCTTCAAGCTGAAAGTTAATTATCTCATTCACTCCAGTGGCTATCTCAGCATCTGATGGTATCTCTTTTAGCGTTCAGGCTATACAATGTCTGTGTGCCTGAGTGTCAATAGGACGTTGAGATGAATGCCAGTGATGACACATGTGACTACTGGCTATTAGATCATTACCTGTGAAAAAATTGTGATCAATTTAAAACCGTACTAAAATGATGACTGTATTTTTTTAGTTATGTGGAAGTCATCTCTCTGAAGCAATGCTCACTTCTTCAGTTGATTTATTTTCTTTTGAAGGGCAGCAGTTTAGTTCAGTATAGTATAGTTTATAATCAGTCTGCTGTAATCACCACAATCACCATTGTGGATTCAACGAAAGCCTTTATCTCAAGGAAAGTCTACTGTAATGAGTTTGACCTAACAGACCTGTTGAAATTTGGATACCCTGATCTGACAAAAAAATGAAAAATGAAACAAAACAGGCTTATAGGATTATCAGACCATATTGTCATTGACCATGATCAAAAGGAGTTAGCTTTACAGATACTGAATTTACATGAGTTGGGAATTTGTACCTAAATAGATTCAATTATGTTTGTGATCTTGTCATCAGTTCTAGGAATGTTGTCAATTCCTCATTAATTGTTCCTTGTTTCTCTTCTATTCAGATGCTGGGACCCGGACAAAACCATTAATAGAACAGTATCTTTACACAGAATGGTAAAGCTCCTCACCCAATAATTACCTTAATGGCACGCAGAAACAATAATTACATAGCAGATATTATAAAATAACAAAAAGTTATTCCAGTGCACAATTTTATTGGTCTTCTGTGGTCATTTCCACTCTGAGCTCTCACCAGCAAACCGCACAAGGAGGACATATGGTGGGAAACAAGCTCATTGTTCATCGTGACCTTCAAAATTATTCCTGCAACAGACAAACAGCCTAGTAGTGTTGCCAAAGGGCCGAGAGATTCGAACTGTAATAACTGTTGGCAGTAAAAACTAAAGGTGCATTTGCTGTCCCTTTATTATACTTCATTGTTGAAAAATTAAGACATATTGTAATTTCTTAGTCACCCACTGTAATGATAGCAATAATTTATGCTCTGCTGATTAGCGTGGTGAAAGTGGGAAGTAATGCATTCCAAATGGCAGCATTAAAAAAATTATGTTAATGGCATTTGCAAAAATGAGGTAAACATATGAAGAAGAATATCTGAATTAGCTTCTATAGCGAGGCAGAATTGTGCCAAGGCCACCAGAGTATGTTTGTAATGCACTAATAAGTATTTCTCTGCATCTGTATAGTAAGCCAATTTGCAAGGTGATTGCTCATCAGCTGCCTCCTCAGAGACGCTGCGTGATGGCTGCTGCACATGTTTGTGTGTAGGGTTGTGTTTTGTCTTTTGTGTGCACACTGTACTCCTTTTCTAAGAGCTATTTTAGTGCGTGAGCAGTTTGTTAATGGAGGCTTGTGATTGCCCCGGAACTTTGCTGACAGGTTGGTTTATCTCAGCTCCGATCAGGTACCCAACTTCACGCCAAGGCCCGAGACATGCCACTCAACTTCGAGAGTAGGAAGTTCTTCCCAATTACCCAGCACACACTGCTCTTTGCCTGTTAGTAGGAGCAGTGACAGGGCTCCATCCTGACTTTGACGTGCTGCTCCTCTCTCTCTTTAACCTCGATGGCAATGTGATAGTCACACCATCATGGTCTTTACTTTTATTTGCCTTTCTCTTTCCATCTGTGTTTTAAGACTTTCTAGCAGTGAGGCTGCTAGGAAACATTAGACAGTCTCTTCACCCCCTTGGCTTAGAATGAATAACAAATATTCTTTGGTACCAGCTTTTCAAAAGTTCATAATCATCCTGCTTTCTTGGTTTGTCATTGTTAACCACTTTCAGTTGTGGTTATTGGACAAAATATTTCAAGGGGTTATCTTAAAAAAGTTCAACTTTTTAATAATCCAGTAAAATATACAGTATGTACTAGTGCCTTAAGTTTCAGACGGTTGGTCTGACAAAACAAGCAATTTAAGGACGTCACTATGAGCTCTGAGAAGACATGATGGGTGTTTTACAAGATCAGTCTTCCCTGATCAATCAGTCACTCTATAACTATAAAAATAAATGTTAATTGCAAAATTGGTCTGTGTACAGGTTCAGTACCTATTTATTATACCCCTTTTATTTGACTATCCAAATTCTGAATTTGAGAAATTAGCAAAAATGTGCATCCTAAGTTCTGCCAACAATACTATTTTATAGGCAAAAAAAAAAAAAAATCATTGTTTATAATATCAGTTCACTTATTCACTATAGTATAGTACAGTATACTGTACTGCTCACTACTGACTATAGAGTAAAGTACTGAGTATGTTTTATATTGAAAGAATAATTGAGGGAGTGATTTCATACACAGCCTTTCCTAAAACAAGAATATAATCCCCCCAAAACCTCATACTGATCAACTCTTTGAGTTTAGACATAAAAGTCATGGTGATTGTGCCAGGTGTAGAAATTGGAATTTTTTTTTTTAAATAGTTTAATTGGCCTCAGATTATCGTAGTTCAATGTCATCCTGAAGGTAAATGAAAAGCTGAAAGTCTTTTGAAATTTGGTATGTGTAGGTGCGGCGTCCGCCACAGAAGCTTATTAATCAAGTGAAAAACTCAATTTGATTCGAGAGAATTTCATTTGACCTTTTCTGGGCGTAAGTGGCTCTTGAATGATAAATTCTTATGAAAGAGCATACATCAATAGATCCCCCCACCTTCTTCTCCTGTTTGTTGCCATAGTTAGGAGATGGTGATGGTGGCTGCTGCATACTAATGAGCTGTTGGCTGATTACACTTAAAGCTTTCCCCATGGTCTGTGTCTGGTTATATTTGAGTGGACTTGAGCCTTTATGCAGTTTGCATGAAGGAGAGCATGTGTGTGTGCTTCTGGAAAACGCAATGTGCTTATTTATTGTTTTATTTTCTGACAGAATGGGTTCAACTTTCAACTCAACTTAATTTATTCATGTTAAAGACTTGAGTCACAATGACATCTTAGTCTCTGTAAATCATGTTTATTTGAAATGTTTTTAGATGCTTCCTTTTAAAAGTCACAACATCATCTAATCTCGACTTTTCAATATGTTATTTTTTGAAGTGTCAGTTTAGCTGTCCTGACCTGTTTTGTTTTTATTTTACAGAGATGGTCTGAAGAGACGGTGCCATACTGTGTTGAAGATCCAGTTGTGTCAGGTACAGTATGCTACACTGACCTTGGCTTCATGTCAGTTTGTCAAATCCCTGCTCACTCAGGGATGTAGCCTATTTCTGGCTTTAAAAGGCCTTTTTGTAATATGTGGACTCTCTGGTCCTGTATTTTATGGAGCTTTCTCTGCTGGGAAAAAGCCAGAGGAGATTGAGAACTGAAACTGAAGCCTCGATCAAACGTTACTGATGCCTCTGAGGTTCTCTGCATCAATCCTGCTGTTTAATGAAGCAGAGGCTTTATCACTCTTCCATTTAAGTCTCTTTTGTTGTCTTTGTCATCAAAGGGAATCACTAAATTAGAGTTGGAAGAAAATATGGCATATAATGCGTTTGTGGTCTCCTGAAATTATCAAGCAACACAATAATCATATACAATAGATACATTGTTAGAAAATGAATAGGATGTGTCAATTGACAATAGAGTTCTTCATTAAGGAGTACGTTTTGCATTTGCTTCAAATTCCGATGGTCACATCAGAATGTGAATTTTTTACTTAAAAATCCTAGTGAGATTTTAACCTTTTGCTCCATTCAGTCTAGTGAAGAAGAATATACATAGAATACAGAGCCTTGCTGTGGGCTGAGCTGACGGGCTATGTCCATATTCAATTACAAAAACTGGTAGCTCTCACAGCTACATTAGGAAAGGTTTCTTTTTGTCTCTGATTTAAAGCTGCTCCATGATAAGTAGAAAACCTTCAGTCAGTAGCTTTCCTTTTGTAATTGTTGTTGTAAATGGCAGTAAAGCTCAACGTCTTCTGTTTTTGTGTTGACTTTCTCACACATCACAATTTGAAAATAATTTTATAGCACAACGATGCTGCAACTTTCTGGTTATGGTCATTTTTCATGATTTTATTCTTGTTGACATTGACATAGAAAAACATGTAAATGAGAACAACCACATGATGCATTCAGCTGTTTTGAAAGACAGTGTTTGACTATAGAGCATTGGTTCTCAATACTAGTACTGGATTACTTCTTTTCCCGCTAACCCTGCAATACCCTCTGCTAAATGGCTGGTTCAGACAGACACTGGGTCAGACATGGCTGGGTCAAAGAGAGACAGAATGTTACATTGCAAGATGCTTTTTTAAACAGCTGTGCAACAGGTTGAGCAGCTGAATTAGCTTTTTAAATAGAGATATTTTGAGCGGTGAACAGAACTAAACAGGAGCTACTCTTTGTCATCCCATAGTAGGTGTAGGTTGTTGAATAAGAGTTTATATTAAGAATAATTCATGTCATTTCACGTTATTGTTATTGTCTTTGTTTACATTTCACCGTAGTTCTGGTTTTCAGAGGTTACTTTTACTTGTGTTTATGATGAAGCAGTTGTCCTCAGTGAATATCATAATAATCCAATCCATCATAGTAAACTATGATGACACCCTCTGGTGGTCATGGTAATTATGACACCAATTAAAGAGACTTAAATTACATATTTATAAAGACAAGTCTTTTCCAAGACAGTTCCACAACACAAATTTTGCAACCACGATGACAAAGATCGAGTAACAATTTTTTTATGATTTTTTTCAATTATTTTATGCTAAACCACAATCTTGTCACTAAATCTGTTGATTTGTTCCTCAGTGGAACCAAACTGTGAAAAAAATCATAACCCCGTGTGGATATATGTGGATATACATGGATTTAACTTAAAGTATCTTCATGTACTTAAAACTAAATGTACTAAAGTTCAGCTTATCAATGTCTACGTAAATTTGCTTGGTTATCAGTTTCATTAGTTTTAAAAATTGGCTTTATTTTCTCCATTCCGGACAGCACACCTTACAAAAAGTCATTTCAGGGAGATTACTATGGCTCTTCCTGCAATATATGCTGCAATATTCAAAATACAGTTATTTTCATCAGATGTCTTAAATAGCTCTATTGGAAAGAATTGATCTTTCTCGGATGATTTGGAAGATTTTGTAGCAGTGCAACGGCATAAAATGCACTCAACGTTTCTTTTGCATTGTGTTTTCTGTCCCGTCCTTCCTCTGAAATATAAAGCACCTTTTTGCATCTAGCAGTAGTCATCGCGATGTTGCTGAAACAATATATCGTGCAGCCCTAGAGATTACAGGTCTATTACGGGCTTAAGGTACTTGTTGGAACTGAAGTACAAAAGTGAAAAGTGAAGTACGATGGCATCATAATTTGGGTCTCCTTTGCTGCTTTTGGACCACTTATCACTGTTTCTAAATTTATCAAGGTATCCTACAGGGCACCTGGCTTAAAAACTGTGCACAGCATGCGGACAATGATTCGCCGTGGCGACCCTGAACTCAAGGGATAAGCTGTAAGGATAAAAAATAAACAAAAAAATTCTACATGTAATGTCAGGGGGGCTGTTTGCAAGTAGAAGATCAGAAGAAGCTGGGTGATGCAATAGGACAATGACCCTAAACACTGAAGTACTAATACAGAATGACTTCGAACACACAAAATCTGCCTTTTTGAGTGGCCTACTCAGAGTACAGACTTCACCCCAATAAAGATGCTGTGGAATGAATGAAAAAAAAAGCCGTTCATACCAAATGTCCTAAGAATATGGCTGAAGAAGCAGTTTTGTTAGAAGATTAGTCCAAGATTCTTCCTGACTATTATGCTGGTCTAATGCACAGCTACAGAAGGCACTTGCTGGAGGTTTTTGCTGCCAAAGGTGCTTCAGAGCCAGTTAATTAAACACAGGTGTGTTCAACAAAGACTCTAAATATCATGGATGTGTGTTTCAAAAGCTTCGAGAATTTGTTTGTTATGTGATATGTGACTTTAGTAAAGCTCAGATCACATATTACGACCAATTTATGCAGAAAACCACGAAATTGCAATTACTTTTTCTTGCAAATATGTATTAATGAAACATGGTTTCAGTAATAAATATTCACTCTACTCATATTAAATTCCCAACGGTCAACCTTCAAAGACAGATAAATGTTTTACAATGTGGCAGTATAGTGTATCTATAAAGAAGACATTAAATATAATCATCATTCTGCCTGCTCTTTCCTCCCTCTTTGCTTCCATCTCAGTGCCCTTCCAGAATCTTCAATAGCCGGCAGAGGAACTAACAGTTAGCTTACATATGTCAGATGCTCCATGCAGGCCGAAGTTCAAATCTCATTCATAAGCGTGCTTCCTTAGCACCACAGGCACTGACTATGTAGAAAGGTCATCTCTCACACTGAGTAAATGAGGAAATTGCCAGCTTTTGCTTCTCCTTACCATACTGTTTTAGCCATAGCTGAGCATTATTGACTACCGCTTACTCCCACTCACCTAATCACCACTCAGCATGCAAAATCAATACATGAATCATGTTACTAATCTGCATATAATTTGCACATTCTCGCCTTGAAGAGTATTGAAGAGTAACATAATGTCAATTTAATTGTGTGACTTGACATATTATAATATTAAATGTCTAATCACACTGACATCGCAGTTTCTCAAATCATCAATAATCAGGGCTGTATATTATGTTTTTTTTATTCTAATATTTAGACGTAGTAACCTAACGGAATTACAATAGATTTTGAGTGAGAATCGAGTCCATCTGGCTCCAGTGAATGATTCCTTTTTTGTTTGTTTGTTTTCAAAATTGGGCTTCAAAGTTGTGTCTAATTATTTCCATTCCACACTATAATGTGGTATAGTGTATAATGGTATACACGATTAATGTTAAATTTGAAAGCACAGATGATTAATGCTCAACTTCATGGTGCAATTTTTTTTGAGAAGGACTAAATGTGGTAATGGGCCTTGAGGAAGAACAGTCAGTATCTTAAAGCCCACTTTTAACTGCTTCCTCTATTTACCAGATCAGGAACACAGTACAGCTGCTCTGGATTCTCTATGTACATATGGTTGAAATGAAGTCCAATTTGCACTACTTTATTCAGCATTTTATATGAAATTCACTTTCTTTGAATATTCAATTTTTTGATAAGTCAGAGGATCTGATTTATTTTCCTATGTGGTTAGTGAAATAGAAACTACATTATGTTGTGAATTATAGTTAAGACCCTACATTTAGCAAAGCAGACTTCTAAGAGATCCAGATCTGAGAATGTGCTGAGCTAATTTGATCTATATGAGGTAGTGCTGCACGATATTGGAAAATAACATTGTTTGCAATATTTTCTTTCTGTGATTATATATTACAATATGAAACATTCAAGAATCTTTATTAGATGAACTGAATAGCTCAATTTTGAAAAAAAAGATCAGTCTATAAACTGATCAGCCCAATCTAGAATGATATGGGTGATGTTTGATCACTGGAGAGTGTAGGGACATTCATCGAGTAAAGTATTTCAGGTTCATGTGTGTTAACAACATTCACGCTGACTTTCTGTAGTTGCACATGTATACGTTCAGTTAACTGTTCACCTGAAAATTTGCACACTCAATGAACAGCACTTTAATTGTGCCTTTATGCACAACCTTGGCATAACAACTGATGTCAGCTCACCAAACACATGAGCATGTAAGTGCTGTGACTACTCCTCTGAACTGATAGAAATTGGAGGTAGAAAGAGTAGTTTAAGGCATTTGTTAACTCAGTGTGGAAGTACTGTTGACAAAGTAAGTGTCTCTGGTCAACATCCTATTTCTGAAATAATCCAGTGTAACATAATTCATTTGTCTCACTGGATATTGCACGTCCTTTGATGTCAATATTGCGCATACTTACATCCAAGAGACAATGCTAAAACAAATACAATTAGTAATTTAGCAGATGCTTTTATCCAAAGCGGCTTACAAGTAACTAGCAGACACTAGGGACAGCTGTGAGGTTTGATGTCTTCAGTATGTAGTCAGGAAGAATGGGAGTCAGACTATAGACCCTGTGGTTCATGCACAACTGCCATACCTATAGCCCTAACATAAGCTTTGTTTCTGATAGATAACATTTACCTGACCAAGATCTTGGGCAAAATGAGGGGATTTTTATTATGGACTAATCAAAGCATCAGAATATATTCTGATTTGTACCCACTCAAAATATTGCCTTTGATTCAGTATTACTTAAAATATCATAATACTCCATATCATGCATCATCATCCACCACCACAGAAACAGGCTAATTGAACAGTGTACTCTGAAGATCCAGCTGCAGGCGCTATTTGCATAGCATCGTCATAACTTATCAAAGGCACTTCAGTAGGTGCTTCATCATGTCTCAAGACCAATTTCTCCATCTTGTTCCCTATGAATACATTACCCCAGCGACTCATACATCTTCCCCAGCTGTCCTTGTGCTGAGCGGTCAACCCCAATCCCCCCTCCCCCGAATGAAGTGTGAACTCAGGGCACAGTTTGTCATGCACGGTTTCCTCAAGCTGTGTGTTCAGTTAGATGCCCGCCAACCACAGCAAGATATTGTCCTCAGCCTGTCCAGTCTCAGTGAGTTATCTGACCTCTAGGTGAGATAAGAAGGATGCTTAAAACAGCTGTGAAGAAGCCTTAGAGATTAACATGTCTGTCTGTGTGCAGTGGTTGTAACTCATTAGTTGATTTCTGCTGATCAATCATGGTTGAGTTATTGTGGGTCATTTGGAATGTAAACCCTGAATGCTGGCCTTGGGGGAAATCCATTTTGGCACAGTGGGAGGTGAAGGGCTGATAAGTAGAAAAAGGATGTGTGTGGGTGGACGGACTGTATGAACTCTACTTAATGGCTCAGATACTGAATGAATATAGTAATTTATCCCCAAAGAAAGAAGAGTTCATTGGATTTTCCCTGTAAAACATCCCTTATGCCTCTTCAACAATGGCAGCCTCTGTGGTTACATTAAAGCAGCTATACTTGAGCTGCTGGCTGATTTACAGACAAGAAGAGAGCAACAGACACACACAGATGGACACACCACGCAATTTCAAAGCAATGATAAACCTATTAAGGCTTTATTGCACGGTTGACTCACTCACTGACTGGCATTGTTTGGCATTATTCCATTTCAAAGGGTCTATTTGTGATTATGGCGTTGAAGCAAAAATAAGGCTTCTTAAAGTGTCTTCAGATCAATGAAGTGAGTCTTTTATAAGCTTTCCAAACATCACAGTGGGAAAGGGTGATCTCAGGAGATTATACTTGTCAGATTAAATGAAACTGTGGTGTGGTTTCAATTGGTGATCAGCAAGTGGCTCCTCATTGGAACAATAACAATTTGCTGCTTTGAAAACAGCAGCCAGAGGACTGCAAAAGGGATTTTGATTTATTATGCTTCTCTAGGTTCGAATAAGTGCTCCATAGGATGATTAATTCGAGCCCAGGTTAATTGTCTTGGCTTAGATGTGAATCACAGCAGCCTCCCTACACTTGCCACACACTTTTTGCTATTGTACAAGATTTCAAATCCTTTCTGGTATTGAGTAGGCTGAGCATGATGCTGGTGTCAAGTTGTAAATGTAAATCAGACCTACATATCATTAATTGAAGGTTTAGAGTTTCTGCATTTCCAGCATTATCAAGTACACCTAAGTAATGTTCAAGTGTATTTTCCAATGTAGTAAGTATACCGCTGTGAATGTACCAGTAGTATATTATTTTACTTGTTCTTTATACTGGGCCAGACACAATAGACCCTCACCCCGCACCCCCACTGCCATGTGCTCACATTATGCTATAGTGTTGGTTCACTTCAACACCACTTTCAAAAAACAAAAAGTTTAATGTCATGGAGTGGTGGTATATAAATGTATAGAGAAAAAATAGAAGAGAGGAGCTTAACAGTCTAAACCTATAGCATCATAACTAAGAGATAGATCAGGTTGACTGAGCAGCTTTAATTATAAGCTTTATCAAAAAGGAAGGTTTTAAGCCTAGTCTTTAAATTAGAAAGGATGTCTGCCCCCCAAATCTGGATTGGGAGCCGGTTCCACCGGAGAGGGGCTTGAGAGCTAAAGGCTCTGCCTCCCTTTTTAGTTTTGAAAACTCTTGGAATCACAAGTAGGTCTGCATTCTGGCATCAAAGTGGTCTCATTGGACGGTGTAGTAGTATGATGGAGCTTGACCATCAAGAGCTTTGTATGTAAGGAGGAGGGTTTTAAATTCTATGCTAGATTTTATGGGAAGCCAATGGAGAGAAGCTAGTGAAGGAGAAATATGATCTCTCTTGTTAATTCCAGTTTGCAAAAACCTATGGAAGTGACGTCTTACCTGAAGGTCTCAATGTCTCATACTGTAGTGAGAACTGAGGACCCAAATATCACAACCATTCAATTCTTTTGAAATGTCCTTTACTTACAAAATTACAGCATTAGGGTTTCATGCTCAGGCACCAACAAAAACATGACCAGACAAGCCATGCTTGGGTATGCTGGACAACCAGACTTTGTGGTCAAATGGTCCCGGGCCTCATACATAGTACCTGATGTGAGTACGCGCTAAATTGGCTTGCTATTTAACTTGTGAAACTAAATTTTGTGTAATGCATGTAAATGTGAAATTTCAGGGTCACAAACTCCACACCTCTAAATTATCAAAATGTTAACAGTTTGGTCCAGTATAATTTGAACCATAGGATTATTAATATTTTTTTTATCCTATTTCACGTGCGTGGCTGCACCTGGAGAAGGTCTCTAGCATACAGGCTTTATGGGCTCAAAAATGTCTAACTATGAGGATCATTCAGGTTTCTCAAATGCTGGAATCCAGAAAAATATTATCTTGTTTGTCATATGTTCCACTGCACACTTAAAACATCTGATTAGGTTTGTTTTCATTATAATTCAAAAAGAAATATTAGATGGCTTAGAAGCCAAAGATATTTATTTATAGTATACTTTTTTAGTATCTCCATCAAAGCATTAAGTACAGGTATAGGCCAAATATGAGTATTGTAAATGTAAAAAATAAATAAAAAGAAAACTGAAAGCAAACTTATTTTTAGTTTCAAAGAACTAATAGCACACTTGTATATTTGAGAATTCTAATTGCATCAGGTTAACTATGACTCACACTACACTGCACCATTGCATTAATACCTTTCCATCAATAGCCCTGTGTCATTACATAGGTCAGGACCCATGCTGACAATAAAGCAAATTTTGACAGAAGTGTCTGGAAATCTAACTGTAATGATACTGGAGCTGTTGTAAATTCTTGAGAATATTTATTGGATTAAGCGTATAAACTTAATTCTTTTGCTGTGTTTTTTTTTTTTTTTTTTTTGCATTACGTTATACAAGAATGAGTTTTTATTTATTTGAACATACCTACATGTTTTGTAGCTATGGAAAGAAAATTGTATTCTAATTATAGTAATAAACTGAAACCTGCTTTAGTATTGGTAGTCATTAGTTATCCTGAGCCAAACCTGCAAAATATTACCCCATCCATCGCAATCATACTGCCCACATAAGTGAAGGAGTTGATTTATTGGACTATAGCTGCACTGGAATTTATAATATATAGATCAATATTACATTTCTTCTTTTGGTAATTTTGAGAAAGTCAAAAAAAATACCAAGGTTATATGCAGTAAGATGCATAGAGTCAGTGTTTTGGCGTTGATGGTCACCACTAACTGGTGTGTTTATACCATCTTTTTCTTTTTGCTTGATCTGTAGATAAAATACACATTTGTTCGCATCACTGTGATCTGCGGAGGAGGATGCAATGCTTATATTTTTAGTCGAATGTCAGAAAAATGATATTTTTCTCATGCACCAGAAACCAGGAGGCTGTAGAGCAACAGAAGAAAGCCTTAGGCCATGTTTGTAATGTACCCTTTACTTTTTTGGTCTCCATTAATGAAAAGTTCTCTCATGTAACAAGGAATGTTATATTGACAAGCACGGCCAATTCTGTCTGGCAGAATTGGCCGTGCTTGTCAAGATGCAAACATTTCCAGTATGAAATTCTTTATGCAGGCCGCTTTGTCTTCCTCTCAGCTCAGTCTAAGCAGCTTAAACAATTTGAGATAGGTCCTTAGAAATACAATTGAAATCAATCAATAAGTCTGAACTTATCCCAGCTGTGTGGAGGCACTGTCTAGCTCCACACCAACCACCTTAAAGCAAGGAATGTGAAGTGAGCTGGACAAACTTTCCCATTACCCTAGGGGTCAATACATGTTTCCTTCCTGTTTCTAAGGTTAATATCTGAGAAAAGCAGCTAATAGTGTTTGCTTCTGCCTCTGAACCTAGTTTAATTTAGCTCTGTATAGACTTGTGCAGTGTTTTAGCACCCATATGTTTTGTGTCTAGCAGTAAGGGATATCCATTTGAGTAGAGAGCTCTGCCGGTCTTTGCCTTTCAGAGCATCTCTTGACAAATGAAGGTTTCATTTAAAGTGAAGGTTGCGAGCTGCTTTTGTTTTGAAATTGGTGGAGTGAATCCCCCCTCTCTGTATTTCTTTTCACAATGCAGCTAATTTAAAGTTTTTGGCTGACACATCCTTGTGAGGAGCCATAAGCAGTCAGCCACCAGTGTGAGCTGTTGGTGGTTTGAAGTACTCCTGCTTTGTTGGAATATCACAGTTCTGCTCTCACTTGTATACAGCTTAACATACATGAAACAAAATAGAATAAAATCTAATAGAGGTTTTTTTGTTTTGTTTTCCTTCTCATCCCCTGACCTAGAGGTGTCTGTATTCTTCAAATGATGTGCTTTGAACAGTTAAACAGCATGTCCCCTTCTTACAAATGAGTCCAACTAATTTATCTAAAACCAACTCTCCAACTGTCACGCTTACATGTGGCGGTGGGTAAGGTGTCAACTAATATTTATTTATGCTTTACTGATTTAGAAATAAATTCTAGGCAATGAACACAATAGTAAGCTTGTATACAAAGTCATCCCCATGTTTAAAATTTTATCAGTCCTTTTCTAAAATATGTTTTGTGTGTCAACCCCATTGCACTGTGAAACCGTCAATGCTGTTAGCTACAGCACAACAGCTGGGGAGGTCATCCATTCCTAAAAAGCATGTGTCAATTTTAGCAAAAGCATAAATAAACTTAAAGCAACTGTATGCAACTTAAGTTAGCATGAGATTTGAAGCCAATCCATTCCGCTTTGCGCAGCCTTATCACACCCTATTCTGCTATGCTCTGCTACAGTCCACCAAACTCTCCCCAGCACCTCTAAACGAAGATGCTACGAAATGTACAAATCAGGTCAAAATACTTTAAATTCTCCTGATAGGTTCCAAGGGCAAGTCTCCATCAGAAATCAAATCTCTATCTGCACCTCTCCATGTTAGGGTAAGCTGATAACATAGATATTATCAAATCAAATTCATCCATTAACACTTTGGTCCAGATTTAGAATCCTTAGGTACTTGCAAGTGAGCCATTAATGATGCTGTTTAAGCTCTCTGTCGTATAAACTCTAATGTTATTGATGACTTTTTAATGATTTCAAACCCCTATTGTCCTAAATGAATAAACCTTTTCTGAGTTTGGAGAGTCAATAGCCTTACTTTAAGTGCTAATCAAAGGACAAACGTGGTTGCGGATATGCTTGCACATTGGTCAATGTGCATGAAATCTGTGAAGTCACCAGAGAGCCTGAACACTTGAGGAGCTTTTGATTTGCTACAGTCACCTCTTCAATAATAGGTGTCGCTGCTGAAAAAAACAGTATACATCGTTGGAATAGCAATAGCAAAGCCAATATACAGGAAGTTTGTTTTCATTTTCAAGTTGGTGTTGCAAACTGTTTGCTGTGTCTAGAATCATATAAATATTGCCCCCTCTTCCCTTATCATCTGTTCAGAGGTCTTTGTGTTCTTGCATTGGTGGGTAGTTATATACATGTCTGTGGTGACGAATCTACACACACACACTTGCCTCCATCTCATTAAATTCCTACTCCTTGTGTTGCGTGAGCCAAGGTACAAAAATCTGCCAACCAGCCAAAAGGGCACCAACCTGCTGTGTGCACTGGCAGTTGTGATGTCACGTTTGGCGTGCAGATGCAGGGCAACAGCAGTGAGAATGGCTCTAAGAGTGGGACAATCAACAGTAGGCTGTATGTTTGATTCAAGGTTATTCTATTGCGGGTTGAAATAAACCTCAGTGGACCACTCACTTGGCTTTCAAGTGAACATAAAAATGCTTGAGAGTGATTTACGCACATCGGTAGAGAAATTGATGTTTGTGGTTCACCATTGATGACGAGCTCTGAAGGTGAAAGCTCTTGAAAATATTCCAAAGAGAGTCAGGCAGGGACAGCTACCCCCAGTAAAGAGACAATGTGTTCCTCATTCTCTGCTCTTGAAAATATCCTTTACCCACTTCTGATTTGGCCATTTACCTGCTGCTTTCCTCCTGCATTCATACACTTTATATTTTCTAGAGGTGTTTTCATACACACATACACGCAGACACACGTACACTAACATCAAACTCACTTTGGGCAGTTTGTTTGATGTTAGAAATGTGACAGAGTGTCGACTGTAAGACTTTCTCCTTACCCAAGTCTTATAGTCTTTTGTATATTCAGTGAGCAACTGCTTACTCTTAACTATGCACGACTTTGATAAAGCTAAACTCTATGTAGATGAATAGGTCCTTCCTCCGCACACTGACAGTACACTTCACAAGGAGGCTTTTATGCACTGCAGTACCTTTGCTTAAATGTGGGGACTCGGACTTTGGCACTATAGTGCTTTGATGTTGGAGAAAAATTAGAACTAAGTTCTAAATGCAGAATCCTCAATGGCCACTTATCACGTCTGGTTTTATCAACTAGGTCATTTTTTATTTTTCCCTTTTTTTGAGATTGAGGGGAAAAGAGTAAAGTCTCTGAAAATTAGATAAGGATAAAAGAATGACAAAGAAAGAGAAGACGCAGGCTCTATTGTGGATTGTGTGTGTTCAGACTTTTCCATCATTATCATCTGTATGTTCAGTTTCACTGCTCCATCTTGGTAAACATATTGACATTGACTTTTACATTTCGGTTTTGCTGATTTGACTAAACTGGAAAAGACAGCTCCAACTTTGAAATGCGTGCCCAAAACAATTTCTCTGGTGGTAAGCACTCTGCCACACGTGCTTACTCTCCACTCCAATCCGTGGGAGTTCAGGCTTTGTAGTTGTCTCTGGTGGCTCAAAGTGGGTTGCATAGCATACTAAGTACTTTGTGTTGGTGGTATGTTATGTAAAAGTAATTCTAGGGCTAATTTTTGTATAAAGGGGCAATACTGTGGCACATCTGTGGGCTGTGGTAGGCATGTGCATGTACAATTTTAGTTGAAGTGACACTTTCTTGTAACGATTTTAGTGCAGACTTGAATAAAATAGATAGAAATAGATGAATAAAAGAAAACAGGAAAAAATGTCAAACTTACACTAACCAGAGTTTGCTGTCCAAACAGTTTCTTAATTGACAAATTATCTAATAGACAATTTGTATTTAGGTTAACCTCTTGCTTTTATGGCCCACTGCATTCTGTACTGTTATGAGACCACATTGTACTTTAAAAAAAATCTGTAAAGTCTCAGCAAAGACTGGAACAAGGCCGACAAACACAAGATTTCGTTTTTATGCGATTTGTTCTGCATACATGCAGTACACATTCTGGAAATCTATCATCACAACATTTACAACAAAAACTATAATTAAGCCTAGTATGATCCTTTTATTTCTTCATCAGTTGAACAGATGGATCACATAATTAAATATAAGAAAATTGTTAAAAAACAAAAAAGAATTTTCAATTTGCATGTTTCATTTGACTAACAAACTAAAACATGGTCCTTTTCAGTGATAACTGGCTAAATGAGAGCGCCTGCCCATATTGTATTCTCTGTGGTTGCCACTTCTGGCTAGATTTTGTGGATGTGAACCTGTACTTATCTGGGCTGAGAATAAGCACAAGTTGGCAGAACTTAGACAAACTTTGAATACACATTGCAGCACAAAAACATTAACAATGGGTGATTCTACAAAACCTTTACCGCATTGCCAATTTATGTTGAAAAACTAAATTTGATGTAATACGTTGCACATTGCATCAGTGCATTTACATTTCCCCGTACTTGAATAACCAGTCTATTCAAAGAAATCAGGTCACAGAAAATCTCTGTATACATGCAGCAGATCAGGTGTCAGATTTGTCCGCTAATTTGGAAGTATTTTCAAAGTATTGCTGACAATTTTTAATTATATAGTAATGTAAGATTTTATTCTGGACCCCCTTTTTTTGAATTGTAGTTGTGTCAGGGCACACTGACAGCACAGTGAGAGACAGACCGGAGCTCCTCACTTTAACAAATACACAGTGGAAACCACTTAGTGTTACTTTCAGGTTCAGTTAGACTCTTATTTTAAAACGAGGTCTCTTTGCTTCATGCAATGATCTCTCCTTTCAACTTACCACTCCACACCACTACTTTACCTGTATGCATTATTTTTATGCACATGTGCACTAGTAAAAAGCGAAATAGCACACGGTTAAATGTATATTAAAAGAATTCTCCTAAAGAAATCTATAGCCAAACTATAAAAATGTCCAGTAGGTGTTCGGTGACTCGAATTGCTGTATTTTTGGCTGCTTGGGCCAGTTTAACCGGCTTGATGAATGGATAGGTGTAATTCACCTGAAAATGAAACTCACTTGTCACAGTAATTGTTGCCCCCTTCAAAATAGCTCAACCTATTATAGCATAGGAGCACATCATTCATAGAAACATGTGTTCTGCTGTTGTGCTGTTTTTTTCCAGCCCTCTGCTTCAGAAAAACACGCATTTATTTTGTGTTAGTGTGCAGCTGGAAAAGAAAGAAGTTCAAGGACTCAACAAAGGCTGAGGTCCCTCATGGACCTCCCTGCAGAGACAATGATGACTCTCCTCCCACCCCCAAGCGCCCACCTGCCTGCTTTCTTCCTGTCCTCCATTTTGACACTGAGCAATGAGACCCATTCTGACCTTGCAGTGACTTGCAAATATGCATCTAGCTACAGGAGAAATGCCTGCGGCTGACGATCCAACACCGGGACATGCACAAACGCCAACAAACACAGCGTCACGTGCACATCCAGTCATGCACGCACACACACACAGAGTACAATTGCAGTGGGACACTGTTTCTACTGTATGTCCCCTCTGTCCCCATGGGAGCTTCCTATCATCACAAGGTCCAGCAGTCAACGTAGCCCCTAGACAGCTCTGCCATTCAGCACTCCCTCTCTCTCCTTCCCCACCCATCGTACTTTCAGAATAATAAGTGTCTGCAGCAGTCACACCATGGCACCATGCAGCCCACTCAGTCATCAGCAGTGTAACCCCCACTCCTGCTCCTGTGCAAGCCCAATTTACAGTCTGTCTGCCTCCCAGCTGTCTGTGACGGTGCCGCTTTTGCTTAGTTGTTTATTTATGACCTCTAGCCCTCCAATGAAGGGCATTATGAAAGGGATTACACAGCCAAACGGTTTGGCTAAGACCCCACTGTCATTACTCACTGCTTGTCCAGGAAGACGGAGAGAGATTATCAAGGTGCTAGACTGTTTGATCACTCTGTGAACTCAAAGTATGTGCTCTTGCTGGGAAAGTGCTTCATCTTTCAATGGACACCTTAAAATGTGCAGGCCAATGGGGGCTTCCATCCACGATGGCAGCTATAATTGAAGTGGAAATGACAAAAGGGACTCTGAAGCCCCAGCTGAAAGGCCAGAGAGAAGTTAGAGAAACCAGCATGTAAATAAGGAAGATGAGGTCAAGGAAGGTTGGTGAGGGTGACTGAGGCTGAAGTTTTCCCACCTTGGAATAGCCATTGACTTGATACTAAACATAAGAAGCAGCAAACCTGATAAGTTACATTCAAAACCAAATTTTATTGATTGTCATTTGTTTTATGATTCTAAAATCATCTGTATCCTGATGTTCATAGTATTCTTGTTTGCAAGTTTGGTATTTTCAAACCTACTTGAAGCCCACAGTGAATGGTGCACAAGGCTGAAAACAAGAAGAAAGTTCTCCACCTGACAGGGTGCACAAAATATAATAACCTTGTACATGAAGGAGCCTTTGCAGTTTAGCTCTTATTACTGTATGTGTTTGCGCACAAACACACATGCACACAATGGGAAATATACTTTAGAAATAAATTCAAGGCATGTGAAAAAAACCCAGCTAAGTGCTAAATGGTTGCTGTTGTGAATTCGGCAGGTGTGCAGCTACATGACAGTGCAGTTAAAGTTAAAATCAGAAAAAAGTCCTAAGCTTCATCCAGCAGCAGTTTTTTTTACAGTGCAACAACACACTGTCCAAACTTTTTCAGCAGTTACATTACAATACAGTATAGTATTCTGGCATTTAGCCTTGATATGAGTCCACCAGGAGGAAAAGTGATGCTGTACATGCAAAGATTAGAGAGATCAGAGAGTTGTTAAAGGTAGTGTATTTCTGTGTGTGTGTGTGTGTGTGTGTGTGTGTGTGTGTGTGTGGGTGGCTGGCTGGCTGTGATGTGTCTTAGCTGCTTTACTTGCAGCAGGTGGGTGTGTGCAGTAACAGTAACAGTGCAGAGCTGATTTAAGGATGCGGACAGCCTTTTTAACGCTACGTGCAGGCTTACTCTCCTACCCTGTGGCTGGCTGATGCTTCACTGAGCTAAGCGCCTTGTTTCCCGTGGTAGGTTACCATGGGACCCTCCGCTGGCGGCAAGCTCAAGGACATAGCTCAGTATCAAAGCATACAGGAGAGCTTTGGAGGATCCCCTACCTCTCTCCATACTCTATACTCCTCTTCTTTTGACTCAAACACTTGTTCCACCTCCACTAGTTCAATTCAATGTATGGTTCAACAGCAGCTGACATTGTCTCTTGCTTTTTCTGTGTGTGATCGATGTATGCACGTGTGACCTTCACACCTGCTAGTAGAATGAAATGGGCCCTCCACATCTCTCGCAAGCATTCTTCTTTATGCCATTGATATTACAAAGAAAAGCTGTGATGCTGTGTGAAAGGTAAATGTAGAGAATGTAATCATTTGTAAATAATTTTAAGCCAATTTTTTTATTGAAATAGTACAAGACAACATATATCATGGCAACATACAGTATGAGACATAGATTAAAAACGTATTTTGATGGCAGCAACATGTCTCAAAAACAATTGCAGACAGGGCTATAGCTATGACTGTATTGCCTGACTGTATCACTCTGTAAATGTTTGGAATCTAGGGGAAACTGCTTGTGTTTTGAAAGCAATGGAGGACGTCATTTGGGGTAGGATGTGCTTAAAAAAAAGAGTTTCAAGTTTTGGCTTGTCAGACCACAGATATCAACTTCATCTCAGCCTCTTTTGAATAAGGATAGGACCAGCAAAGGCACCAGTGTTTCTGGATGTTGTTTGTCCAGAGGAGTATGCAGAGATTTTCTCTACAGAATCCTTTCAGATTTAATGCAGTGCTGCCCGAGGGCCTGAAGACTACAACCATTGAATAAAGGTTTTTGGCCCTATCCCTTGTGAAAATCTCTGGATTTTCTAAATGGTTGAATAATGTTACAATGAGCAGATGATAGCATGCTATAGTTATTTTTTATCATTTATTTACATTTTTTATGTTCAGAAACTTTGTTTTCAACATGCATTGTGATACATCATGCGTGTTGAACCTTGCCTCATCCTTACTTCTCAAAGAAAGCTTCTCTTGGATGCTCTCTTTATAGCCAATCGTGTTGCTATACATGTTGCTATACTCTTGTCAATTACTGTAACATTATAATTAGTTGTGAGATGTTCCACCAGGTGCTTTTTTTCCGATTTCTTTTTTTTTTTTGTGATGGTATCAAATTCAAAATGATCAACTAGTTAAAAAAGAGTTCTCATTTTCAACATTTGATATGTCTTTGTACTTTTAAGAGTCAAAATTGTTTTTTTATAACATTCGTAAATTATTTAAATTCTTCTTTCATTTCCATTTTACACAATGTCCAAACTTTTCTTGAAATGGGGTTTGTGTTTTGAAAAAGAATAAATCTTAATGCACATTGTTCCATTTTATGAACTGAATGCGAAGCTTTTATACTGGCAGTAATTCATTCATTTTGTTTCCTCTATGCATTTCCTCACTTCTTCTCCACCCGTCCTATTGTAGCAGAATAAATTAGATGTAACCACACAGTGTTTCGTGAGAAAATACAAAAGCACCAAATAAGTGGCCACTTCATTCCAGGGTGCCTTAATGCCCTGTCCAAACCAACAACACTTATGAAATATACATGGCAGACAAGCAAGATGAATATATCTGCTTGTAAACTGTGACCGTGCATGTGTGATGCATATCTGGACAGCTGCTGTCTGGGATGCTGATACTACCAGCACTAGTCTTACGTGGAATATTTACAGAGGACATGTGTGGAGACGTGATCAGAAGATGAGCCTGTGAACGAGGCTGATGAAGACCAATATATCTGTCTCACTGATCAAATTGGAATAAGACCTTTTTGATGAATTTTGAAAGCACAATTAGTAGAAGAGTAGAATTTTAGAGCCATAAAATCTTGCTAAGAAAAGCAATTATCTACTTAAGCATAATTAAAGCTTACTCAGTTATTTTTTCTTATAACAGAAGACTAAAACTTTAACACATCTTTGAACTCATACAACAGCCTACAGCAAGGTAAACATGTGTCTAAATTTTTGTCATGAACAAATCCACCAGCAGACTTTTGGTTAGGATATTTATACGAAAAACTCAAAAAACAATTAATTGAAACTACTGATCATATTCAGAACTTTACTGATTTAAGTGGTTAAAATAATCTCTAAATATAAGCCTATTTAAAATGTAATTAAAAATTTAATATGGAAATGCTATAAAATATTCTGTAATAGTTCATACGATGTATCACCCAGCTATAAGCCCTTCATCTAAGAAGGTTATTGTGCATGAAATGAGAGGAGGGAGTAAAACAAGCCTGGGTGAATAGGAGGGAAAATGATCTGCCATGCCGTGTAATGACATACCGTCCTACGCCCGTGTGATTTAACGCTGGCTCTGCAGGACACACTTTGTGCTCATGTAACGTACAGTGCTTTACATGTTGGGTCTTGTAAGCTGTTAATGACACAGGCACTGATGAGGGTTTGAAAAGTGATTAATTTTTCTCAGAGGAAACGTTTCCTGTCAAAGCGTACATGGTTTTCCCTTTCCACTTTGCACGGATGATTAACTCCCACATATAGATGACTTTATAAAGCGTGTCTGTACAGGTGTTTGTATTTATTTTGTCTGATTAGTCCTCTCCCCTGGATTGTGTGGGTGTATGCAAAATCTGCCTTTTACAGAATAGACATCTTGAGTTGTCAGGAAAGGGAAGACAGTCAGTCATCTGTAGAATTAATACATGTAAGTACATTTTAGTATGCATGTTATGTTATATCCAAGAATATCTAAACATTACACTGATAAAGGTTTCTTTAAAAAAATTAAATATTTGACATTGTCAAAGCTCACAATTTCAGTGCAACAAGATTCCTCAATGTTTTGATTTAGGTGATAAACTTAAACATTAGTCTTTGGGGAAAATAACTTTTTCCTCTCATCATGTGATTTTTTAAAAATGAGAACAATAGGATTAAATGAGGTTGAAGTTCAACCTTGATGAAATGGATGCTGGGATGCGTATGCAAATAAGTAAACAACAAGATTTTAATTTATCAGGACTCATTAACTTTTGTTGAAGTAAGAAACAAGCTTGATTTGTCGATACAGTGTAATTTTTTGCTTTGACTCCTGTATGTTCCAGACCTCACAAAGTCTAAAATTTATTTATGCCAACAAATAAGTTGCAGTTTTTAGTTTAAGTATATGTAGCTGCAGAACACCAGAGTAAGCATTGTCACTGTGTTATAAAAGTGTAAGGATCACATCAGCATGTGAATGCACCCAAGTGACATGCACTTGCAAACTGTACATTTACATGGTCTTTAATGTGCTGAGATATCGGCCTATCAGTGCATGTTTCCCCTAGAGAATGTTTGTTGGGTGACTCGTGTCACAAGGTAAGGTGTAGGCCAGGATGTCTGTTCATGTTTTATGTAGATAAAAACCTGAACAAAACAGCCAGAAAGCTAATGTGGTGTTGTTAGGATGGATGTATCTGGTGTATGCAGACATTTCACAAAACTTTCTATAAAGCTTTTATAAAGCAAATGAAATTGAGACAGATGCACATGTGACTCTTACCTGACGATGGCTGTTAGGTTTGGATTAGCAGGAAGATCCTCAAACCAAGCCTTTTTTCTCTTTGGTCTGTACCAACAAATGATAGTACTGCATTAAGCCACATGACAAAGTGTACCCAGAAAAAAATGCCACTTCATGTTGTGAATGGATCTGGATTTACATAAGAGGAAGGGAGAAAATGTCTTTCTTGTTTTCACTTTAGAGCAGATGGCCGGGTATGAATTATCATATGGAGAAAATTGATGTCTGAACTTTAAAAGCTGGCAGGAGAGAAGGTGGAAAATTGATGGTGAAGATTGAAGTGGAGGGAAAAAAAAGGGTCGTTACCTCTTTTTCTTCGTGTTTGAGTTTTCAGTAGCGGAAACAGCAGCTGGCGATTAGAGATGTTTATAACTTGTGCTCAGAAATACATACGCTTGGTAGAATCGCTAACTTTTACATGACAAAACTGTTTATAAACCTCAAAGAAACTACTGAAGAAACAAAAAAGTAGCATTTTTTTATTGTCATATAAATATACACATTTGTGGTATTGAACATTTTCAGTATTGAACACATCAGCCCCATTTCCTCCTTTCACATTACCTTTAATGCAACAAGTCGGGGCTAAGATATTTGCTTAAGGATTAATGTGGCCTACATGACTAGTGTGTCACTGGGTATTAAAGATAAATAACAGTCATTAAGAGGTTTTCTGCAAGAGCTTTGTAAATTAAACGTCTCATTTCACTCAGTGTACAGGGCAAGAGGCAAGAGTGTCATCAAGTGATCCAACAAGACATTGGGGATCACGCTTGCTAGCTTTAACTATTTAACTCATTTATAAGAAGAAGGAACCACACTGAAGCCGTCAGTGGTGCTAATTGTTCTGAGCTGAATGCAGAGCTGAAGAGTATTGGAAATCAATATAGTGGCACTTTGTCACGTACACTGATACATTGTTGGGAACATTTAGACGTGTAACAAGTGCATCAACTCCCACGCTCACACACCTACACTCTTGCCTTTTGCCTTTGCTAAAAGCTGTAAAAATGTCCTCACATTCATAGCAACACAGAAAATCATTTGTGTGTTGCATTTAGGTGTGCACCAAAATGACATGCTGAAATTACAGACATGAGGGAAAGAGCAAGTGTGCGTGTGATAAATCTTTTTGTCTGAGTGAGACGGTGAATCAGAGAATGAGTTCAAGAGTTCAGCAGTCGCTCTAACCCAGTGCTACGTCTCCACAGGAAAGCACCCGTCTTCTGCTGTATTGTGATTTTCTTCTTTGTGTGCAGGTAAACAGACAGCAGTAACATCCATGCAGGGAATAAGGAGGCTGCTGTGCTGCAACAGGAGATCATATAACTCCAAGATGGGTGTCACAGGGGACTGTTAGGTTTACAAAAGACATTTTATTGGCTGAGGTCAGAGACTCTTGTATTTCTTCTCCCCTTGCTCCAAATCCCCTGTGACATCTGCAAAAAGAAATCCACTTCTTGATATTTTTCTTCCTCCATGGCTTGTTCCACCAGTCTGATATTTTTTCTTTCTTACATACGCTCCTGTCTCCTTTTCTGTCCTGTCTTTACCTTTCCCTGATGATTCACATCATAATTTTTGTTATGCAAATGATACATATTCCATGAACCAGACTTTTTCTCTGCTAAAGCTGTAGCTATCCTTTCAGAATAAGAGCTCCAGGAGGATTATATTGTAACGATCTGCTGCATATGCAGTAAATTCAAGATGGTAAATTCAAGAAGAATGGCTCTATTTAAAAAAGAAATTTCAGTGAAAGTGTATAATTGGCATACAGTAGAATATTATTGACATTTCTTATTTAAACTTTTAATGCAAAGAAACATCTCGGTCTCGAGAATAAAAATACACACAACTGGCTAAAACTGAAAAACACATATTTATAAATCTTTTCCTCTCTTCTTTGATTCCTTCCCCTTTTCCTGAACACTTTGATGGCAGTAGTGTATGTGTTGGAGGCTCTGTTGGCGAGCCGTACCTCTCAGCCTCTCACGTATTCTCTTTGATGTCACCAGTATGTCGACAGTAGTCCAACCCTCGACACAGCCACATGTTCAAAGAGCAGTCAAAGATCCTGTGCAGCATCTCAGTTGCTAATGAGCCAAAGATGCTCCAAACGGCCGAGACATCTGATCTTTTATGTGATGTTACTGTAAGGTTTTTAGGGGGGGAGACTCTAGCTTGTGGTCAGCTGTATCATTTAATCATTGTATCATTTTATTTGATCTGAATTTTTATTATTTAGTTTTTTAATATCCAGAAGAAAAATGTCATGAGGGCAAAATTTATAAATACCTAATGATCCAATGCCAGGCATTGCACTTAGCACAATGCAACACAGCAGCCTGGAAATTACACAGATAAGAAACAATGGATGTTGTTTTCAGCTATTTCTATGTGGGGTGTGACTGTCTAAACCAGGGCTCTATAGGACAAGCCATTTACTCACATATGCGATATGCGAAAATTGGAGCGTGCAAATGAGAAAAAGTAAAATGCAAGTGAAGTCTCAGTAAGATGAGATTTCATGAAGGTTAGTTTACAACTGTACTTTGCCACACTTGACTTTTTACTGTACGCACAATAAAAACCAGTAAATAGTTATAGCACTTGTGTTTAACAAGTAAAACTTTCAGAATAATGGTAGCATCAGCTCTGCCTGCCGTCTCTCATCCACAGTAGTGTTAATCACAGCTTGTTGCCTAATCATTATTTACTGTGAAGTGCTTAAGCACGAAAGCTGACTGAATTTAGGCTACTGTAAATTAACCATTTAGCCCAATGTACTACAAATCTTAAAGCTGAGCAGGCTCTAATGGACTGTGTGTCTGGCAACAACCCACACTTCCAAACTCACCCCTCCTTCTGCCAGGAGTAGAAGCCTACATAGGGGTGAAACACGTGACAGAGAGGGAGGACAGAGGATCAGTGATAGTGACACCACCTCATTAATGTCAGAACTATTATTTATTTCATGTAGACTATATTTAATTTAAGGGTTTATGGTGTGACTTTACTGTTGAATAAAAAATGAATGAATTTTCTCAGTTTATTAGGGACAGCCAAAACGAAGTCACTCTAATTCAGCAGTACACAATACAAAATTGTGGAAGATGCTGTTGTTGAGCTATAGTGGTATCCAGACAGGGGATTCTCTACTTAGCCCAGCTCCATTGATATGAATAATAGAAAATCCTATTCGTAGAACACAACTGAAAAGCATTAAACACTACAGCCTCCAAAATGAAAAGACAGGTGAATCAGCACATATGGAACAGTTGGAACAAAAACTAAATATTTTAGGCAGTTCTTCATGAAATGAATATTTATTAGAGTGGAGTAGTGTCAGAAATGTTAACCTAACTGGGTGTATTTGTTTTATTTATTACAAATTACAGTAAAGTATTTTTTTAAGATATTCTTCTTGTTCTTACTTCTAATCTGTTTCTGATTTCAATATTTGGCAAAATTCTCATTATTTATTTTAAATTCAGAAATTAAATTATTCATGTAAGTTGAGTATATTTGTCTTACTTGTTACTGTGTTTCATGCGAGGCCAAAACATATCTTGATTATATATCTGTGATTGGCCTCTTTGATCTCTAAAGATACACATCTTTTATTAAAAAACCCATATTGCTCCAACACTAATCTTACTAGCATTCTTGCTCACTGCTGTGACATTTGTGTCTAATATTTCATGTCATATTTTAATAAATGTTCTTGGCAAGTGGTGTGTTTTATAGAATATGGGACTCAATATGAAACCATTTCACCTTTCAGTATTTCATTTAGTTGAAATGCAATGTTGTAGTTGTGTAACGTAATGTAATTGTAGTTTCCTAGACTCTTTCAGTGCCATAATAAATTTATGGTGCAACCACCAAGTAAGAACCACTGTAAAAACTACCTCCTATTGGAAGACAAAAAGAAATAAAGCTTTATATTTTATTAGGCTCTACAAATGTCAGTACTGCTCAGAAACCTGGCCTGTTTGGGATGAACCCCATCTACCACTGGCCATGGGAGAATTCTTCCAAACACAAACCCTTCATGAAGCAACATAGTTGACAGGACAAGGTCTGCTGGGTTTTCGCAGCTAAAACACGCGCTGGCTTTGTCGTGGCAAAAATATCAGAAATAATTGGCCATTAGTGTATCTGTGGTAAAAGAGCATAATGAAACACTGTTTTAAAACAACACTGTTGTTTGTCTGCAAAGGGGTGTACATCATTCCATATCTGTGTCTATTTGTATGTTTGAGGAAATGGTATTAGAGAGTGACATGCACAGTCATTACTACACAGCAGGTTACTGACAGGGCATTAGGTTTCCTGGCTGCAGAGCCTGCCAAATTGTGCTCGTTATGGCATCACAGTTCAGATCCAGGCCTGATTTGCTCGCCTTTATAAGGCTGCTGCTCATTGTTGAGAGAATCACATTAGCAATCAGACAAACAAAGGTTATTAACCAAAAACACAAACTTACAAAGGATTTAAGACCAGAGTGTAAGCAGTAAATATTGACACCCTAAGTCACTGAGCCAAACTCAGAAGCACTGCTTAGACTTTTTGTTTTGTTTTTGTTCTTTCAGCTAAATAAGACTCAGGGTTGAACCCTGCACAGTGCACGTTTACAGTTTGTGCTACCTCCATCTTTTCTTTAAGCCTAACTAGCCTATAGAGCTACACCCACAACAGGGAACATCAACTTTCAGTTATACTGTATTAGATAAGGAGGCAGGAACTTCCACTTGTGTCCTGCCCATTTTCACATTGATGTAATTCCCAAGATTTTATTTTAAAATGTTTGATTTTTTCAGGTGTGCCTAGAAGCTCCTTATGAGGCCAATTAGGAAATGGACTTTAGGTTTCCGCTTCTCTAAGTGGTGATTTAGTCAGGGCACAACAGCACAGATGGCGCCTACGGTCTCCCACTGTGTCAAGTCTGTAGCTTCACCAATTTGCTTCAGGACATGCAGCAACTCTTTTAACTGATTCCATTCCAGTGCTGTTTACAAAAATTCTATTCCAGCATTGGCCAGTACCTGACACAGCTTTAGCTGATCACACTGGAGCACTGCCTATTATTGCCTCAGTGTGGATATTGGGTTGGTAGTACCTGGAATGCCTCTTTCTCCAAATGTTAATTTATTGGGATGTTTTGTGAAAGTAAATAACAAAGTAATAAGTTACTGTCTTGGAAAGTGATGTTGTAACTAAATGTATTACTTTAATGAACAGTACTTAGCATATGTTACTTTGGACAAGCAACTCCCGACATGTCCAACCCTATTTCTTGACAAAGTGCCACTCTAGGTCTCTGACTAGTTCGTCTATGTGGACCCCCCATGCCCTGGGCATATGAATCTGTTGGATTATATAAACTACACAAACAATCAGTCCACATAGTTTTACAGCAGTATTGCAGAGTGTGTATCTTCCCCTCTCTGCAATCAATTTTTACAGACACTAGCTATAGAGAACACTATAACCAACAATTTACTCACACAACTAGTATTATTCCTGATAGGTGAAAAAAGACCTGCTGCACAGATTGGACTTTAATCAGCTTTAGTTTAGCTAAATATTTTTCAAACTTTTTACAGTTGGTGACTTACACAGTGAACTTACTGTGTACCTATTAGTAACAACGGTGTACCTCCACAGTACCCATGCATACATATTTGTTGTTGCTTTAAAACAATAAGCAATCTTTGGGGAATAACAGGGTAACAAGATGAGAATAAGAAAAATACCTACAGTGTAAGTATTTTGTAGTTATAGGTTACTTTAAATTAATACTTTAATTGAATATTACGTGATAGGAGCAAATTCTTAGGGTGTAACTACAGATAAGATGAGAGTAAGAGGCAACACTTCAAACCTATTACACCTCCACTTCAAAATATTACACCTATCATGTAATATTTAATCATTTATCAATACTTTGTTTATAATACAAAAGATCAACTGAATCAAATTGGTTTTCTATACTTCTAAGCAATACAAATAAAAGCATAGTTGCTATTTATTTTTGTCAAAATTTAATTAATCAAAACTTTTGTTACCTGTTGTTATACAGTAGGTACGACAAATTAGGACTGTAATTTAAAGTGGAGCCTCTTACCCTCTTTTTATTTCGTAAATATTCGCACTTAGTACCCATTAACTACAAAATCCATACACTGTAGGTATTTCGCCATGTAGTGTGACCCCACCTCTCACCCAATGACTGTTGGGGCAAGCACCACCTCTACATGACCATGAAAATGGAAAGCTGTTATAGATAATGAATGGATAGAGGGATGTTTTTTATTTAATGCTTGCTATTTATGTATAGAAATATAAGAGTCAATTAACCCCTTACAGAGTCAGCTGTTGTTAGTAGAACTCAGGTTTTTTATTCAAGAATTCACATTTAAAATTTAATTTGAGTCCTGACAATATATATTTTTCTTAACAAAAGCACCCAGTTATTTCTCCTTCCAACTCAACATTTTTAGATACTATCTGCCCTAAGTCTAATCAATACCGTTACATTAAAAACACCATCACCCTCTAAGCTCCTAATTTGGTCTCATGCATACCACAACTACCATAACTTTGGGAAAGAGGGTTAGCAAATGGTTAACTTATTAAAAAGCTTAAAATTTTGTGCAGACAATGCACTTCCTTTGTGTTAGTCTAGAGGATAAAATAACAAGCTATAAGACAGTGGGAGAAAGAACTATGCTATTTTGGAAGGAAAATGAATAGTAAATGGTCTGGACTTATATAGCGCTTTTTTACCTATTGATGCTCAAAGGACTTTACACTGCTTTTCATTCACCCATTCACACTGACACACCGATGGGGGAGCTGCTATTCAGCTGGCAAATACTTACTGGGACTAAGTTGCTGTTCAGTGTCTTGCTCAAAGACACTTTGACATGTGACCGTAGAAGCTGGGGATCGAACCAACAACTGTAGGATTGGTGGACAGCCACTTTAACTCCTGCACCACAGTTGCCCAAACGAGAGGAAAAGAGTGATATTGAGTTTATTCAGAGCTGAGGTAGCTCAACTGTTTTATTTCCTCCTACATCACTGCTGCTGTAGAAACAATAAAGCCGAGCTGACAGCTCTCACTAACTGGGAAGTCAAATCAAAAGTGAGCTGTGACCCCAGGCTGTGTCTCACGTGGATCACCTGCGATTTCCAGTAGAGCGCCAGACTTTAGTGAAATATATATTCCCTACGCCCTGCCTCAGGCTGTAGCTGTCACAAAAGAGGCATATACAAAAGTACAGGTGTGTCTTAATGGATCCCAGACAATGTACTGTTGAAAGGTTGAGTTAATGTGCAGCATTCAAAATCCTTAGGTAAAAATATAGAAGTATTATCAGCAATTTCTCTAAAAGTATCAAAGTAAAAAGTTGCAAAATACAGTAAGATGTCCTCTGTGGTTAAATGTATTACCTTATGTCAGATTGTAAATTCAGCAGTATTTTAGTGTTGTAGCTGGTTTAGGTGGAGCTAGTTTATCTGCTTTGCATACAGTTTGTTAGTTTATTTGATTGGTTCTTAACCTAAGGATCTAGCCCCTCAAAAGGGCCTCAAGAAAAATCTGAGGGGTCATAAGATAATTAAAACAACACTCCTTTACACACATTTATTTTCATTTCATATTCCATTCAGAGGTTAAGAAGGGAAATCATTATTTATTTCAACAGTCTGACGTCCTTGACAGTGGTCTCCAGCTAAACACTTTTTGTAACTTGTGTTGAGAACAGTAGTTGTGTGGACAGCATTTATGTAATAATTCACAGGATACAATATCTTTTATGTTGTGTAAAATTTTGCACAATCCTAATGCTAATATCTTTCCCTCTGACATGCAGTAAAGTAAGAAATATAGTCATATAAAATTAAAAGTAAAAAGTAGAAATTTATCTCAACCCCACCTTCAACGCCCGCACCCATACACACATGTGCACACACACATCCTCGTTTAGTATACTTTGGTGACATTGACCAACTTTTGAGAGATAAGCGTGTATTCTTGGTCTCATCCCTTCTCGCTATCTGCCATATACTTCTATCATGTAATTAAATCTAATTGCACATTCAGAGGCGTACCGCTTAATGGGTCTCTCTAATTGGTCCCACATTAGAATCTATAATTACCTTAGTGGCTGCAGGATAATGTGTTTCACATCATCACCGTTAGTCATTTTTAGCAGAAAAAGTTTTTAAACATCAACACTTACTGAGGTCCTTCTCGATAAACGTGTGCATTCATGCATGGATCGTGTATTGTGTACTATTGTGTGATTTTGGGCTTAGGCATATGAGAGCAACACAATACTGTATGCACCACCTTCATCAACATACTTTAAGCGATTAATATTGTTAGCATTAAACAGTGATAAAGTGGTTAATTTAAATAACCAAAGAGTGAAGACTTATGATGTTTCCTCTGTGAAAATTGTATTATTTTATAGTTCTGTCATGAATTAAAGAAGTAATAAATGAATCACAGCATATCATATCTTGAGTATATGCTACATTCACCTAAGAATAACATCCAAATGATAAGAGTGATTTTAAGAACAAGCAACAAAGCACAGGCATCATGCACTTTGTCAGTGCACATTAACTCGTGTTAAGACTCCTCCACCTGGAGTTTGTGATAAGGTGAACAGTGAAGCACACATTCACATTATCTACAACTGGAAAATGATAAGGTGCATATAAATTATTTTGACAATTCTACACGGGGGCAAACAACACCTGTGTCCCATCTGTTAATGTGGAATAGTCACAGGTATTGTGTGGATTTAGAGGGAATCAATAGCTTGTCTGCACTAAACTCTATATTCACAGAGTAGCTTTTTGTTTCCTGTTCTCGTCACTTTTAAGTAAATGCACTGTGCCAGTATAACTCTTTCATTGAGTTCAAGATGAAGTCAAGTATAGGAAGGCCTGAAAATAAGCAGCACTAAAGGGCCTGGATTAATCAAGCAGCGCCGAATCCCTCACAGGAGTCCCACTCTACAAGTTAAACTTATTTTCTATTATTCATTTAAGTGGGTTTTATTATTTATAAATTCAACATTTTATTGCTTAATAAATACATTGATTGTGCTGTTCTAGTAAAGAATAGCCTTTATAATTCCAGACTGCATTTTTTGATTATTCAGTACAAAACTTTTAAAATATTTAGTTTAGTGTCACGTAAGACACAGAAATGCATCCTTTTCACACATTTGAGAAAGTGGAACTTTGACATTTTGCCTACAGTAATTTAAATAAAATAATAATTGACCCATGACTTGGCCGCAGCAGCATGTGAAATCTGCAATCTGACAGTTTGATTAAATTCTGCTAAGGCTGTGGTTGACGAGCTCAAATTCCACAGTTAGAAATGTTGCTATTTCCTGCTTCTAAAAGCTTACAAGGACTTTGGATTTGTATATGATTTCTTTTGCATCCCACCGAAGATCAGTCACCATTGTTTTTCCACTATCGGAGAAGTAAATCAGTTTTCTTTGAAAGAGAACTGCAGAGCAGCATCCAGTATAATTCTTCCCACAGGGACAATGATGTGTGTTGCATTGTTTAAAATTTGCACTTCAAGTCCTTGTCCTAAAAGCACCAAATTTTTCTTCACTCTGAGATTTTCTGGTCAGTTGGGGCTAATTTTATACTCTTTATACTTTGATAAATACCGACTTTGAAGATCTTTTAAAAGAAGACCTCCTTTACTTTCAATTAAAGCTTACTCACAGCTGCGTCCAAATCAATTTTCACACCAGACTGGGCAAAGTCTCAGTGCTTAAGAGCTTAGTCATGCTGCCTGCCTTTGCTTGAGGAAAATACAGTATCTAGCAATCAATAATGCTTCAAGTTCAAAGGTCAAATCCATTATGATTTCTACAATGTCACCACAGTATCAGATGTTTAAGGTCAAACAACAGAAACTCCAGGATCTGTCACACCGCAGTCCTTCTACTCTGGTCCTTACCCAAACATTAACTGACCTGAATTTGACCTAAATTGAGCTTCTGCTAAACGCTGCTGTGGGGAAAATAAATCGTATTTTAATTGATTATACTAGTTATTGTGATGTGTGTGTTGACCAGCAGAAAATGATCTTTCTTACTCACCTGAGGTGAACTGTTTACAAGAAGAGCAGGTTCAGAACAACAATAGAGCATATTTGATGAGTGGGACCAGATAATGCTCTCAATTGCTCTTCATGTCTTTCACCTGAGATGCTTTGTTTTTTGTAGCTGCCCCTTAAAATGCAAGTCTATTTTTTTCCATTTATTTCAACATTATATAGAAATATTATGTAATGGATAATATATTTTACTAGAGCTATTTCTTCAAGGCATAACAGTATAGATCTTACCTGCTAGATGATACAGACATCCTCTGTTGCCTTTGGATTCACCTTTGTCCTCCAAATGTCCTTTGTCTCTATTTTAAGTGCAGATCCCTCGCCATCATTAGCTTGCACTTCATCACAGATCACACTCTTGAGTCTACTGAGCCAGTCCAAGTAAAACCTAGCTCAAGGGTTCTTAAATCAGCTCAAATATGAGGACTCATCAGTTAACTTCCACCTCCGTAAGACAGCACCCACAGTTCAGAAAGTATGCAAGGCAAAGTTTAAATGTGGTGGTACTGTATAAAAAGACAACATACGTCACGGCTTTACCCCTGTAAAGCAAGACGACACAAGGAGACATCTGAACGAGTTGAGTTATAATTTACAGTTGAATTTTTTTAGTTTTTTTTACAAAAACTATTTGAGCAAATAATTTCCCTGGGATGTATAATCCTACTTCATATTCATACACAGAGAAAAGAAAAAGAAAGACTGGAGGGAAATTAAATAAACTTGAATTCCTGCTGAGTACTGAAACCGGTCTGAGGCTGAGCTGTCACAATGACACTTTTCCCATATACGAGGCTGTGTGCTTATTTCTAGCTACCTCGCAGCCAATCTGCTCATACAGTGTGTAAATCAGCAGATTGGGGCCAGTCAACACAGAGCTCAAGTCTGAAATACATATGCTTAGGTGGGGATGGTACTGTGCAAGTGGGACATCCATTAAACATCCAAATTGTCTACTAGAAAGTAATATTTTCTTTTTTGGAGAATAAATCTGTGATGACACTTGCAAGGTTTTTACAATGAAACTGTCACTGATTTAGTATTCAGTATTTAAGGATCCAAGTAAGGAGACAGCCAGTGGAGGGTTTAATGTTAAGGAGATTTTGTTGAAGAACAACTGAACATCCCTCAGCAAGGAGGACAGGAAATTACACACAGAGAGAGGTAAAAGACTAAATCAAAACCGTAACTCAGAACATAAACCAAAAAGCAGAAGTGGGGGAAGATAACTAAACTACAACTGTACCGGGGAAAACGGGATACATACAGGAGGAAGTGTCAGACAGAAAGCAACAAAACCAAAAAGGGACGCACACAGGGATCCGACAGAACCGTAGCTTATATCATCAAGACACACTAGTGCAATGGTAAATTAACAATGTTGGGGAAATAACGACGAAGACAAATGGGCACGGAACTGAGGGGAAAGCTGGGTTTAAAAGGACAGGAGAGCAGGCTGATGACCCTAAAGACAGAAAGTAGGCTGAGGGGCTACAAAATAAAAGCTAGAGACAGGCAGTGAAGCTGGGGAAAACAGGGACAAATTAAACATAGGGAACACGATTGTGACAGAAATGTCCTGTATGCAACACCAAATCAAATAGTGTCAACCCATAAATACTTAAAACTAACACTGCTCCTTATCATTGTCCAACTTATTGTTGGCATATGTTTAGACCTGCTTTACTCGTGGATTCTGTTTCTTCACTGTGTCTTGTTGCTGTTTGCAGCTCCATCGACCCAATTTTCCACACAGGCATCATTAAAGTTTCATCTTATCTTAAATCTGAAAGGCGAGAAGGAGGAAGCAAGACAACAGATCAGAGAGTTAATCACAGCCTACATCTCGTAACCAGTGTCCCTACATGCACCACAGCCAACTTAAGCTCTTTCAATTGAAACCTGAGATCTTTACTTTATTGAAGAGTTCTTAAAAACTTAAAATTTCACTTAAGTTGTTTACCTTTCTTTCTTTATGTACATACCTTTCAAAACCTTAGTTTGCAGGACATATTACCTGGAAAACACTCATATATTAACTTTTAATTAGCAAAGTTCCCTTTTCTTCAGTTAATGCTTCTAATTAATGGAACATTTTTACTTCCCAGCACATGGGCATATATTGCTTGCCCTTGGTTACTGTTTCATGCCATTTATTTAATGCCATTAGTCTAAAACGCCTACTTCCAGTGCATAACGCATTTGCTAATGTCATTATTCTACCTACAAGAGGTAATCGGTGATTAAGAGGGTGAGCCATTAAAACACAGTGACAAGTCTTTTTAAAATAACTGTTGCTGGTGGAATTCTGTTTGCAAGCTTATGAAAAAGTTAGCTCCTGGGGGTTATATTATATTATATTTTTCATTTTCCACAAATAATACACAATATCCCAACAATCTTTGTCTTTTCTTGTTTTAAGTTTTAAATGTATCATCTTTCTCAAAGTTCTAAAAACATTACCCCATAATGACAACATGAAAGAATTTTAAGCTTTATAAAAAAGGAAGGTTTTAAGCCTTAAAAGTCTTAAAAGTAGAAAGAACGTCTGCCTGGATTGTGAGCTGGTTCAGTAGTCTTGAGCATTTTCATTTAATTGAAGGCTTTTTAGGGACTTATAATCATCCCAAAAGTATCTAGAAATAACAAATGAATGGACCAGTTTTTCAGCATCAATTTGAGAGTGGATGCTCCTAATTGTGGCAATGTTCAGTAGGTGGAAGAAGGCTGTTGTAGAGATTTGTCAAAGATAACGCCAAGGTTTCTCACAGCAGTACTGGAGGCCTAAGTTATGCCATCTAAAGTAACTATATTGTTAGACAGCATATTTCTTATATTTTAGGGCCAAATACAATAATTTCAGTTTTGTCAGGCCTTTATGTCTTTTAGGCATGATTGATGCAATTTGTACCAGGCTTTGGACTGGCACTGCACAGCCAGATGTGTGTGGGCTGTTGGGTGTTGGTTGTGAAGAGTGGAGCGCGAACCTCCAACCCTATGGTCGGTATGCGGCCACTCTACCAACCGAGCCACTGCCTCCTGTCCTCTATTAGTGATGAATAATATGCTGTTCTGGCAGTGCAGAGGGATTTTTAGACATTATTAAACTGTTTTTCCAGGCTAAATGGTATTCTTCTAAATTAGTGGAACACCACTTCCTTTCTAACTTGTGTGATGCCTGCTTTACGCTGCGCATTTTTGAACTGAACCATGGAGGTCGTCTCCTCTGATTTACTGCTTTCCTTTTAGAGGGGCAGTATATAATATCATATGCAGTGAGGCTGTGGATTCATCAACAAGATAATCAACTTGTACAGGAGTAAAATAAAGGTGGCTACTCATCACTGTATTGACAAATGGTGGTGAAAATGACAAAAAAAGAGTTTCCTTAAATTTGTTCATAGCATTTTCAGATAAACATCTGCTGTAGTGGAATCCTTTTTCTAACTGCTGTATATTCCATTATTGTAATAATGAATTAAATGGAGTGTTGAGGTAGTTACTTTCAACATCTACATGAATTTTAACCCTTAGAAGTCCGTGATCACAACAGCATGATCAAATCAAATGATTGGTTTGATGTTAAACATCTTTTAATGTGGTACATTATGGTAAAATCCACAGTTTTCAAAAACTATGGCAGATTCCTAAAGTCACCCACTATGACTTTATCTGTACTAAATCGGATAGAAAATTAGAAAATTCAGTCAAAAACTCAGAATAAGGGACTGGAGGACGGTACACAATAACAAATAGAAGTGGTTTTTGAATTTTCCACTATGCGTGTGAAAGGCTAAGAGCAAGGCTAACTATGTTTAGGTCTAAGGTTTATTGGTAAGCTTGAGTGGAAGATTGCTGCTACTACTCCACCTCGGCCTGTGCTTCAAGGAATGTGGACAAATTTGGAAAAAGTTAAGCACTGGGACTACTTTCTGGATGCACTGTAGCTTGTCCGCATGTTCAGGAGGCTTTCAAAGACGGTACAGATTTTAGATCAGTCCTGTTTTGGAAGCACTCAGTCTGCTCAAGTACAGAACAGTTAAATTAAAAATGAATCAGAACTGGATGAAATTTTTTGGTCGATACCAATTCTTTGAAAATCATACTTAATGTCAGAATGGAATATCTCTAGCTTTGCCTTTGTCTATTGCTTCAGCTTATATTAATTTCAGTTAAACTTTTTCAGACTGAACTTTTTTTAATGCATTGCCTCATTTCACTATGTTCACTACACCCTTAGTGGCTCCCTCTGTTCTGAGAGCTGATCCTCTCTATACATGAAGTTATTGGATAACATGTGTGGGAGATATTAATATGTGCCGTTGCTCACTTCACTCATCCGATTCCAAACAATGAGTTCTGTGATTTCACTCTACTATAATACATAGAAATAACATGATTCGCTAATGGGAGATGTTCCTTTAGATCTTATTGGAAATATTTAAAAACCACAGCACATATTGTAACAGTTAATTTCTATTTCTTTCTGTTGTAATGTTATATAATTGGAAGAATGAACTTTGTGCCTGGTGCTGGGAAGTCAGACAGCTCCTGGTATCTCTCTCAGATGTATTACTTGATTCAGCTGATGTATGGCCCATAAAGTCTTTGCAGGCAATAAAACAACAAGGAGGATGTGATACAAATGTGCACTGTATAGCATAATGTTTGAACAGATAGCAGCTTCCTTCTTTAACTCCCAGCTGTGAAAGCTGACAGTCAACACACATATAATACAGTCTGCCACCCCCTCTAACACAGCAGAATGAATCATTAGAGTGATACGATAAAGTGCTCTTAGCATCTTCAGATTTAACTTCACAAGTGGTCACCTTACAGTTTCATAATTTACATTTCGTGTTATGATGTTCTTATTTGTTATGCACAGTTGAAAGGATCAACGGTACTTTATTTTAATGCGGCATCTTAATGTGCTTTTTGTGATGAAACTGGCACATTCACTGTGCATGAATCAGGTAACAGAAACCGAGGACTCTTGTGTTCATAGAACAAAAATACAAATATCACACAAGGTGATTAGATTTATATTTTTCAGAAAGTCCGTTTTATATAAGAAATTAAAAATTTAATATGATTACAATATAATAAAATAATCTGTATAAAATGCCATTTCATGTGAGAAAGTAGTACCATTCTGACATTTTCATTAAACAGGAGTTTATCAGTTTTTAACACTTAGCTAAGTCAGTAGTGGGACAGCCAGTTCATTGAGCTAATAAACTACAATAGGCTCCTTCATTTTGGATGGTATTTTGTGGATTTACTTTTGCATATAGAGGTATGGCAGTAGTGGCAGCTAAATGAGCAGACAAGGTACCAACTTCAGTTAGTCTAATTACGAGTGGATTCTACTTTTTACTTCAGTTTTAAAGGGGTTTCATCATAATGATGGGTTTCAGTATAAAAATTATATTACAATGCAGTTTTTCCTTTAATTACACTTTCTTTACTTGTTCAAAGAAAGAATACAACATAAACACAAACTAAGCCAACGTTTTCTTGATCTTTGAAGTGTCTTTTAAGTCTGTACTTTGTCGGTAATTTTGTTGAAAAATTATCTGATCTGTAACCCAAGAACTGTGATGCAATCTAATCTGTGACTTTTATGATCTGTTGCACTCTTTATGAAAAAAACATTACAAGGAGGAGGAGATTGTGGACTTGAACATGGCTAAGGAAAAGAAAGCCTAAGCTGTTTCAGTTCATGTGTCAGTTTTATGCTGGGGTCCTATTGGTGGATTAGGAGAATTAGGTCATAGCAGCAGTCCTACATTTCTGACACTGTCAAAAATTTGTCTGAAGGAGTCTTTGTTTGCAAGCCTATCACAATGTACATCTTTTGACCTGTCCTGGTGCAACATAAGACCACTATTTTTTAACCATGTCCAAGGATTGCCACATTTACGGTAGTGATCTGGGACAGCTAAAAAAGTGCACATCCATACCCACAGCTTACCGTAACAAGTGGAGGCAGAGGGAAACAGCAAGCCTTTACTATCTCAGCTTATCCTAAGCTAAGCTAACCACCTGCTGGCTCCATATTTATCAAACAGACATAAAAGTGGAATCAATGTTCTTATCTAACTCTTGAGAAGCTGAATAAGCATGTTTCCTAAAATTTAAAAACGAATTTTTCTTTTTCAGATCTTTTTTTGATGTGTTTTTTTTTTCCATCTAATTATGCGTGTAAGCAGTATTTTCCTCTCTTCTCCTGAAATAGCTGTTACTTAGTAATGAAATCTATCAAGCTTGAATACAGGGCACACATTCTCTGATCACAACCCTTATTATTCTCATTTCAGGTACATCTAGTAATTCGTCCCTTCATTAAATAAAATGACAATGAGAACTGTAGCAAATAGCAATTAGCCTGACTGAACTGATGCAAAAAAGATCTGCAAACTCTTAACATTGACAATGAGTGTTTTAATGAGTGATTTAATGAAAGCTACTATTTAGCCCTGATTATTGAATACTAAATAAAGCCCCACAGTGAGTGTTACACATTTGCCTCGATTCAGTGCAGCATTGAAAAAAATCTGAATTAAGACATTTGCATAGTTGAGAATTAGATATTCCCTGAAATATTCCATGGCATTAGCAGGTCATTTCATTCTTGCTTTAACCCCTCCTTCAGCCATGTGTAACCTTGTACATCAATTGGATGTACATTTTCAGATTTACATCATATTCCCCCAGATAATGATGTTTACAGAAGTTCCATCCAGTTTTATTACAGTCAAGCAGCATAGAAATGTCCTGTTTTTATTCTTTTTACAAGACATCTCAAAGTTAAGTCTTATGAAGTTTATCTCACTGATTTCGTTTGTGCTCTTTGGCAGTTGGAAACGAACCCCTGCTGCCTATTCCTGTGCTCAGGTAATGTGCTTCATTGATGCTGGACCTGCTGAGTTCAACATTCTTGCTTCCTCGGAGTGGCTGCTGTTATGCAACTGAGTAGTTTAGATCCAGATAGCTCCACCTTTCAAGAACTCAACCAAAAAAAGGTGAGGGAGGTGAGGGAGGGAGAAGAGGGCAGAGAATAACTGTGTCTATGTTGCGGGCAGGTGGAGAGTCTAAGGATGGGGAGGGAAGTGTTTCAGCCATTTCTGCTGCTGCACACAATCCTCCCCCGTAGCAAGCCTCCAGAACACCGTACTTAAAAGTTAGTGAGTGAAAAGGTGACAGCACATTCATTTACAACTTAATTGACACTTTTTCCCAAGTACACACTAAACTCCTCTTCTCCAATGTGATGAGTGGGTGGAGAGTTTGTTGTCAGGGTAACTGTTTCAGCTGGGCAAAAACACTTACTGTGATGTGTAGAAAAACAGTGCTGTGCATAGATTGAAAAAGAAACTTCATTTGCATGGATGTGAGTTTGTCATACAGCAAATGAAGGAAAATAAGTCTTTGTCCTCTGTTTGTGGACTTTAAAACTTTGTCTTTCCTTGTCTTTACTTGGTTTACCAGAACAAGATAAAGGTGCTGCAAAGAAACGTACACAGGCTTAATAGCGATACAGAAGATATGGCTCTAGACTCTAGATGAGACATTTTACTTTATGTGATTGAATATTTTCACTAAAATTGTTGTTGGTCCTATACAGAAAGAATTCTAGAATTTTTTTTCTGTATTTGCTATAAACCATCAGTTTTTTCATCAGACTGTGATTTCCCATTAAAGAGAGTGCACTTTCAATACATTTCTGCGATTTCACTCTTCTCCATTAAAGTGAGACTTCTGTTCCGTTGGACAGTGTGTAAAGCAAAAATAATATAACATATAGTAAACACAAAACATCTGAACCTTCATGCAGCAACACAGTGGTTATTGGACCATCTTTTATGCCAAAAAGCTTTAGTCTTGACCCATAATCTTTGCAAACGTTTAGCCATCCTCAGTTGTCACTTTGGTCAATGCTAAACTGTGCTTAAACTTTGCTTCATTAAAACGTATTTGCCAAACTTATCAAGTTCATCTTTACATCTTCATTAAAAACTATCAAAAAATAAGTTAAAAATTGTTTACAATCAGAAAACTCTGCCTGAATAATATCTGAGGGATCAAAAATGTTGCAGAAAGGCACTAAATAAATAAATAAAAGATAAAATAAAGTTTGTTTATTTGTTTTATCATGAATGATCAATTCAGTGGATTGGTAGAAGAAATATTTAAGTAATACAGTCATTACATAATTTTGGGGGCGGCTGTAGCTCAGTTGGTAAGGCAGTCGTCCATGGACCACAGATTCAGTGGTTCGATCCCCAGTCCTGACTATATGTGTGCTTCTAAGCAAGACACTGAACCTCCAACAGCCCATTCCCATCCCCAGCTGTGCAATGCCGATCCAAGCTCGGTAGAAATTGGGGAGGGATGCGTCAGGGCATCCGGCGTTTAAAAAAAAAAAAAACTGTGCCAAATCAACATGCAGACAATGATCCGCTCCGCTGTGGCGACCCTGAACTCATGGGATAAGTCGAAAGGACCAAAAAAAAAAAAAAAAATGTCATTACATAATTTTGCTCACTAAGTGTCTGAAACAAAAACACTGAATAAAAGCCGCACAAAAAGATAGTGTTACCTGATTTACACATTTTCCAAAACCTGTTATCAACATCACAAGTGAATTTTAAGATTCAGCATGAGAAATATGAGTCAGTCCGACAGAAATAGACCCCCTTGTGTACAGACAGCAAAGCAGTGAGAAGAGATGGCGTCACGGCTCAAGGACTTGGTGGATGCACACACACACACCAGATAGATCCAAGCGGCAGCAGCAGGTGTATAAAGAATGGAGACATGGGGTTTTGTCAGCGCTGCAGACTTGTCAGGATTGTCAGATGGAAAAGTGAGTGCAAACACAGGTGTTGTACAGACATAAGTTACTGTTACTGTTGTTATATTTGCTGAAGAACTTTGATGATGCATAAGTCATTGTCATTTATGCCTGTAGGTTATTACAACCAATGTTAATGTGTTATAGGTAAAAAACCCATAGCAGCTGTAATAATTGTCACTTATGCAAAGAAGGAAGTTGATGACAACAAGAAAAAGTCCTGTGACTTTAAGGTAGAACAAATTTTAGGCCACTTTTTTATTAAAACTAATAAAGTTGTTTAGGTGCCTCACCTGAACCAAACCACAATGGTTCTTTATTCACAATTGCATTCTTTTGTTCCCATAACAATGAAGGTCCAGTACACCAACTGTAATTAGCGTACTTTTTCAAGAGACTTTCCTGTAAGTCATAAGAGGGGTTAGGGTAAACTTTTATGTTTGGTTGTTTAGGTTGATTTGTTAGCTTGATTAATTAGAGGCAGCAGCCTAAACAAACATCCATGCTTGTGGAGGGGGTGAGTAATTGATCTGAAACTACCTCTTGAGAGGTGCCAAAATGTAGCCCCTGGAACTTGTCCCTTTTAGTACAAGCAGTTTAAAAGGAAAGTAACGTTTTGAGCATTTCACAACAAAATCAAAATAGATGCTACCAAATCATGGACAAAGTCATTAGAGGGTGAAAATGTGGGAGTTGTATGCCTTTATACCAGCAGCAGAGCAGCATTATGATTTTGGTATGTCTGTCCTTCTGTCCACCCCAGTCTCAAGAACGCCTTGGACGAACTTCTTCAAATTTGGCAAAAAGTTCCAACAGGACTAAAGCATTTATTTCGGTGGTCAAAGGTGAAGGTCACTGTTACCTCAAGTTCAGCCTATTTTTGTAAACAAGATACCACAGCAACGCCCTAAGGTTCATTACATCTGCCACAAAGGTCAACTTGGATTTAAGTATGAACTGATTAGCATATGAATCTGAGGAGACATGCATGCTAACTGCGACTTGTTTGCAGAGACATACAGGGAGATTCAGTAATTGTAGTCTTTTATGTAATCTAGAGTTAGAAAAATACAAGTTTTTAACTTGTATCAGTTTGCAGGTTGATACCTTGTAAATCTGATGTGTAACTTTTTGCAATCCTGACATACTGCAATAGAAAGTCAGGAAAACCTACTCCTAGATATGATTCGATTCCTATTCCCTATAGTTGGGGTCATGATGACCTCCACTTCTGCTCCTGCTGCAGGGACAATCTCTAGGTAACAAGTGTTCGTGTTTCATGTAAGAGGTTCAGAGTTTTTGTAGAGAGTTGGCCAGTGTGAGGAATGATCATGAGTCACAGAAGATAAAGAAACTGGGAAATGACTTGTGAAATATCTTATTCTGCTCAAATCACTGCAAGTTGTTTTTAACAGTACACCATGAACTATTAAAACAAATAAGTATACATTTACAGGGCTAACAAAAAGAGTTGGACTAATCAGTGATGCTGTGCGAAGTGGCTTTGGTTTCATCTGTCACATGTAGAACTAGGGCTCTTTGAAAAAGACGAAAGCTAAGTGACTCGTAAGTGCTTTTTATATCTGTATCTTTTTGCATCAGTGCCTCATTCATTGTTTGGTTGTTGATTAATTCAGAAAGAATTAGAAGAATAAAGTAGGATAAATTGCAGTACATTCTTCACACACTCATGTACTTTTCCCACAAATTTGCACGCACGGATATTGGACACGGACACATACACACACACAGAGCCATCTTTGACAAGGAAGGAGATGTCTCAGCACATCGATCCGTCGCACAGAAAAGACAGACAGTCCAGCAGCTAATCACACAGATGGATCTCCCGTCTGACAGCCGTCAGAAGCAGTCAGACTGCTACTAGATCACTTCCTGTCATCAGTGACACACAGGAAAAGAACACACATACCTTTCTGTTAAGGGTTTTATGGGAAAACATTTTTTTCTTTTGCTGAAGGGATGGTTGTGGAAAAAACTTAGTTGTGGAGAATGCAGGGAAAGGTTTGGATTTTTATTTACAATTTTTAAAATTCTGAATAACACTGTGTCAGATTTTTTCTTTCTCTCACCAAAACAATTCAAATCTGGCCAGTCCTATATGTTTAAGTCGAAACAAGATGTACTGTAGGTGTAGATATTAGCAAATTGCTCCTTCATTCATATTTTCAAAGAGGGTCCAACAGAAACACTGGAGGCATCTCGCTTCTTATTAAGGAAAATATAAAATTCTATTCCCTTTCTCACATCTATTGCATACATTACCTTAACATACCTGTTAAGACTTACCAATCAGAGCTTTAACTTTAAACCTCTTCACTGCATATCTCCTTATTCCTACTTAAACAAAGAATCTAAAGAGGTGTTGAGCAATATAATAGTGTTTTATTTACAAGGTTTGAAACTTGAAGGCTCAGCACTTGGCAAAATAATTGTTGAGTCATTTGTATGGATCAGCAACCCTATTAAATGCACTGCAGATGTATTATTGTCATTTTGTGCTATGGGACAGTTTGGCTCATCTTCTTTTTTCTTAATTTTCCTCTCTCTTTCTTGGTCTGATAGACTGACCTCTTCACTCTCTTTCCTCCCTCTTTCTCAGTCTTTTTTACATTCCCCTTTGGAACAATGCCCCTCTGTCAAAGCCTGGCCTACAGCTGAATAGGTTTGGAAAGCTCTCATTAAAATGGAATTCAGAATTCCAGACTCCCAGCTGGAGGTACAGTCAGCGAGTATCCACACCAGTTAAGCTTGTCTGTTTCTCTACAGCAGAACTTACAGTAAATATTAATAGGACCATAAAAATGTCTGTGCTGCAGCACATATAGACATAATAGAACAAAATAGAATTTGAACTTTAGAACCACTTCACTGTTTTCCTGCCCTTTCTGCGAGGCAGAGACCATGGAGAGCACCCACTGGGAGCTTTTTGGCATCATGTCCACATAATTTTAAACACGCATGCACACCTTTCCATTGTCCTGTTCACGATGTAGTTCCTGCCCATCACTTTACAAATGTGTGTACAAGCACAGATTACAGACTATAACCAATTCATCTGAACTCATAAAGTGTACCTATAGCTTTTCAGACACACATAAAGGCAGTTTAGGGTTAAAATCACTTCTTTGAATACGACGTCAGCCATTACTGATGTATTTGACAGGGGTTAGAAGTGTGTGTGCTTGCATTTGAGTATGTTCGTGGGGTGCATGCGTGCGTGTGTGTGTTTTAGCCAAACTCTGTCTGACAGGCTGACAGAACAATGAACGCTACAGTGTGTATTTATGTCAGGCTCTGGGTCGAAGCCAAACTCACTAAAAGTATCACACACTTTGCTCTGCACTCTGTTGCTTTCTCTAACACACAGGCACACATGTATATCACACATAAACAGAAAAATTGACTCAAAGACATGCTTTCTCCGGTGTCTCACCTCTGTGAATCTGAAGCTTAGTGGGTCTGACAGGTGGAATCATTTATTTACCAGGGGCATACTGAGCAGCATGGCCCCTGACCGGACCTCATGCTGGCTGGAGATAGCAGCCTCACCTCCAAGGGCCTGAGGCAGCTGTGGGTTATCACGCCATCCACACATGCGTGAGCCGTAAAGTGCCTCCCTTGATTTATGCAGTACTGTGAGCTTTAAGCATGTGTGTGCAGGGAGAGAGAAGCGTGTGTCCCTTATTTTAATATTTTTCTTCCTCCAAAGACATTGACTAGATGAATATTCATTTATTTTAGCTCACCATATTGGCAATATGAATTTTAACTTACATTTATGCAAATGCACCATGTCAATTTAAATACCTTGTCAATTTAATACCAGCCAGATTTATAGCAGATGAAACGAGTTGCCAAGGATGCGTGGATAGCACATCATGGATTCAGTAGCACAAATTAGATTAAGGCAACAGAGAAAAAGAGAGACATTTAAAAGGAAGTCTGTCTTTCTAATGAAAATCAAATTATCTATGTCTGCCAAATAATAGATATTTAGATTCACACAGTCACATTTAACCAGTCTGTCTAAAGCATTAGAATACTTTAGTATGATATACATTTAGTCATTTTACTGACACTTTTGTCAAAATTTACTTATGAGGTACAAAATAGCAAAATAGGAACAGACAGACATTGGTACTTTCAGGGAGAGAACACTGAAAGCAAAGTGCCATCAGAAGAAATGTTTTCGTTTTTGAGAAAGTGAAGATTTTTTCAAGCGCATAAGACTTTGATATCAGAGAGACAGGCAAAAATGTGTGATGAGACAGTGGAGTCATGCGGTGGAAAGGACAGGAAGAACTATCTCATTGACATAGACTTAATAGGAAGAGCATTTTGAGTGGTTTACTGAACCAAGGGAAATGCTATAAATAGAGAAGAGAAGAGGAACAAGAACTGAGCCATGTGGCACACTTGTGGAGAGGCAATGAGATCTGGTTTATTGTCCCTGTCAAAATACCTTGGAGGTTCCCCCATCTATGTTCACCTCAGAGTACGGACAGGAGGTAGGTTCATTTGATGATGTAGTTTCAGATGCTGCAGATAGATTGTGGAAGAACAGAGGACTGGGCCAGCACTTTTGCATTTGGCAGGGACTCCACAACTAGAAGTGTGGCTGTGGCATTTTCTAAGTGCGGAGAGTTGTGCACTGTGTTATGAGGATAATTCAGTAACATTTAAGTATCAAGTGCTTCTGTGGTCCTTTATGGGTTTGCTAATGATGCAAAAAATAAAAACCAATGATTGACTGCATTTCATAAGCTGGACACAGGCAATGTAGTACATAGTTAAGCAGACTGGCAGAGACGTGATAAGGGAAGTTTTTATGAATATTATACAAATATTTTAAACTTATTATGCTACTTTCATTTCAGTAGAATCAAGCACCTTTGAAAAAAATTGGTGTGAAAGTAAGGAGGCTACAGTTCTTACTTCAGTGTGTTAAATTCCTATACTTTGAATTATCCAGTTTTCAGCTTGTAGCAGTCCTGAACCTCCTTAGACTAGTAGAACAATAGGACAAAGCAGCATTACCATGTTTACTGTATGGGGTTGTGCAGAAGAGTGTGGAGAAATGTTTCTATGTTTAGATTCATATTTGTGGGGTTCTTTCTGCTAATTGTGTTTAGTTATGCCTGGGCACCATGTAGAACACAGTGCAGACCTCAGTTCTGGAGACACTGCTCTGTGTGTGTGTGTGTGTGTGTGTGTGTGTGTGTGTGTGTGTGTGTGGTTTTCTCTGTGCCTCTCAGGAGTGTTATTTACTGGAAGGAGTGCTGAAGCTGCATGTCCTCAGCCAGTGCTGCCATCAGCAGTGGCAATGATGTGTGTGTTTAAGTGTGTGTGGGTGTTTGTGTGTGTGTCTGTTTGGTGAACAGACTTGGAGACAAGGTTATTACCATGGGACATTTCACCTGGCATCTGCTAAGCTCACGGGTTCAACAGACCAAGTAACATGAGTTCTGCAAAGACCTCAAGCAGGTGTGTGTATATCTGTGTGTGCAGTAAGGCCCTTAAAAATAGAGACCATTACTTTTTCTTTTTTCTTTTTTTTTTTGCATGAAAAGACATCTGCATGTGAACAGATAAAAAACCCATTATTGCCAGTCTGCATCATCTCTGCCTTGGCTCCGCATACATTCTTATCCCAACAGCCCTGTTGCCTGGAGTCATATGTTATCTAGCAGTTGCCCTGCTATATAATGGGATGTGTTCAGCCGGTTCCATGCTGTACCTGTCTGCCATCAGAGATGATGTTTGCGATAACTCTCTCGCCCCCTCATAGAGGCTGCTGGGTGAAGTAGGGGAATGGTGCCATTGGACTACTTCTAACACTGTGTGTATGGGTGTAAGGGTCCACAGTTTAGTTATTTGTTCTATGTAATGTGTGTCTGTGTGTAATGTAATTGTTTTTATGTAATGTGTGTTTGTGATGTATCTGTGTATTGATGACGTTATTAGAATTAGGATGTCAATTATGACATCAAATGGTTTTGATAGTTTGCCTTTCATGGTAGCGTTTGTAGTTTACCTTTTAAGCTTGTTGACCATGGTCAAGGAAACAATGCAATGCTAAGGGTTTGTTAAAGAGAGATGCAGTTCAGCTCAGCTACTGAAGGGGGCAGCAGACGTGACATGGTAGCTGGAGCAGAGGAACTGACTACAAGGTGGTGAGGACCACAACAAGGTAGAAGAAAAAGGTTCTGTGTGTAGCTTACCGAGTTCTGCGAGTCCTGTGAGTTCAGACATACTTGGAGAAACTTGTTTGATGAAACTGCTAGTGAACGTGCTTGTGAGATTACTGTCCTTATATTTGTATGTACAATCTTCTCAACTTAGCCAATGAGCTACGGTGTGTCTCCATCAGCTCGCTCCAGATGCTTTCCGAGGTAAATTAGTTCATATAAATAATTTGAGTGTGTGTGTGTGTGTGTGTGTGTGTCTAAAATTGCATGTGTCTGTTCAGACATCCAGAAGTTAATTAACTGCCTTGAATTAGAGCTCAACTTGGGAGGTTTTCCACAGAAAATTGTGTTGAGTACAGTTTGCATGTGTCTGTGAACAGCAGATGTGTGTTGATACTAATTGAATTGACAGGCACTGGTGAGCATATGGTCTTTTAAAATTGCAGAGCTTATCCATCATCTGCAGAGAATAGGGTACTGAGGTGTCAGGGGACATCATGTGGGGTCATGGGGAATTATAGCATAACTAGTATTTTCCTACCATTGTATTTCAGTAAAACATATTACATTTTCTGTGTCTATTTTTGTTTGATAAAATCAATAGATAAAGTAATAGCTCAGATGCAATAGCTGAATTCTTAAAGCACTGAGTTACTCAAATTGATTTCATACAGGCTTTCATAGATCTCCATCTTTGCAAGCTGTATTAAAAAGCTTCCCAATTAGTCACTGTTGCAGTCATTCTAGCACAAACAATTTATTAATTTCACTTCCACTACAAATCTGTAAAGGAAACTGAGAGAATCGTGTAGTAAAACACTTCAACTTTGGAAGTTATTACTCTGCTAAAGCCTTAAAATAAAGTATTGCACAGAAAAAGGGCTGTGTATTTTCCCCCATCACTTCCATTGAATGATTTCAGGAAAAGATCTATCCATGAGCAGTATGAACAGGATGAATGGTTAAATAAATTAATTTCCTTTCAGTCTTCATATGGACTATTGTTTTAAGACACTCTTGGAAAAACTGTGAACCCATCCTTTGAGCCAAACACTTTGCTACGACTTCAGCTCATTCTGGGGTTAGTTTCCCCAGAATGAGCTTACCTATAATCATCATTCATTATGCTCGAAGTAGAGAGGATGGCGTACTGAAAGGGATCTAATTTGATCACATAAGTGCTGAAAGTACCTATTTGTGTTCAGAATGGGACGTCGCTTATCTCAATTTTTGTCCCATCCATCATGAGCTCAAGAGCCACTTTTTTCAATTGGTGGTTGCTTCAGGTTTGGAGTGAATAGCTTCATAAGAATATCGTAATTCACGTGTAATTCATATCACAAAGTACCTGGGATTTTTATCCTCATAGAAATTGCCGCCTTTTGGACAGAGGAGCTCGATGGGAGAAAGGTCGTTATCAGTTGAATGGGAATTTTAGCTGTCATCTGAATATTTCCAGCTGTCATAATTCAGAGCTGTCTCAGTCACTTTTCCTTTTGCACTCTCACCCAGCATGTATGTTCATCTGTGGTTTAAAGTATGTGCTTTGAGGGATATTAAACTCAAACAGTATTATGGAATTCTGTTTCAATCCCCTAGGCCAGAGCAAAACACAATTCTTTATGAAGGACATAACGAAGGGAAAATAAAATTACAGAGAAACACCCAGAGAGACCCTCCAGAAATGAATCAATAGCAGAGATTTTACAAGCTCATCACACACTTGCTGTTCCTGCTGCTTTTAGTGTTGAAGATGCTTGTAGACACTTTCACAGGTTTAAGGTCAGTGTTTGAGTGATAGAAGGAGGTGGGGGGATGATGGAGGGGGGGTTTAGAGGTTGGTGTATCATGGTGTGTCTACTCTTCCACTGCAGGCTGCTGCTTATTGATTGACTTCTCAGTTTGTTTTCCCGGACTTCTGCATCCGTTGAGACTCTAAGAGACACAAGAGTTATAGGTTTTCTGACATGACTGAAACTAAAACTTCTACAAGGAAGAATTAAACAATTTATTGTAAAGAATACAGTATGTTAAATGACAAATTAATGAGAATGAGACCGTTTTTTTGTGTGTAAAAGTCATGTTTTTCTGATGTTTCTGCTGTCTTTAGTATAAGAATCACAGACCAGTTGAATTGGTACATGAGGTACTACTGTATGAAATACAATTTATGATATGACATTATTATTGGTAATGAAATTCAGTAAATAGATTTCAAATGCTCTCCTTTTAAAACCAGTTTTTAAGAAGATAAGTGAAATTACACAAACAATTACACAAACCACTTTGGGTTTATTTTGCAAGAGATGAATCTGAAATATTCAGTGTGCTACACTGAAGTGGATCTGCATAAGTATATCATTAACGTTTTTAGAAATTTTGTGGAACTGCTGCATGTGCAGGTCAGCAGAAGGGGCCAATTATGGAGCCTTGATGTACTCCACAGGTCATGCTTATTGTTCCACTGCTTGTAAGTATCGGAGACTAAATTGAGAAAAGCTAAGTCCTGTCAGGAACTCTCCATATAGAGTGTGGGCTCAGTTTAGGGTTTACTTACTGCTGCTCTTAGAGCTTTAGATATATGTCTGATTGGATGACTTTATATTTTGTGTTTGAACTTTTCTGTTGACAAAAGATTTGGAGATCGAGTTGGGAGGAAGTTTATGCGTCTCGCAGCAGAACAGCAGGCAGCACAAAGTTACTAATATAACCCTAATTTTCATCACCAAGCTCTGGTGTTAGGAGCTAACCACTGAATTGCTTCATTGTAAGTGCTTAGGAAAATGGTGCTTGTTCAAAGTACTAAACAACCAAACAGCTCTCAGGTGTGAGTGCACAAATGTGTGGCTGGCCACTGCTGAAGTGCTGAGTGTGTGTGCTCAGCAAAAGTGCACGCTGCATAATGTAAAAGTTTAAAAAAGCTAACACTGCCTTGCCTCTGGGGCACCTGGGCTCTTAAGTGACTATAGCTGATATGTTTCACCAATACAGTAAAATTGATGTCTACGGCCAGATCTGTAGGTTGTTACCATAAGAAGTTTGTTTTCGTCATATCAACGCTAAACCTGCTTATACCTTTCTTTCTTTTTTGTCCTCCACACCTGGTATCACATACTGTAATTTTGGGAGCTGAGTAGAAACTCAGTGGAATTAACATAAAGCCAGTGTCTTTTTGTCCCCACTTACCCCCATGCAGCACTGAGCTTGAATACTGTACGGGTACAGCAATGTCACCCAGTCGGACAGTGAAATGTATTACCTGCATGAATCAAGTTGTCATTTCCAATATATGAGGGAGCTTAGCATTCTGAACACAGGTCTGGCTGCTGTGGGGAACCAGCTAAAGCTGTTTTCTATGAAAGGCTCTGCTCAGAACACCCTCAGCAATGCTCAGCGCTGGTTCTCATTGAAATCCATGATACCACAAAATAAACCGGCTGCACCTGCGTCCGTGTGTTTACTGATTTTCCCTGAGAAAACACTGACTGAGTAATGATGAAACACAGCTGTGTTTCTGCACCAAACCCCATGTTTTTTCCCTGCTTACATATCCAGCAGCCTTTGCACATTATTGCTTTTAACCTACGTGAGGCACCAGATGGGTGGGAGTCACAGCTTACCACAAATAAAGTGTTGTCTTCTTAAGTTAAGGAAACTAAACTTTCAGCAATAATTTCAATATCCCTTGAGGCAAACATGAGCAAGTTAAAACAAATGCTGAGATTTTTCTGCAAGCACTGCTGCTTGGCCGCAGACTGATATGCCCCAGCACAGTTTGGGCTCAACTCATCGCTGAAGTGGGGCTGGAGCATCAGGCTTCTGTACAGCAGCCAAATCTGTTGGCCGCTATTGATATCCCATTTCCTCTGTCACTCCTAAGCTGCTTTGCATTCAGAGGCTTTGCACTAAGCCTAGAGTGTCCAGCCTGTGGCCTGTAATACCGACTATACGGCTGGCTGTGCTGCTCCACAACAATCATTGAGTCCTTTATTACCCAGGAACAAAAAGCATAGCTAGTGCCACACTGGGAGCCACCAGCCCTGACATTTTAATTGTGCCTCTTTCATATTAGCTTGGACTTGAACTAATTTGGCCAAATTCCTCCTGCGTTAATTCTTTTTTGAATGTTTAGAACCTAACATAATGGGTTTTAGACTTGGCAGAAGACTGGAGGAAAAGAGGATCAAACACAGAACAGAAGAGGTTTTTTTATACAGTGGACAATTATAAACCTCCTGTTGAGCTTATCACACATTCAACAGCAGGAGTTTGAGATAAGGTGTTAAGTTACTGTATGTGGCTATAGACAGCACACGTCAGCATCATTGAAAAAAAGCTTTTGGATTTGTTTAAGTTTTTAGTTACCTCTATGATGGAAAACCACAGTTGAATCGTGGTGCAAATTCTAAAAATACTGGGCAGAAACACAGCATCACATTAATTTCATCCGCATGCCTCCAGTATCACAACATCTACATGCACCTGTCAGTGGCCTTGGAGTCTGTTCTGTTTCAACGTTAGAGAGGGAAAGTGTGTTTGAGTCGCTCCCTCCAGGGAAGCTGCTGTTTGTTCAGTAATCATCAAGCAAACACAGGCAATGTAAGACAATATCAAATACACTAGAGTCACAGTGGCAAATGTGCTGGATAAATATAATTTAGTCACCAGTAACATATTTTTCCACCTTCAGACATAAAAAGCAATAATTTTTTGTTTCTATTAGACTTTTATTCATTTTTTAATTTATTTTTTTGCTGCTGTATATCTTAAGGTCACACCTCGCATTCAAATACTATTACTGCTTCATAATGCGGCAATGTAAAGAATTTCTCACAACCAAAGCTTTTGACAGCTTTGCTTAAATCAGCAGTCAAGTGATGGAGGCTGCTTCCTGTTTTCCTCTGCCAGTCATTAAATCTGCAATATTGAAGCAGACAGCGTGAATGTGAGATGTCATCCCAGAGCTCAGGATATGATTTATTTACCTTCAGATGTGTCTGCCCTCTGAGCTCATCTCTCACACTCACACATATTTTTAATAAAGACAGCAGACATTACAGTCTATTAAGTGTCTGTGTAGCCTTTGTTTTCTGTTCTTACTCGCTTCCTAACTGAATCACAAACACACATTCACCCCTCTCGCACTCCCCTCAAGCAAGGTCACTCGATGGTGCACTAATGACCACAATCAATTATCTGGTGCAACATTAAACGAGACGTAAACTCCCACATCTCTGTAGCCTTCAAGCCTTTGCTCTGGCTTATAGAGGTCACTTGATTGTAAAGACAACAGAGCAAATGATTCACATCTTTTGTAAGTTCCGGTGACTCCAAGGCAGACATATTATAGTAAAATCTATAACTGATTTGTGCTGCTATATACTTTAGCTCTCAAAGCAACTGATCATACTGGCACAAAGTACAATAGAAGGTACTAAATACCATAGGCACCATTTAGAAAAGTGAACAGTAGGGCTGTGGGTGTTAGGTTCTTTAATAATTAATTAGCCTATACTTTTCTGGTTAAAGAGGCAATTCACTATTTTCCTACATCAAGGAAAATAGTGAATTGGGTTAGTCATCATCTTCTAGTTGTGTCAGCAACTAGAGCATCTGTCTATTAAATAAAGCTATTGTATTGCCCATTGTTTTTAGTAACATTCCTATTTTTTGCAAAGGTTAATTAAGGTTTATTTTTTATTATATATGTTTGGTAAAGATTGATAAATAAAGTTTTGAGAAGATATACTCTATCAATTATAACTCACATTGTCACAATAATTTCATGAGATGTAAAAAATATTTTATTCCAACTTTATGGGCAACAATGTGTATATAAAGAGAGAGAGGGGAGAGAGAGACAGAGAGAGAGAGCTGCTTCTAGCTAAAAACATTTCCAAATGTCTTTATTTAAAATAAAACACTTCTCCATATATTTTTATCTAAATTAAAAAGCACCTTTAGATGATGTCATTTAAACAAAAAAAATGGCAGGATGACATGTTTTGAAGTGAAGAAGTCATCCAGGGGATGACAACTGGTGGCTCATTCTGCAAAGGTTGTAGTCTTAATTGCTTCTCAAGAACTAATTCAAATGACATATTCAATTCAGGTTTAATAGATATCTCTTGTAAAAACGGAGGTAACTGTGCAACATTTACTAAAGAGCTGCACAATCAAACATTTAATTCAGTTACAAATATCGCTTCCAACGATAACAAAAAATATTCAAAATAAAAGAATTAATTCTGCCACTTTTGATTGCACTATGATGCTCTTGCTTTGTCTTGTGTTACAAATTCAGCGCATTCTTATCCTTTACAGTGGTGTACTTTCAGTTGAATTATATCTGAGTCCACGAAAATCCAGCATTGAGTTTTTTTAAGTTAAGTAAATGTATGATGTTTCCAATGTCAGTGAGGAATTGTGTTAATCTTGATTAAAATGTTTGCTATAATTGAGCATCCCTAGTTTTGTGTGTCTGTAGCTGCACAAAGGGCAAACAAGGAACTTGACAAAAAGCCAAAATACTTGTATCTTGACAATTAGTACGTTTTAGCATTTCCTAAAGTCCTATGTCTGGACTTATAAAACTCTTAATGTCTGTGTTCTACTAGTAGAGAACAATGTAGGATTGTAAAGTAAAGAAGGCTTAAAACAGTAGTTCATTGGCTTCGTCTGTATTCAACCAAAGAAACCTCAACTTGTAACATAACAGGTTCTGGTCTGGATTTCATAGTTTAGTTTCGTTCATAGTTAAAGTTTACTCACTTTTTGACCTGGCAGCTCTATTCTGCTGCTTTACTGTTGCCTATGGCAGGACCTTCACATATATGTAAGTGCTACAACTTTAACCAATTTTTAATTTTGTCAATAACATGTTAGACAGTACTGCAAAATGACAATCACATAGCCCAAGGTGATGTTTTAAAATAGCATTTTTTGCCAAATATTTTTTATTTAGAGTAAAACAGAGAAAAGCCAAAAATGTTATTTTTTGAGAAGCTAGAGTAGGAGGATGTTTGGAATTTTGCATGAAAAACGTATAAAACAACTAAAACTTTAAAACATTTATCAAAACTCTTGTACATTAGATGGATGCACTGTCAGCTGATTCATTTTCTGGGCACAAGACAGTAGAGTGATACAGAGCGCAGTCTCCACCCACTCTCTCTGCAACTAGATTTCAAGAACTGGATAAATGTTTGGTCACTGTACCAGAGTACTGTTAAGAGCACCTCCACACGAAGGTGATCATAATGTGGAGCCTTGGAGTCAGTGTGAGACATAATGGAGCCACCACCTATGCAACAGAGCTCAGTTTGAGCCTGCTAAATCGACTTCCCTGTGGGTTACGCTAAAAACACTTTAGCCCTTTATGCTAGTGTACAGCAGACTGACTGCTTTTCTTTCCCACTGTTTCCTAACAGTTTCTACTTTCTCTGTATTTCTCTCCCACCCCATTGGCTGTCACTTTGCTGTCATGACAACCACTTCAGATTAGCAGATCATTAGCAAAAAGCCTGTGTTTGAGTGTTAATAATAACTGTAATTATTACATTCTGGAGGTTTTTTTACTTTCCTTAATTTTCACAAATTAATGCCTGTTTTCACTGCACTGTGGTTTTTTGCATTTATTCATTCATTGACATGTTTTGCTGCCCTTTTATCAGCTGGATAGACATGATGATCATTACTAACACATACGTTTCTGTGTGACATTATCATCCTCAAGAAATGTAAACAAGCCATCTAATGTACTGCTATGGAAAGTGTTAATGTTATTTTCTTTATAGTAATTTTTTTTTTCTCTCAGTCACACAATTTGCCATGAACCTTTTCTTAGAGTCTTAACTTAGTCAGAATGAGATTCAGACACAGACATCACACACATGCTGCTACCATCAGCTGAACTCTCCAAATTCAAAAATCAAATTTTCAAAAAAGTGCTTCAGATGCTGGATCACAAAGATCAGATTCTGGTCTATACTTAAGATAAAGCTGACTGATGCTGATGTTCAGACATTATATTTAACATATAATGCTTTATGTAAGCCTGACACTGCTGTCTCAAAAGTGTATTCAAAGTGTATTCATTCACAGCATCCAGACAGTGTAAAACATTCACTAAATAAACAAGTATGTTGTGACTTCTTTTGTCATCTACAGACTAATGTTAGTAGACTGGAGCACTAAATTCTACCACTAAAGAGACCAGCTCAACATAACCAAGATCAACACACTGCAGCACTGTAGTCAACTTTAACCAACTCTGGTGAAATAAGGAAAATAACCTCATCTGAGTCTGGCTTAAATTCCATCGTTTATTGTCTTTTTGCTAAGCTTACAGGCTACATATTCATGTTTAGGCATGAGAGAATCATTGCAAAAAGCCAAAATGTATGATTTTTGTATATTTCGTAATCAGCGAAACTTCTGCATACTGTTTATACTGTAAGTTTACATCTACAGTATATTACAGTCTCAGTATCAGAATAAAACTATTTACCATAGCAAATAAAGCAGTGTAGACAATTTGTTACTAAAGCCGATGTAGGGCCTGGCAAAAATCTCCAGTTATCATCCCATAACCTTTATCTGGCAGTGAATGTCTCTCCTTAGAGTTGAATTAGTAGCATTTAGTTAAAGAATTAGTTACTGAATATTTCCATCTTCTTTTTCTTTTTCGTCTTCGTCGTCTTCTAATTATTATTATTATTGGTGGTGGCGGTATTGTGTATATTTAAGGCAAATTAATATTTTTGTCACCTGAATTTCTATGTTCTCAATTTGTGACTGATTATTACTATTTATTTAGTATTTATTTATTTGTAATATAAAGTGACAGACAGCATGAAACAATACACCCATCTTATAATTTGCTCTGAGGGGAGGTTCGGGTATCATTAATTCAGAAAATATATTGGAGGATTATGAAGCCAATAGAACCTTATCAGGAAATGACAGAGGGTGGAATAAGGTGAGCGAGGTCAGGGAAAGGGGATGAATGTGATGATTTAGTGATTTTGTCGGGGAGTGAGAAAGAGGGAGAAGTCGGGGAGATTGAGTGGGTTTAGTGAGATGGATTGTGGTAGAACCTAAGGTAAAGGTAGTTCAGAGTGATGTGAAGAAAGAACATTTGAGTGGGAAACTTAAAATGAGACTGAAGTCAGAAGGCTAGAGAGAGGGACAAAGAAAGAGGAAAAGAGAGGGAGGTAGTGATACATATAAAGATGGATCAAACACTCACTGAGGTAGAGAAAGACAGTGATTGAGAGGGTGGAGAAGGAGGAGGTGTGGAAAAGCAGCCATGATGAGATGGATTTTACTGGACCGTGAGATTGATGACTCTGCTCCAGAAAGAGAGGAAAGAGATAGCAGAAATGGTGGGGGGGGGGGAGTCCTGATAAAAAGAACCAGTGCATGACCTAACAAACTGGAGTCTGGTGAAGAAATGAGTCCTTTTTATCACAACATCCTTAAACACACCGGCATCTTTGCACATTTTACTATCTCTAATAGGATCTATACCAGTTTTCTTATTCATCATCAGTCATGGTAAAAAAAAAAAAAGATTCCCTCAGAATAAAAGCAGAGCTGCTACATCAAAGGAGATTATGTGTGTAGCAAATAAAAATCTGTCTGAAAAGGATTAGATTTAGTTCGGCTTTCAGACTACAGAAATCCTGTGAATTGGTTATCCATCACTGCCTTTAAATGCAAACTGACACTTAAATACATAAAGTGCACAACATTTGGATATAATAAATTCCCCGGTTTCAGCATATTCCTTAATTAGAGCTTAAATTCAGCCCCTTATGGCCTGTCAGTGTGTCCAATTAGAGCCACAAATTTAAACATTGCTGCAGTTCCACGGCAGCGCCTGTCCTGGCAAAGGAGGAGCTAATTACACACAAAAATATCTAAAGCCCACATGGCAAGTTCAGTTTGACATCAAGTTAGCGTAAGAATGGGAAGCGATCAGGGAAATGGTGATAGTATATAAGGGGGAGGGGGGGTTATACCAGAGGAATAAGAGGTGGATTCCCCATGAGAACGTTTTGCTTTCACCTTCTCTGGCTTGATCCTTCTCCCTCACTGCCTCATTTCTCCTCATCCTCATCTTCCACCTCTCAGACAGACGGAGTGACTCTGATCTGCCAGGTTGTGCCTGGTCCAGGGGGTACAAAAAGGAGATAAACAGCATTGCAAACAGAAAATTGTCTAAGCGAGGCCAGGGCGGGCTCTGTCAATTGGAGAGAGTTTGTAAGAGATTCACTTTCCTCAGACCACAAAGCTCTTATCAGATACTGATGAAATGATGGGAGAACTGGCTGTGGCACAGTGCCGTCTGCTTTGCCACTGCACTGACGTTATGGGCTGTAACGAATAGGGAATAAAAATATATTTAAATGTGTCACATTGATTTCAGAGTTTCTTTGCTTGAAAGAAGGAGTACGTTGTTTGGATTATGCTTATCACACTGCTGAGGTTATGCTATTGTGATCAGTGTTGCCTCTCACTGTCTGGTTTCTCATCTTTTTCAGATGCTGTCACCAAGAGCTGAAATCATCCCTGCATTCCCCTGAGACAGAAAGGCTTTGGACATGATAAGAAATATCTGCAGTGCTCCTTTTCAATCACAACAGAAACACTAGACAGTGGACAAGTCCATTACCTTAAATTAATGTCAGCTGTGTTGTGGAGGCAGCCTCTAGCTGCTCCACCAGATCTAACGCAACCCATGGATTTGTGGCCTCAACAGTTCCAACGCTGCTGCCACTGGTAACACCAGCTAAGTGAACAGCGATGCCTTCTAAGGTCTCCTGCTTATACTTGCTGACAGTGGTTTGCTGGGCCAGTGCTCTGTGGTACCTTAGTGTGTCCCGCCCCTCCACGTCATACGTGGGCCAGATGAATATACCTATACGCAAGACACCCCAGGTGAACAAGAATGCCACTTTCAGCAACATTCGCACACGCTCACTCAACCCACATGACTTCGGCTATCTCATCAATGAAGCCAAGAAGTGCGAGGCGGAGCCTCCCTTCCTTGTCATCCTTATCAGCACTACCCACAAGGAATTTGATGCACGTCAGGCCATCAGAGAGACATGGGGTGACGAGAGCACATTCCCAGATGTTCGCGTGGTCACGCTCTTCCTGTTGGGCCGTAGCACTGATGCAGTCCTCAACCAGATGGTGGAGCAGGAGAGTCAGATCTTTCATGACATTGTAGTGGAGGATTTTATTGACTCTTACCACAACCTGACACTCAAGACGCTGATGGGCATGCGCTGGATGGCCACCTTTTGTTCTAAGGCTCAATATGTCCTGAAGACAGACAGTGACATCTTCGTCAACATGGAGAACCTCATCTACAACCTCCTGAAGCCCACCACCAAGCCCAGGAGGAGGTACTTCACCGGCTACGTCATCAATGGTGGGCCTATCAGAGACATGCGCAGCAAGTGGTACATGCCCAGGGATCTGTACCCAGAGAGCAAGTATCCGCCTTTCTGCTCTGGCACCGGATACGTCTTCTCAGCTGATGTGGCCGAGCTCATATACAAGACTTCGTTACATACCCGGCTGCTGCACCTAGAGGATGTATATGTGGGAGTGTGCCTTCGTAAGCTCGGCATCCATCCATTTCAGAACAGCGGCTTCAACCACTGGAAGATGGCCTATAGCCTCTGCCGCTACCGCCGAGTGGTCACCGTCCACCAGATTTCCCCCGAGGAGATGCACCGCATCTGGAACGATATGACCAGCAAGAAACACCTTAAATGTTAGCAGGACCTTTAGCACTAGTGGGGAGAATCAGGGAGGATGTGACTGTCCTTAACAGCTGCTTCTCCATCATTGGCAAATACTGTAGAGCACACGGCACTGAGCTGAAGTAACAGTATGGACGAAGCATCGAGCTGCTGATTGCTTTGCCCGGAGTCTCTATAGTACAAGGCCAAAGCAAACTCCTTTGTATTACTCTGTGTCCCGTCTTACATTGAAGTGTTTATGGGAGCTGCTCAGCTCAGACTCCCAAAATAGGCACAAAGATGGAAATGTTCTCCAAAAATGGGCAAAATGTTCAGTCGCTGCCAGCAGCACCGTGGTTTTTAAAGGAAATCCCACAACAGGAAGCTCAGAGGGTTGAGTTAAACTAATTATTTATACGTGACACAAACTGTCCCCAGTAACTAAACAGCAGATTACATAAACACCAACACACTTCTTTGAATCCAGACATCCACCTCTTAAGTTGGTTACAATCTCTAATCATGAATGTTGCTCACATATTTTCAGTCGGTGTACTTTCTGAACAAGGTGTTAATGTTGGATGTACAGTCTGGCAGCACAGCAGTGGTCATCATTGTGCAGACCGTGGTGGGCCTACAGTCTAATGACTCATTAAAATAGGCTGTGCATCATGTTGCTCCGACTTTAGGAGAGCGGTGGATTAGGAGCGTTAATGAACAAACCTATTTGCTTCTTTAATATTCTTTTGAGAACCAGACGTATTTTCTTACAACAAAGCCACAGGAAAAAAAAATCTTTAAAAAGTATCTGGACAGCGTGATGATATGGGCTGATTTCATTCCCATGTGAATGTTATTTCTGTTAATGTGTAATGTGCAGTTATTTGTCTCAGGCAGTGCTGGAAGCAGGCTACAGACTATTATTTTTTCTATTACTTGAACACAAAGGAGAACAGATGTAATGTAAGAGCAGTGGACAGATATTACATTTTCGAGTGCTTTCTTTCTTTTCAATTACTTGAGATTAAATAAACTGCTTTAATAAGATTTGATACTGTATTTATTTAAAAAACAATAAAAAAAAAAATTATTCTGCTCAATTTAACACACACACACACGCAGCCTGCTAACACACCCACATCCATATGAGGAATGTAGATTACACACTCAAGTGTTTGGTTATGATTGTTGGAAAACACAATCTGCAGAAATGAAAGCGTCTCATTAGGACTGCTGTTCACTGCAGCAGCTGTGTGTCAGCAGCAGTTTGAATCGAGGCCTGGCTCTCAATGCGTCACTGATGGGCAAGTGCTCAAAACTGTGTGTGGCGCTGGAAACAACACGGGCACCTTATTTTCCACGCAGGTGTCAGTGCGTGTGCTTAAGTGGCAAGCAGACCACGCACAGTGTGGGATTCAATCAGATGTCACATTTGTGTAATTAGCTACTCAGTGACTGTTTTTAACCATAAGTCTTAACAAGAGGAATTATGAAAGTGCGTGGACCTGTATATCAAAATAAAGTTTTCTGTGAGCCTCATACTATAGGTTTGTGTATCATCTTATCATTTAATAACTGGCAGACATAAATGGCACACACAAAAAACTTCACATGCTACATTCATCCTTGCAGGATTTAGAGAGAATGTTTAAATTAAAATTAGAATTGAAGAGTTAAGTAGAATTTCATTGTAAAATTTAATTTTTTATTGTGTCTTATATTGTGTGTCTGTGTGTAGTACTTGTCAGTTTTTTACCTTTTTTGTTGCTCATTTTGTCTGGGTTTTTGGTCGTTTTGCAATATTTATGGGATCATTTAGTATCTTTATACTGACCTCTACAGCCTGTCTGCAAGGAGTTATGCTCCTACTGTGCTGATAAAGTGGTGGGCCAGGCTGCTCACACTATACTGCTCACAGTATACAGACAGAACTACGTTGGATTTATGCAGTGACACAACAGTAAAGTTTATTCCAATACGGTGACCAAGGGTTTGTCCAACTACTACCACAATAGAAAGAATATTTAAAGAGTAGCCTCAGTCCAGAATACAGACTACACAGCAGAAATACAACGGATCATCTGAGAGCCAGATTGTTCCAGTCATTAATCAGACACGATGATCTCCCACCCTCCTCAACAACTGGTGGCCGAAGTCCCAGCAATCAGAGAAGGCCAATTGTTTCTGATTCCCAGTTAGTAGCCTCTCATTTATTGAAATTGTTAATACCTGAAGGGTTGGGCAGAGCAGAGTGAAGCAGTTTGGGAGGGGGGTTGTTCTGGCCTCAAGTTGAGCCTGGCCTCACACACAAGCTGCATACGGTGATGCAAAATGTGATGATACGTGATGTGCGACTTTACTCCACCAGTAATCATTTTAAGTTATTATTCTTACAATACTTAACTGACACTGGGAGAATAAACAGGATTTATCTGGTAAATCTAATTACAGTATGTTTTCATGTTTGGTCCAGCTACAGACCATGTGTTATTCCTAGTAATACTGTTAGTGAAGGCTATCAAATACCATTAACAGTAATCCTGTGAAAATGTTAAAATGTCCACTAGCTTTTGCTTTTTGTGCATGTTTTTTTTCATATATTATCCACATCAAAATTAATACAGACAGAGTTATTTTCCATTTTGATGATGGAAAAGGAAAAGCATTGTAGCTGTGTCTGTAGTGGACAAATGGGACAAATCAGCAGCAGGTAACATCACCATGCTCTTTCACGCCTACAGGTGTGTGTGTATGTGTGTGTGTTGGATTTGTGAACTCTTTGTTCCAGGCATCATCCGAGGGAGCAGACCCACTCCTGAGGGATTTGGTGCCAGGGAGGAGAACAAAAAATGTCTTTTCTGTTCTCTACTTGCAAAGATAAACAGGAAAATGTGGAAAGCACTTGCGGCACTAGGCTCTCCCCTCAAACACTACTACTCGAAAATCTTGTGGGAGCTTGTAGGCAGAAAACACACACTACACCACTGCTGTTAATATTTCTTTATAACAAAATCTATTCCTGATTGGCTTCTTTTACGCCAAATACTCCTTTGTGCTTCGTTCAATTTCTAGAACATCTTTTGGAACTAAAATATTACTGAAACCATTTTTTTTCAGTGGATCACTTTGTTCTCTCGGTTTATTGTGTAGAAATGGCAAAAATAAATATATTCCTAACAGTCATAGTATATTATCAGTTGATGAGTTTATTTTCATCCATTAAGTGCACAAGCATATTCTGCCTTGTAGAGTACACATGCAAAATAACAGCTATTCGCAGTTTCTTATCCTCAGTGCTGTGCTTTGCATTCTTCTGATCACCCCCCATGGCATATGCAATTTGATACAATATGCTGAGTAATAGAAAGTCTGCTCTGTAATTGGCCAAACAACCCAGTGGTAGAACATTTAAAAGGCTAAAGCTTGGGGAAAATGAAAAGCAAGTGATTATTCCAGGCCTTGTGGTAAATGAACCTCATAACGAGCGAGGCGGAGTGTTCGACAATTGGGAACACTCACATTTCAAAACAGAGCATTGAAAGACTGGCCTGTGGAGAATTGAGTGGATATAAAACACTGTTAGGGCACAGAGTAGCCTATGGTTTGGAACTGTAGTCCAGCTACATGGTGTAACGGCTGGAGGCAAGTTTCTTAATGCTGCATAATCCACCACAGAGAGAATTTTTGAAATCCTCATATACATATTCATATTCTTTCGCCCTAAATACGTTTTTCTCAGCCTTCAGTTTGCATGACCTCTTCATGACCTGTCCTTTGAGGCACAGGGGATGTGTGTTTACAAGAAAATAGCCGTGGCATAAATTGGCAATGTGCAATCTGCCATCTGTGTAGGTGCAGGGTGAACCAAGGTGAGAGAAAAGGGCTCATTGAGAGCAGCTGGGGAGCTGCTGCACAATCCTCTTCTTCCTCCAGGAAAGGTGCCATCAGAGTGATGCTGAGATGCATCAGGACACTGCAGCTTACCTAAAATGATTATGATGGCCTTATGTGCATGTGGCTTGGTTTTTGAGTTGATATAAAATATACAAAACCATCGGAGAGATATGCAAGACAATCACAAGATTCACAGAACATCAACAAAGAGACATAACACAGCTACAAAGATGCAAGAAATGACCAAGAATGACCACAAATATGATTTGATTTAATCAATATCTTATCTCAGCATGACATCTTTGTGATGAGGTAAACCTGTTCATGTTGGGTTTTGAAAATGTGCCCGCACAAAAAAAGCTGTGCTTTTTAATGGCATCAATCTGCAATCAGTCTAGTTTTTCCATGTGGGGAAAGCATGGTAGAGAAGCTGATACTTACTTTATGCTCACCAAGATTCAAAGGTCGAAACGTGATGCAGTTGACCAATCAAAGGACAGAAGCTATTAATCTTGGTACTGTCTGTCCCGTTTTAAACATTACATAAATCTCCATCAAGCCAAGGTCGATTATGGCTGCTGGATGCTTGAGACGGAACATCCATATTTGTTTGGAAATGACTTCTCTGCAAAACAAATCACTGGCAATGGAGCAGAATAAACTTCCACACTTGTGCTTCCTGTAGCATTTTGCCTCTGCATCGCTGCATAAATGCCATACTTGTCCCTTGCTGCTTTATAGGCAATCACATTCTGCACAGCTCCCTTCTTGTGATCATTCCACATGTCCAGCAGCAAAAATGTAACCCTTTTGCAGAACAACTCAGATATGTAAAACAAACCTACTCTAGATATTGATATGTGCTAGGAGCCACTGTCCCTGTCGATGACAGGATTTCACCAGCATAAATTATTTGCTGCCATCCATAGCAGATAGATGGGATTTAAATAGGAAGCATACATTAGGAGGTGAGGCAAAGGCACCACTAGCACTTGACAGAGATAAGTGTGACAGCCAGGCTGGATTTGAAATGCAAGAGCGTTAAATTAACTCTTAATGCCCTAGGATGGAAGCCTTTCTCCTTGAAGTGAGAGAGTGTAGCCTCACCAGCTGAAAGCAGCAGGCTCATATTTATGACCAGCTGCAGGCTTAGGAGGAATATTTGCATATTTGAATGAGCGTGGGGTCTCAAAAAACAAAATGTGGAGGTACTCATCACAGGCTTGTTGTGTATTTGATGATTTGATATGATAGAATTTAACACACCTGAGGAATGAATGGGAGTCATGCTGTATCTGTGTGTTAGTCTGTTTGTTGTATATAAATGTGACCCTTGTGTTTTGCTTTGTTTTTTTTCCACATGCATCCAGTGCTTGACACTTCTTCACTAACATCTTCCATGCTGGAAGGTGTCACCTACACTTATTTCCATGCTGGAAGGATCATACTGATCGTACTGATTTTAAGGTGCTTTCAAGTCTTTCTCGCTCAGTCTGGTTGACTTAATCCTTTTTTGCAGGTGTGAAGACTGCAATTAAACCCAGGCATGGAGCAAAATAACCGTAACAAGACCCTTTACTTGATGTGGTCTTGGTCTGGTCCCAAATGAACTATAGAGAGGTTAGTTTGTGGTGAGAACTGATCGAACCTTGACTTAGCCCCAAACAGCCTGTTTTAGATAATTAGGTGGTTTTTCTTTAAAGGTTTTATTCAAAGTGCAATCTGCATCTGGTGCTGTGTTGTGTTTGGTTTATTGCTCAGATAGTAATAACTACTGTTAAGAACAAAGTCAAATTGGGAAATTATTCTGTTTCATAGCAAATTTTCACTGATAGGAATATTCACCAGTAAAGAGCAGGTTCAACTTCTTCTGTTTCATAAATGGTCTGACCCCCAGATCAATTTAACCAATGAGTGGACAAGATGAATGTCACATTACTTGTTCTTTTTTGTTCGCTTGGATTTTTAAGTGTGTAAAAGGAACCACAGGGGAAACGGATCAAGTCCACTCATCTAATTTGAAACAAACAAAGGTTGAACACAGTTTGAAAACTCAGTGGATGTTTCCATACATTTGAATTGTCAGTATTTACATGAGTTAAGTCAAGTTTGCATTAAACCACCAGCTAGAGTGGAAGAACATGGACATTTCAACCATTCATCAGTTGCTTTCAGTGGCAAGTTCAACAGTTCATCTATCGTATGTAGCATTGTTTTTAGATCATGAATTCAATTTTCATTATTTTTCACAAATTTTCTCAGGTTTTGTTTTAATTGCAATACAGTAATTACTTTTAAAAATTATCATTGTTATTGAGATCATCACAGTCATTTGTAAAAGGATTGGATTTTTGTTTTCCTAAAGATGAATATGTGAATGTTGTTCAATTCACAATCACAATTTCCCTGGTTTGAAACAGCTAGAGCAGCATTTACTCACTGCACAAAAAGCTCCTTTAGTATAAGAAACTCCTGATTGGGAAGCAGTGTTTTCGTGTATTTAACTCTAATTTCTCACATTGTCTGTGTCAATCATGTATCGTGTAAGATGGGTTTACAACTGGAGCTGTGTGTTTATTACACAGTGACTTGGAAACTCTGAAAGAAAATGAGCTTTTGATTTACTGTGGTTGCATCAACAGCAAGATCTCCCATTTAAATATACATAAGCTACAAAATGCCCTCAAAAATACAAAAGTGGTAATTGCAATCCTTTTATATTTATTCCCAAACTCTTCTACAGAGATACAGAATGTGGCCACTTTGAATTCTTGTTGCAGCTGATGTGATAGGAGGATACTAAATCCTTGTTGTCTTAATTAGAGCTTTGTGGAAAAAAGCTGTTGGGGCCGAAGGCTACACCATAAGATCCTTTTGGGAAAGTCGTTAATTAGTTACTGTTGCGTGTATTCAGAGAACTGTGTTAAACTCTCTTCAAAACACAAACTCTTTTTAAGGTGACATTTTGGGGGAAATAAGCTACTTTAATTCATTTGTGTTAAATTTTGTATATATGCTCAACCGATGGCTTTGATAGAAGATCTCAAGTGGTCTCGTGATAACTATATAATAATATAATTAGTGTTGCAGAGTAATGATCTTGTGATCAAAGAAATATAAACTTCATATCCGCTTTTTTTCTTTTAACCCTCGATGGTGGAATGAGCTACCAAACTCTGCACGCTCAGCAAACTCACTACCAATATTCAAAAAACTGCTAAAAACACACCTCTTCCACACTTTCCTATGCATTTAAATCTATTCTATCTAAAAAAAAAAAAAAAAAAAAAAAAAGTTGTAAGTCGCTTTGGATAAAAGCACCGCTAAATGACTAAATGTAAATGTAAACTCATTACTCTGCAATTTATGAGAATGTTCTGATTTTATTCACTATTTTCTGTTTGCTATGACCATGTCAAGAGGTTCTAGCAAAATTTTGTCACTTTTTTCATTATTTATGATTTTTTTTTTTTTAAGCTAATACTCTGTGGTTCTCACACGTCCAGTAGAAAACATTTTGTCTGCTCACTGGTTAAGATGCTATTGCAGCTCCATGCAACACATGGAGTTTTTCAGTCATTAGCTGTGGTCCAAGCCATTCTGCTAAAGACCCATGGGATTTTCGTCTCATTTGGGATCTAATTAATGCCTATTAAAACCACATTCATTACCTGACTCACACCTCACATGCAGATTTTCACTTCAGAACACCAACCGCTGGGAACATGTCTGAAGAGACAGCCAGGAAACACTGAGGAATAGTGGAGATAGATGGTTGAAAAACACTTCTAATCTCACTCGTAGCATGTAAAGTAGTTCATAAGAACAACAGCAGACTGTGTTTCTCTTTAGCTGCAAAGCCTTTTGTCTCTCGCTCCATTTGTTTTTTGCCCTTCACCTTCTGGGCTCATTTTTCTCGCCCACAGCCTTCCCCGGTTCTTTCTGCCTCCGATAATCTAAACCAGGCTTATGCCTCCATCTACTCTATCTGCCTCCGTCTTTCCATTCTTACTGCAAGGCCCAAACAAATCCTCAGCAGACGCCTGAAAGACTGTTTGGCTGCACGGCTCCGTGCTGTTGACAGACAACAAGCATTAAATGTGAAAACAAAGCTATTTCAAGCAGACTTTGCAGAAAGATGGAATGCATGAATTTATAGACAGAGAGTGGGGTGGGGGAAACTCACAGACATTTTTCTTTGCACTGGTTTGACATTTTTCTCCCAACTTGTCAACATGAAAAGCTTTGTGCGAACAGCAAGTACAAAAATGCAAACATTTTGTGCCTGTCACGTTGAGCGCTTTTATCTTGAAACTTTACATATGCTACACATGGATATGCATACAAAAATATATTCTTACTGATCACTGCTCATAGCATTTGCAGCTAGCTGTTATGTATGTGGAGATAAAAAGAACAATGAAGTTCATATTCACCTCACTGCCTACCTGAACTAAATAGTTTTTAGTAGTAATAGTCTTTATCATTCTGTTCCTGTGTTTTCTCCAGTTTCTGATCTTTTCTATGTGTTCTATTTCTATGGCAGGTGCTTGATCCGTTTTAATTCTGTGCAGCTGACACCGCTCACCCATGAGGTGTGTTAATCACAGAGCCAGCAAATGAAGAAAGGCAACAGCTGAGAGGTTTGTAGATGTTACACTAGTTTATTATTGTCCAGTACAAAGGCCTCTGAATCAATCAGGCAAGATTGTGTCCTTTCCTCCATCAGATGTTTCAAAAGCTTTAACATTAAATCTGCATTAATCTTTGGTAGTATTCTGATAGTATCCTGTGACTATAATGTCAAATTTATAAAAATGTCAAAAAAGGCTACAACAACAGCTCTTACAAATGTGGCAGATCAACACTGTTGCCCTGTGTGACTTCTCTCTAGCAAATAATTTGGTAAGAGTCCAAACATGGAAACATTGAAACTAATAATTGGAATTTTCTGCCAATACAAACACTCCACATGATGTAATCCAGTTTTTACAGCTTTTTTTCTGCATGTTCAGTCTGTCTCGTTCTGCCTGACCTCCAGTAATCATCTCATCTCCCTTGTCAGTGTTTCCCTCTTCTTGCCCTGGACTGATAAACGTGCTCTGTTTGCAGTGCGTACCCCATTCTGCAGGCTGAATGCAGAAATACGGCATAAACATGATTGACAATGGGAAGCCTGATTAATCCGGCACAATGTCAAGGCCAGATTTATGTAAAATTCAATCAAATCACAAGTGACTGGGAGATTAATAGCTGCCATTATTCATACTTGACTCAGGGTGATGTGCATTTGTTTATGTGGGAATGAAGAAATAGATTAGATATGAACATAATAAATAGATTAGATTTTATCCATTTTTATCAATAATCATACATCGAATCAATACAACAAATAAACTATTACCCAGAAGGCTGAGGTTATGGGGGTTGAGGGGAAATAACAAGGTCAGCTGTTTCATTAGGTCACATCAGAAGCTTCTTCCCGACTTCTATCACTTTCAATTTACTTTACAGGAGAAGTGTTCTTCGTCCCTGCAGTCTGGAAGATAATCGACAATGAAATTAAGTGGCTGCGGGCTTGTGTCAGTGGGGGATTGTGGAGAAAGTGACGGCTCAGGGTTGATGGGAGATAATCACAGGACACAATAACCACTGCCAAGAGAACTGCTCCAGGCTTCTTTATGGTCATTATAACAATAACCTTGCCTGGCACAGTAAGGTAAGTCAAATATGTGGGCACAAACATTTTGTTTGAATGGATGGACACACACACACACACACACACAGCACAAAGGGAGACAAATAAGCTCACTAACATCCTAGAAGCTCAATCACTAACCCCCCAGTATTGACTCCACACTGACAGTGGGTAGGAGTATACACCTACTCAGTCATGACAAAAGGGCTTGTAACATCAGTTCAGGTGAGGAAAGATGCAGCTCACTGACACAGAATCTTTAAAAGTGAACCTGGTGACCACTCTTACTTTGATGGTTATCGAGCTGCTTTATTTCACTGCTCTTTCAGGTTTGTCAGAGAGATTACAGCCCAACAAAGTTTCCACAAAAAAACTTCAATTTGGCTCCTTCTGTTGTGTATTACGTTCAGTGAGGCAGTTGTTGATCAGTGTTGATCAGTTAGCAATTAGATGCCTTTTAATCTCAATTTTGGTGACGCTGACTTTTAATGCTTTGACATTTTAAGGGTGTATTTCATGTATTTCATTTTTCTTGCATGTTAATGGCAAATTAGGAGAATTGCCAACATTCACTGTGTCCATCGTCTTGTTAGCATTCAGCTGGCTGACTAAACGCTGTAAAAGACCAGTGTCTGTCAGGGCTAATTACTTATGCAAATACGCAGAGCACAGTGATTACACCCTGCCAACAGTATGAACACACACACACACACACACACACACACACACACCGAAACGTCTATGATGTCCACCAGCATTGTTTTTAAAGCCACCCCTATACACGAAGAAAAGGGCTCAAGCTTAAGTCCATGACTCATGACAGTGTTGATTCTTGAACAAATGAAAGTAATTGAAGTTTAGCTGGTTCTTTTGCAACCACATGACTCACTATTATAACCAAACAGGACTGTTTTAGAATAGACTGTAAATCATTAGGCATGTTTCCACGTCGATAGCAGAATCGGAACCAATACTGCCTTTGTGTACTTGTACTTATACTTGTAAAAGTCTAAGATACTCTGCCCAATACCACATTATTGTCTACAGGTAGGCAGAGGTGGAAATATTTGGTTTATAGCTCTTTTAATATATTTGATGAGGACAAAAGTCAAACAAAATGGGAAGTTTGCTTTATTAATATTAAAGTTGGTTTACCTTCATATTCCAGTGTAGACTTTCCAGTCCATGTTGTCAGCGCTCACTGGTGATCGCAGAGTCTGTTTGGGCCCTAGGCAAAACTTTATGCATCATTAATATGGAAAATACAATAAAATACACACCACAGTGTACTACTGCACATAGCATAATAATTTACATTAATAGACGGTAGTGATTTTTTAAATAATCGAAATATCACAACTTATCATTCATAGGTTGACAGTCAACTTAGATGGACACAGTTTTCATCAGTTACACACAGAAAAAGTATTGTTTGAGTTAACTAATTTTTTGCAGCCTGCTAGCTAAGCTAACAAGTTCAGCAAAACTGGACAAATTAGCCTGTTAACTCATGTCAAATGTCAAAGTAGACAAAAGAAACTGTGATACCAATGACGTTCTGTTAATCAACTGTCTTTTCACCACAATTACAACTACACTAGCAGCATTTAGCTAATGCTTTTTTTCTCATGTTCTTCTTTTTTCGCTCCCAGACTTATAACTCTTCTTCATTTTCATTGGCTGGATTTTGTTTTTTCATTAGACCTGTTTGTTTCGGTGTAAAGAGACTCGGCAAGAGGGAGAGTCGGTGACTAGCAGTTTAGTTTTTTTCAGCAAATTTTGCCCAGTTTATTAAACAAAGGTTGCCGCAATATTTCTTTTGGCAAAAGAACATGCAACAATTTCTATTCTCGCAGGATTTGCTTAGCTGCAATAGATTGATAATGATTTTTACTGTCCAACAACTTATTCTGGAAGCAAAACAGTTTAGTACCTGTAACAGTACTTGGTATTGCCATGTACAAAAATGTCCTCTGTTTGGGAAAAAACTATATTGCGACATCCCTACAGTAATCATTGCAAGTTTTTACCTGCTGCCTTAGAAACACATGCTGAACTAGGGTGTAATAGTTGGTAAGTTTCCATTGATTCAACTACTTGGTCAAGTGGTCAGTCATAAGTGTTTGTATTTTCTTTAACATGTTGTAATTAAAATAAACTTCTCACAGTGGCTAAAATCTTTTTGTACCACAGTCAGTACAAAGATCTCTAAGCCTGCATCTACACTGTGTCTACACACTACACCCTAGTTGAGCATGTGTTTCTAAGGGAATAAAGCTTGTGGTGATGTCAGGAACACAAACAAAAATCATTGCAATCTACTGGTCTAATATTGCTAATCACATTTTAAATGCGAGAAGGAGTAAAAAACATGACTGTTGTTATATTTTTTCCATTGTTAATAAACTCCAGAAGTTTTTTTGCTTTGCAGTTTTTGCATAATTATAGTTTCTTCTTTCTCTTATGACTTCTGTGACTTTTATTCTTCCAGCCATCTGGCTCAGGTAGAGAACATGTAACAAGTTGTTTTTTTGATATAACTTACTTTTTACTACTTCTTAGTGAGTTTACTCTTTAAAAAAAAAAAAAACAGAATCCTCTTTTTATAGGTATTTCTTAGAACCAGAAACTGAGCTTTTTTTCTTTGTGCCATGCAGCAATTCACTGCTGTACAGTCACTGTGTTTCCATGGTGGAAGGGAAATATGCTTACAGCTGGTAAACAGCAGCCATTACTCTGCGGGAAAGCACAATTACTGGACAGAGATGGTATTTCAGCAAATTGCATGTTTCATTATCAAAGGCCCAGCACCAAAATGATGTCTTAGTTTAGTCATGCTTTTAAGTCAGTGTTTCACAGCTCATTCAGTGTGATGTCGGATCCGCATAGTGTGAGAATTCAGTAAGCCGGCTGAGTGTGCCGCCTGCTCGCGGGTTATTTTCCCGCGTGTCCGCACAGGATCAATCATCGCCTTGTTTACCAAAAAGCTATTTCCTAATCAATCCAATCGCTCAATTCAGAAATTATATCTGATTGAGAATTTGTTCTCAATGGGGATTTTCCCAGGAGCTGAAGTGAGAAATTTCATCTGTGTAGGAGGAAATCACAGGGGTTAGAGGAAGGTGGTGTCTCTGAATTCCAGAAGCAGCAGCTGACGCACCAACACCACAATGTGATCTAGTTTCTTACGACTGTCCACACATCATTTTTATTCTTCCCTGTTGGGGACACTATTACTAGGGGCAGCAGAGCAGAGAGCCCACAGGGATCATAACCTGCTTCTCTGCTTTAAAGATGACACCTATAGGACTAAGTATCACCCTTCTTGCTAATGAATTAGAAGATTAAACTTAAAGGAGCTGCAGCGCAGGTGGATGTTGCTGCAGGTTGACCTGCTTGTTTATTGGACGCTGTGCTGGTGTTCAGATCGTTTACACTCAGTAGCTGCAGTGTGTTTGATTTAAACAAACCACTGTGAGTGATGTAGGCAGGTTGGACACACAAATCTTATTCATAAAAATGCCACATTAGTGAGGTTCACATCAGTGCTCTTAAGTGGAAAAAAATACACCAGGAAAGCTATTATACAAAATAATGGCTTTGGAATCCCGCATGACTCGTATTTTTAGTGTAAATTTAGGAGAGAGACAAAGGTCTGCACTTAATGCAACCTGAGCTGTTTGCAATGCCTGATTAACAGCCTCCACAACTTGCCTGTAAAAACTTAAATTACCACTTGAATGCCTCAGTAACAGATAAGCTTACCCAAGGTCAGCTACAGTGCTGCCAACAATACTTGCAGGATAATTTACTGCTTATCATTTGTCATCATGCATCAGGAGTATTCAAGGTTACAAGAATATAAGATGAATTATTATGTTGATGCATGAAATGCTAAATGCTGACAGTTTCGGTTCTAGTTCAGTGTTAAGCAAGTTATTAGACAAATGATGAATAACTGTGCATTACTGGAAATGGTTTTAAATGTCAAACTTCTGAATGAAGTCTCACTGAGTGCTTTGTTGGCTAATGTGGGTCAAAGACACCCCTTTAGAAATGTGTCTGAAGATGGCTGCCACACTTACTGCCAGTGTATTCATTGATTTAAGCCATAAGTTTGCATAAAATGTAATCAGTCAGTTGAATGAAAAAATTAATGAATCCAGGCTAAATAATCCCTAACACAATAAAAAAAGGATTTTAAAAAACGTACTGCTTTGACTCCTTTTGAGTCTCTACAAGCTTCTTACGCCTTGATTTAGTTTATCCTATTCTTCCTACCAGATCATCTGAAGCTCCATCAGATTAGATGAGAAGTGTTTGTGATTCTCTCCAGATGTTCAGTTGGGAGAACCGTTGTCTTGGCCATTTGCTCTGGATCATTGCTGTAAAAAAACTGGCCTTAAACACTCTTCAGCAGGTTTTCTTTAAGGACTAATCTCTATTTGGCTACATTTATCCTTCCTTCAGTTTTGACCTGTCTCCTTGTCCCTGCTGCTGAGAAGCATCATCCATCTGCCACATCCTCCCATCTTTGCATCTTCTTCTCCTTGACCAAGGTCCTTCTTGTTACTCAGTTTGACCAACTCTTAGAAAAACAATGGTTTCAGACTTCTTCTATTTTACAATTAAGGCCACTGTCAATACTGATTTTTGGTTGCAGGTTCTCTTTTCACTTTTCAATCCCCTGCTGTTAATTAATAACACTTTTTCAATCCATGTTATGAGAGGAGTTTGGATACACTCCTCTAATGTGACACCAAACATCTGGCATATGTTTCTTGGTGTACTTCGATGGCAAACAGTAGGGCATTTATACTGATGGTGGTAATATCTGGAAAGCGGAGGTTCTGCCCTCTTAGATTCAGCAGCAGGCAAACAGCAGGAATATGCTAATGTTACTGGATTGTGCCTTCTGTGCCTTTAACCATGTGCTGCCATTTATCGAAGTTTTCCTCCAAATGTACTGCAATTGGTGCTGAAATCTATAAAAACTATGCAAATGAATGTACATTTCCACCCTTTGCCATAGTTTCTGTTCTTTAAAACCATATAGCCCATTTTAAAAGTTTAGGAACAGCAATTCCTTTGCATTTGTTATTCAATGAAGAATTTACGTTTTGTCTCGTATCAATCCAAGAAGAAATAAAACATCAGATCGAAGTTTACAGAAAAGTACTGAGATTGTACCAGAACTTTTGTGGACCAAGTTTTGTGAACTGATGAGACCGAGATATACCTCTACCTATCAAAGTAATGGATAGACCAAAGTGTGGAGAAAGAAAAGGTAGTGTCATGAGTGTGAAACAGGTTCATGGATCATTAGTCATGATAGAATTGAATTTGTGGAATTCAGCAGTGTAGGGAAAGATTTAATCTCAGATTAACAGAGAAATGCATCACAATTTCTTTGGAGAAGCTTCTTCATCATGCACCAAGACAAACACACACTGCAAACTCAACCAAGACTTCATCAGAGGGAAAGAGCAGAAGGGTTTAGCCGGACCAAGTCAATCACCAGACCTTAAACCAACTGAATATTTTCAGTGCCGAGGAGGAGACGGAAGAGAAACAAACAACTGAAATAGGCTGCAGTAAAATGTCTTTAATTGAATTGACTTTGCTTTTCCAATGTCTGTCCAATATGTCGAAGCTTCCAAACTAAATCCTCATATTAATGAATAGCCAACTACCTCCCAGGTCCTTTTCTGATTCAGCCCCTGCTCTCCCTGTGGTCACGGTTGCCATTATTGATGCTGTAATAATGATTATACTAATGAAAAGCTTTAATGATAATGACTGTCATCAGTAATAATGAAATTAGGCTTATATTACACTGTAGCACCTTTTCACTTCCCCCTCGCTTTAATACTACATCTTGTATGGATTTATTTTTGCGATAGACGCTGTTATTTAAGTTTTATAACTGTCCATGAAACTTCAGTTTTTAATACTGGCTATGCCTTCCCACATTAAATCAGCGAGAATCAAATCATGTCCAGGCACAAATGACACAACCTAATGTCCTTATGCAGCTGTCCAATCTGGGACCAAACAAATTCCATTTGTTCCCGCAGTTATGTTATATCCTGTCAATATTTGGCTGTTTGTGTCCATTTAGAACTGAATTAATACTCTGAGGATGCATCACCTGAGCCACTGAATATATGGAACTTTCAATTAGAATCAAACTCATTTTCTTTTCTCCACCACACATTTAACTTCAGACTCAAGACACCACAGCCCGAAGGCCAGCTATCGACAAGGCAGAAAACAGGAGTCTCCTCCATCTTATTTACTGCTCCTGGGAGCCAACCAATTTGCTAGCCATCCTCTCAGTGAGCTGTTAATGGCTTCTTGACTGTCAGCACTTTGAAGCCTTTGGAGACCCTGCTGTCTGGCACGTGGTTGGTGAGGCTGGGGCAGAAAAATGGTAAAACAAATTATCCTTAAGGGAAATAAAGGGAAATGTAATTATAAGAGGGGCACATAGTCCATGTGACACACCTGCTCCACATTGGGTCTCTTCTGGTTTGACTTTGAGATCTAATCATCTATATTCCTGTTTAACAGGAGGGCAAATCAGATCAGAAAATGAGCAAATTGCCCTTGTTTCCCTGCTTGTTTCTGTATATGCAGATCATACAAAACACAGAGGAGCTTGCTTATCGCCCTCACACCCAACAGAGACACATCAGTCAGCCCACGACGCCTGTTAACATCAGTCAGGATCGCACTGACATTACATGGCATAAAGTCAAACAGTGTCTAACGCCAAATAAATTGGCAGGAGAAGCTGCAAGATTAGATTGCATCTAAGGAATGCTAATTCACCAGGAGTCCGGGTCTGGAGATGTCGTGATTAAAGACTCAATTCCACAGAGGTCATTGTGGTGTGATCACATATTACCACTAACTGATGGAGTATCTCTGACATCTGCACCCTGACAGTTCAGCTGTCACACACGGCGTCATCCACACCTGTTTACATACCTGTTTAAATATTCCTACTAGAGTTGGGAATTCAGTAGCTGTGTCATGCTATCAAACAGCTTGTTCATGGTTTACTGGGTGGAAAAGTGGAGGGAGAGGCCCACAGCGGTTCTGTGCTGGAAAGGACTAAGCCCTGAATTCTGCCATGCAGCATTATCTTTACTCAGCAGGAAGCCCCGTCATACATTTTCCCAGCGTGTTAGAGGAAGGCGTTTCTGAGCAGCAGGTTTTAATGCCGCTGTGCTTGGTACACAGTGCTGACGACACTCTGTTTATCATCATGTCATGTAAATCAGCAGATGTACTGCAGAAGTCAAAATCGACAGTTTACTTTCAGGTGGAGGTTTCTTTCCTTCCAGGCAGCATGTGATTTGTATTCGTTTCTGAGACTCACAATCATTTGGGAAATGTAATCCATCACAGTGACCATTTCCTGGGCTTTGTTTTTCTGTCAAAACGTATTTTATCACCATGTGGTAATACAGCAGAAAGCAGGAGACACAGTTCAAGCTCAGGGAAAGTATATTCTACTGTAACGTAATCTAACAAATGGTAACATTTGTGTATTTTTACTATTTATTATGGCACTTTTTAAATTTTATTTATTTAGTCCTTTCAATAATTTGAAAGGACTAAATATAATATATATATATAATATATGAAAGGACTATAACTATAGTGGATATCAATGCTATTATAAAGTTTTAATTTCCAATCAGGTTAGTAAAAATAATTAAATGTTTTACAGAGATAAAAAAAACACCATTTAATGGTCCCTAAATTATTTGTAGACAACACATAAGGTGATTGTCCTTTCGATAAAATTCATTTTGTGCATAAATACATTTCAGGTCAGATGTATCTGTTTTCATTTGTTTGTTCCACTGAACCTTTTGGATCGTCCCATCGTGTTTTGGGGACTGTTGCATATGAAGTGACAACAATAATAATGGTTGTTGAGAAAACTAATAGCTCATTTTTGGTAATAAGTTAGTTGATTTTTAAAAGGCCTGATAGTGGCTCATTTCTCTCTGTCACTAAATAATTGTCAATAGCTTACTAGAATTCCCTCACATTTACTATCCTAGCGATGCATCTGTGTCTGGCTGTGACCTGACACATAAGCCCCCTGCCCCACCTCTCCATGAGACACAGTGCACATCACCTTTGCTACTCACCTCCTCAACAGAATAGCAGAATAGTGGCCCTTGAATAGAGTAATGCTGCAATAAATGATCATAAAATATAATCATCATAAAATATAATAAAAAATATTATAAATTAAAAGGTTCAGCAGCCTGACCATCCCACAATGATTTTTCAATGCAGACAGATAAAATGTAAGAACAATTAACTGTGTTCATTTTGCTTGCAACAGCAGAGGCAGCCATAACTGGATAAAAGCCTCCTCTCTGCTTCCATCTTTGTGTGACAAGTGGATTGTCCCTAAAACCTGGGGCTGGATGAGCTCCATCCTAATTAATTAACTATTAACCGATGACTTAGCTGCCAACCTTTTGCAGCTTTTTGTCAGTTTCAGGGCATCACAGCCCTGACGGACATTCTCGAACCTCTCAGGAAAAAAAATGACAAGTCTGCCAAACTTGATGTTTAACTGTCCTCAAACATACCCCTTGCTTAAAGCCGCTCTTGCCTGTTATGGCTCATTGGAGTGTGTGGACACATGGTAGGGCACTGTAAGAACCCCTTAATCCACTAAGCAGAAGTACAATTTTAAAGCAATTACAAGTTTGGCTTGTAAGGAGCCTTGACATTTCCTGCCAAATCTTCAAACAACAACAGGTGTAATAAACATGTTTTAACTTCAACAGGAACTACACAATTTTAAAGTCAGTAGAACATCTCCATTGAAACATGTGGACCTTCTAATTTCTCCACATACAATGGAACATGAAATGAATCAATGTAACTTTACCTTGGAATCTTGAATAGAATTAACATTTATAAGACAGTGGTTGATTGGATGTTACATTTAAAAAGTGTAGAGCCAGTGTTTCTGAAGAACCTGTTTCTGAAGGCCACTACATAAAGTCTACACTACCAGATTTTAAACTGGGGATTTGTCCTGATGCCCACACTTATAATATTTGTGAGTAGTAAAAGTGCACAACAAGACATAAATGACACATGTCCACTAGTTCAGGTCCTAATGGAAATTCATCAGCGCTCACTGAGATATGATGAATCAATCGATCTCTTTGTTTATGTAAATATACAGTTCCGCGGAGCTCAGACACTGTTGTATTTTATTTCTACAAATAAAAAAACATTGTGACCATTCATACAATATAACACAGACAATCAGATGACAACAAAAGCAAACACAACCAAACACAACTCCAAAAGCTGGGAGGAAGAATAAAACTGAAATTTCTAAACATTTATTGTAACATTGAGAACATACCCTTGTTAGCTGTCTACACATCTATATGTGTTTGGCTTTATAATACAGACAGGAAAGTGTTTACCCAGGCTTTATGTTAAAGTAAACTAATCACCCATTTCCCCCCTTAGATTCTAGTTTTGCATGTGGACATCAGCTAAAAATGGGAGAAACCCATTTCCAAATCTGCCTTATGGAAAGTTTTTTGAATATCTACATTAATATCTGGGTATGGGTACAGACTAATGAACTAACTGTAGTTAGACAGCAGAAGAAATAAAAATGGAAAAATATAAATTAAATTAGACTTACAATAAGTCCACTCTGTTCCACCCAAGTATGCTCTACTACACACTGCTACACCTTTGATGCCCTCTGCAAAGTATTTCAGGTAATATTTATTACAAATTTACATTAAATGACAACGCACCAAGACATTTACAGCAGCTTCTCTCATTCGCCAATGTGTTGCTGATTTCACCATAACAAACAATAAATATAACAATTCCATGCAAAGTAATTAATATGCTTTCAAATAAATGTAGTGGAGTAAAAAGTAGGAAATGATCTTATTATAGAAGAAATGAATACTGAATTAAAGTACAGTTACCTCAGAACTGTACTTAACAAACTTAAACAAGAAAATGTGCCCAGTTACCAGTCCTTAAAACAGCTACTAGACTTTGGGAAGTGACGCAGACCCTGAATCTGAGACATCTAACATAAGACACTGTTTCCAATACCTCAAAATAGGGTGTGCGACTCATCAAACTCCTATTGTTGTGAAAGGATTCCTGTGCAAAATACCAATACTGTACTGTACAGGTGTATTGTCCTCTTCATACAAATTTTTGTGTGGCATGCTTTCAGGAGTGGCCTCACTTGATGCGTGATGCTCCTCACATCTGTTTCTCTTGCTGGATTCGATAATAGGCTCCTGTTTCCTGGAGCATTTAGCTGATTGGTGCTCCCGTGGTAACTAGCTTGTAGTAGGCTCCCTTTAGGGCCATCAGTTGGTTGTGTGTTCCCTTCTCAATCACGAAGCCTCTGGACATGACGGCGATGATGTCCGAGTTCTGAATGGTGGAGAGGCGATGGGCAATAACAATGCAGGTCCGGCCCTCTCTGGCTTTGTCCAGGGCTTCTTGCACGGTCTGCCATGGGCATAAAAACACACACATGAAGCAGTGTTCACACACACACACACACACACACACACACACACACACACACTCACACATATAGGCAGGAGCCATCATCTGTTCTCCCACACAGCAGACACACGTGCTTCACAATTACTGCAATTTCACAATCATGTGGTGATTACTATCATTACAATGTTCCAGTGGATCAGTGTGCTGCAGTGTGCTGTGTGCCGCTCATCATGGTTCAGCCATTTGAGCTGGAAAAGCAACTGTATAGGCCCACAGACCATATTAATCTTAAAGAGCCTCTCCTGGAGGTTTGGTATGAACTGTGAGCTGCTGGTGATAATAATGGAGATGATGAATTATAATGATGTTAATAATAGTAATAATGATTAAATGCCTGCTCTCTGTGCTCTCTGTGCCCATAGAATAGCAAACAGCTGCACTGTGATATGAAGTGTGCTCATTCAGCAAATGATGACTGAGCACATCAGAGTTTATAGACCTTCTCGCTCTCTGTGTCCAGGGCAGAGGTGGCCTCGTCCAGGAGCAGAATCTTGGGGTCACGTATGATTGCCCGGGCGATGGCGATGCGCTGCTTCTGACCACGAGACAGCTGAGAACCCTGGGCGCCCACGTTGGTGTCGTATTTCTGAGGCAAGGGAAAATACAAAGCTATATTAAATGTACTATTACTGATAATGTACTAATGATGAGCCCATGTTATGTGTACATAAACACTTGTCTTTTTCTGTGTAAAGATATAGGTAACTGAGGTTAATTGCTTTTAGGGACCAGTAATAAAATTGCTATGAAAACACGTTCCCCATCTCCCCGTCAGCACTTTCCCCAGGCACTGTATAGCACTTCTTATACGTGTGCCTCAGACCAGGGGCTGTATGCACATAACGACCTAAGGCCAAACCTAGACCAAGACCAAGACCAAGCTAGGAGTTTCAATGTTAGGTTTGATTAGAAGTTTGATTCTAGAATCAGAATGATGTGTTAGAGTCAATAGCTGTCAGCTGAGAGAGTCGAGTTTGTACGAGTTTATAGTACCGAACAGTGTCGACAGCGCCACATACAGCTATGGTAAACAAGTGGAAAACGTGCCAGTCTCCTACTGCAGTGCTTAAAGAAAAAACACTGTCACACTGTACTTAAATGTTTATAGTGTGAGCTCTGTATACAGTATATATGTAAGAGCTTGATTTATTTGTAATAAACTAAAATACTAGTAGAACATTCTGATTTGTTTTTGTGTGAGATAAGTTAGAGTAAAGCAAGATTTATATAATAATATAACAGTCAATATCCGCTTATTATCAGTGTAAAGTGTATATCAGCTTATAATTTACAAGAAACTACACTTCACAAATGCTTGGTAAGTTTGAAATCATTTTGAACCTGTTACAATTCTACAGAGGCCACTAGAGGCCATTGACAAGTGGATTTTTATTATTTATTTGCCCAATTACCATCACTACTATAGCTCTGGTAACATTGTAAAATTATATATACTTTTACAATTTTTGTTCAGCTTCTTAGTATTGACTTTTAAATTGTAGTATTTTTTAATCAAAACTCAATGTATTGAGGGACTAACATATCAGACCCTTATTGCCCCTTAAGTTTTTTCAGAATTATTGAAACCAAAGAACAGGCAGTGTTATGGACTCATAGCCCAGCTAAAGCTAAGTTTGCCTGGCATTAAAATCACAGGGATAAATTCCATAATTAATTCAATTATGTCAATTCTCCTTGTTGACTGACCGCCTGTTGCCAACCTGTTTTCTGGACACATAGTTAACCTAAAATTTAACATCCCCTTAGCTGTGCTTTTGAGACAAAGAAAGTCCTCAATACCTCAGGAAGTGACATGACAAAGTCGTGAAGCTGGGCCTTCTTGGCGGCAGAGATGACCTCATTCATGCTGATTTCCCGGGAGTTGTCGCCGTATTTTATGTTCTCTGCAATGCTGCAGTCAAATAAGACGGGCTCCTGGGACACAATGCCAATCTTGGAACGCAGGAAGGGCACATTGACACGACTGGACTCGTGGCCATCAATCAGCTGTAGGAGGCGATTGATTTTGCCATTAGTGGAAAGCAATATTATAATCAAAGTCTAGAAATACAATCGGCTTAATGAGCTATCATACTACCATCTGTACTGCAATTTGTCTCCTAACTATGCAGAGGTGATATTGTCCTTTTTAAACCTCAGAGAATGAGGACTATACATTTCCAAACCACTTCCAACTCAATTAAGGCTATTTAAGTCTTGGCAGTGGTCCCTTACTGGCACAAATCAGACCTCCACCCTGAATAGAGTGCCCCTTGTTAAGATAGAGAACAACGTCAGCAAAAATGTCTGACTGATAAATGACCAGAACTGACTGGGTGCTCAGAAATACTCAATCAAATGCAGGCAATGTCCAGCAATTATTCTCTGACTTTGAAACATTACAGATTTGACAGGTACAGCTACAACAAAATGAGATCCCCGACATTTTAGAAAAGATCATCTGCTGAGGCAAAATAATGTTTGCCAATTTAAAGGCTGAACCTTTAATTGCACAAATCTATATTTGTTTAGGCAAAGAAGTCTCCCTGTGCAGGGCCATACTAGCCGCTAAATACGCTCACTAACAAGTCACCAAAAAGTAGTGTACAGAGGTTTGCTAAAAACAACAGCAAAAAAAATTGCAAATGGACAGCAAGAATGTCTGTACAAGATTAAAAAACAGTCGGTATACAGTACAAATAAGTATACAATTCATTGGGAGCAGCTCTGGTTGTAAAGTCTGACAGCAGCAGACTGTTAAGAGATGTCACTGTGTAATACATGGGGTGAGATTCGTTCTCCAGGAAGCAATGATCTCTGGGGGTTCATTATTATGAGCGACTCTTTTCATTTTCATGCATAAATATAAGACTAATTTTATAGCAGCTTTAAGTAAAAGCGAACTACATTGTAAAGTACTTAATTGCATTTAAAAATCTGATGTGTTAAATATTAAAGACATACTGTTCTCCAGTTTTTGCATGGTGATCCTCATAGTAAGAGACTAAGAAACTGGAAAACGGTCAGAATTAAAGCAGCAGATGTTTATATTCTGACATTTATACTCAATTCAAGGTTCAAAATCATAGAATCCTAGATTTCCCATAAAGCGACTGGACAGCATTTTCATTACACTCATTGTCTCCGAAATGCAAAAAGGCTCCTAAAAGATTTTTTTAAAGGCTGTGTAGTGCTCATGACAAATGAACTGAACTCTGTGTAGTCCCTAAAAAACTAAAAACTGCAATATCCAGCTTTTAGCAATCAAACTGTAGCACGAGTGTTAAACTCGATCCTCCCAGGGCATCAAATACTTACGCTATGCCATGTTATGCCAAGCATGTGGCGTCTTATAAGCTACAAAGATATATTTTAAGTACATCTATACTGGTAAAGTAGCAAAATGTACTTGTCACAGTAGTAAGAGTTCATTTAACTAGTTTTGTTTAAATAAAACTTTAGAAGAATAATGAAGTAAAGTGTAAATGAGTAGAAATATACCCCTGACAGCATGCACTATAAAATTCACCATAATGTCTGCATATATACAGAATGTGAATTTCCTCCTCACCACTTTGCCATGATCAGGATCATAAAACCTCTCCAGCAGCTGAACACTGGTGCTCTTCCCGCAGCCGCTGCTGCCCACAAAAGCCAGCGTCTGGCCGGGCTTCACTGACACATTCAGCCCATTCAGAACCTGGATGTCAGGCCTGGTGGGGTAGGTGAACTTACAGTCAATGAACTCAATGTTCCCTTGGAAGTTTTCCTGTAAACATGACAGAAGGAGGGAGAGCAGCTTTTTTTGTGTGTTAGGATGCCACCTCCTGTCCATCAAAGGCAGACTGTCCAACGACAGTCCTAGTACACGATTAAATATATTTATTGCTAACAACTGTCTTATAAGGATATTTTTATTATTATTCCATTCAAAATGATTGTCTCTTTTAAAGAACTCTGCAGGCTTGTACTTTCAGGAAACTCCTTTGGATGTAAATACATGACAAAAAGACAAGGAAACTGTTGTCTCTTCCTTCTATCTACGCATCTCTCTTCCGTGACTGATGAACAAGCAAAAGAATAAGAAATCCGAATTTTTTGTCTTGATCCCCTCCTGCGTGCTCATTTACATACACTCAGCATGTGGCAGCATAGCATATCTTGTATTGAATAACAGATGTACTCTTACCCACTTATCTCCCTTGTCGCTGTAGATGCTGATCAGAGGCATGCGGTCCAGAAGCTGGAAGAAACGTGCAGCTGAAATCTTGGCCTTGGCATAGTCTGGGGTGTAAGACGAGGCTTTGCCAAGGGCTGTGCCACTGGTAATGATGGCTGAGATGACCCTGCAAATGAAACAAATACTGTGTGACCTCATTTCCACCCTATTTTTAATTCCTTTACTTTTTCCAACTCTGTAAATGCAACAAATTTAAAAGGTGGTTGTAGCCAAGTTTGTAAAAAGCCACAAAACAAATAGAAGATTGAACGAGCAAGATGAGCAACAATCTGACTCCCCTCACCTGAACACGAGGCTAAAATGAAGCCCCTCTTCTCGTACTAAGTAACCTCCAAACCTATAGGAGGCAGCATTGGTCAAGAAGACAACACACTGAGCGAAGCCATAACATGCTCCATAAACATTAGCTTTCTTTAGAGCTGCTTGGTACGGAGCTTCCAAGTGAACCTCATACATGTCCACAAAGCTCCTCTCCTTCCCCAGACCGGCGATGGTGCGGATGTTGTTCAGGGCCTCACCAGAGATCTGTAAGTTTGAAACCTGGCTTAAAATTCTCCGATGGATTAAATGGGAAAAAACTAGCAAAAAAATTTATTAAAAAATAAGCCTCTCGTGATTCTTATGTTTTGAATGTATAGGTGGGAATGAATATAGATACAAAATTCGTCTGTTCTTATCTACTGTATATTCTATTTTATGCGGCTGCAGTAAACCAATTGACCCCATAGCGATCATTAGATTTCATCCAATCCACTTTATTTTGATGAGTGGGATATACGACATTAGATTAATTAAGATTGTGCAAATTAAACTGACTTTTAAACAACTGTCTCTGTATTGGCCTGAGGTCTTTATTCAATATGGTTTTCAGTGCTATGACTGCATTTTAAGCCTAACTCACTAACTAGTTGAGCTGTAGAGCTTCTTCTAAACGATGAGGACCCAGAGCTTAAAATGTTAAGAGTCAAGTTATGAGTCAGCTGATGTCCCGCTCCACCCACTATAAAGTTTACCAAGTGTACTGATCTGGTGCTTTTGGCCTGTCATCAGTATTGTACAGTACATTGCAGTTATAGCCTTTGCAAACTAGAGGCTAATGAATAGTCACTAGTAGACGCAAGAGAGGTCGTGGTTTTTGGACATTGCACAGTATAAACATCAAGATCTGACCCGTCCGGCAGCTTCCATGGCTTGCTTGTCCTGCTTTGCAAAGCCTGTAAGCATCCTAGCCTGGAAGCCTCCTGACAGCGCGATGAATGGCAGGAAGCACAAAATCAGCAGAGTGAGTTTCCAGCTGAAGTAGAAGGACATGATGATGGCCACACCGATGTTGGACAGAGAGTTTACGATCATGCCAATCTGCGAACCCGTGGCCTTTAAAGAAGACAAAATTAAGAGTAGTGTTACTTGACTCCGTTTATGTGCATTGTGATGATTCTGTTCTTGGATTGAACCAGAGCCTTGGGAGCTTGAGGGTCCTGCACATTATCTTAGTTGTTCCTATTACTTCACTTTTCTGGACAACGATCTCAGATGTTCCTGGAATTTGCTGGGGCCACTCTCCCAGTTTAGTGGTCTCATCTCTTGGTTTTCCAATTACCACCGGGGCCTTCACCTTCCACATGTCATGTATCACTTCATTGCTAACTCACCTGAGCACACCTGAACAAATATAAACTCTGGTTTATATAAACACTGCTTTTTAAAAGTAATTGAACCATTAATTTTATAAAATATATTCTCTTCAAGTCAAATAATCATTTCTAAGCAAAAAATGCCCACAGTATAAACAAATTCCACCTTCATCAGCTTTTTAAACCAAAGCTGTAATTTACCCCTTGAACTTGGGAGGCATCAGTGGCCAGACGTGTGGTCAGAGCTCCGGGGCTGTTCCTGTGATCATCAAACCAGCCGATCTCTTGGCCCAGCATAGCGTGAAAGCCGAGTCGTCGTAACCTGCGAGTCAGCAGCTCTCCAGACTTGGAGAAGGCATAACCCTGTACACACACACACACACACACACACACAGAAAGTATTCTTTATAAAATCCAAAATCAGATCATAGTGATATTTACCATTATATAATCTAGGAAAATTTGGTCTTTGTCAAATTTCTCCCCACCAGGGGGGTCAGAACTTATCGATCTATCATCTATTTAACAATAAAAAAACATTCCTGCAAAATGTAGGAAATTTTCTAAACAGGCTATTAATTTCAGGCCTCCCCAGTCTTGAACAAAAGCAAGGGGTGTGGGGGCTGTGGAAGAGCCGCACTACACTCATTCTCACTGAAGCAGACTCTTACTCTACCTGCACCATCTGGGTGAAGAAAGACACCACGCCGACCATGACAAAGAACAGGCAGACAAAATCGATCTCATTCCTCTGAACCACGGGATCTGTTATTGAGAAAGTCTACACGAATACACAAAAGTGCACATATGAAAGCAGTTAAATAAATCACAGTGTACATATATGCAGTAAAAAACAGCAAAGTGATCATTGTGTTCAGCTCTGCTCTGTTCACTGATAACACAGGGCACCAAACTTGTAAAACTTCAACATCACAAACAACATCACAATGAAGTTGTGTTTTAATTCATCCATACAGATTTTTTACATTTCAGCACATAGTGGCTTTAAGAATTATAAAATAGACTTAATTTTCAACATTTAAGATTAATTAAACTTACTGCCAATATTTGACTGAACAATAGAGAGTAGACAGGGTTGACCCCTCCATTAATTGCAGCCCCAATTGCTCCAAAAAGCATATAGTGCCACTCGGGCTTGTTGTATTTCAGGATCCTGGCAACTGGAGCTGGCTCAACAAGTTCATCCTCCTCTTCCTCTGGAATGGCACTCTGAGCATTCACACAGACAAATAAATAAGAAAGGCACATGAGCAGGCATGTACAGTAAAAGCTATTGCATACACTTAATATCTGAAAACAAGCAAACCAGCAAAATTTCACTTCAGTGAGACTGACTGTAATTGTTGTTGGCCTGGTTCAACCGCCGACGCATAAAATACAATGGACACACACACACACACACACACACAAAAAAACCTTGGAGTTGTTTGCATTCAAAACAGCGTAGGATGTGGTGCTATGGTCTCCAGCGATGGAAACAGAGTCTGGAATCATGTTGGACATCTGAGATCGAGAGCGCTGGCGAATTGAGGCTCTGAAAAAACAAAGACTTTTGAGTGTTTTCTGAACTGCTGTACCTCATTTTATCTATGAATATTCTAAGGACAGACATGTATAGTGGTTAATAGGTTTTCTAAACACTTCTGTCATTCTTCTTCCTGTATTCATTACTAGCTGCTTGTAACAATGTCGATAAAGGAGAATAAGCCTCCTCTGCTGCTGTACCATCTGTAAGTGGCGTTGGATGATAGTGTCAGCTAAATGCTCCAAATGTCAAAGTAAATGGAAGTAGGTCATTAAGTGAATTAAGGTACCAGTTTCTGCCATGACACAAGTCAATATAAGCCACAAAATGACTACTGTAATAATTCAATTTAGATGCATAATCAGGGCTGTGTAAATGGATACTCTGCTAAGTAAGCAAATGAGCAAGTGATGAAGGTCAGGAGGTGATGGTTGGTGTGTTTGTGTAATACCTCAAACTGGCACGGTAGCTGCCTGCTCTGGATAGACTCAGCCTGTCTGACCCTTCTTCACTGTCAGCCACTAATGCAAGAGACGCAGCAGAGGGTGATGATCACAACTAGAGCATTATAATTTCCACATGTGGCTAAACATCTGGGATCTTTGATGCAACCAAATATTTAGCTGAAATCAAGATCATGTGCAAGATCATAGTTGAGCCTTTTCACTCAGAGATGCATAGTTGGGCCTACTTTGTCGAGCTTTCTCATTCAAAGCCTTGTCTCCTTGACTTTGTAAAGTGACAAGAGTGAAGTAGACTCCCTTCCTGTCCAGCAGTTCATTGTGTTTGCCCCTCTCCACGGCCCGGCCATGCTCAAAGCCAACAATAACATCAGCATTCTTTATGGTGGAAAGCCGGTGAGCGATAGAGATAGTCGTGCGACCCATACGTACCTATGATCAAATCAAAATCATATCATTGTCATTTATTATGTTACAGTGATTATAGTGATGGCGAACTTCACCCTGTTACAATTAGACATTTTAGAGCTTTATCTGGTTTAAACATTAAAACAGACACAGATTTCAGTAATTCAATGGATTTCTTTTCTGTAGCTTTTGATCACAAAGCTTTTGTGTTATCTATCGTATTATTTTGAATATGGCAACATTTTCTATTTTATGAAAAGAAAAGAAATCTTAATTGAAAGATAAGCTGATAGCATTACTGTACTATGACATTCTTTTTGACTGATCCTAATTGCAATTGTTGAACTAGAACTTTAACTACATCATTAACATCACAGGTCTAATATGACTTGGGGCTCAGAAAATTATTTATGATGAAATTGTTTTAGTGTTTTTAATACACTAAGCAATGAATTTGCACTTTCAGCTAATGTGAAGTAGCAATTACTTTGAAAGATTATGGCATTAGATATTCAGTAATTAAAATGATAAAAACTTTTTAATTAAAATATTTTTGTGTTACATTAAGAACAAACTAAAAACTTTAAGAGATACTTTACCTCAAAGAGTTAAAATAAATAACATTAATCTAGTAAAATTTGTTTTTCTCCATTAGAAAATTAAATTAAGAGATTTTTGCCCCACAGTCTTCTTTTCATGTCCATAAACAGTTTGGTCAGATTTTGTTTTTAAACATATTTATTGTAGCTACATAGTAATAATTATGTTTATAATTACATATGTTCACATTTCTAAAAACAAAACTTTCTTATTGTCACAGCATCATGATGCAAAGTGCAGTGTTACCTGATGATAGCCACACCATCGCAGAGCTACAGTTTGAGACTCTCACCTTCCCCTTCTGCAGTGTCCGCTTTTTAATTTAAAGCATGTTTTTCTTTTTTCACGTCATTTCTTGTTAAAAGCAGCAACTCAATATGAACACTATACCTACATTTCTAATTTAAGGTACTGATTTCTTTTTTTTGTGTGTTTTAATTTGTATATCTCTTTCCTTTCTTTGATTTCTTTCTCTAATAGATCAAAAAACTTAAGTAACTCTTAAAAAAGAATAAAATTAAATATGAAGTACTAAAATATTTGTTCAAACAAATATATACTGATCTGAGGAGACAGAACAGACACTAGTTCAACACATAGACCAATCAGACTTACTTTATCCAAAGCTTCTTGAACTATAGCCTCACTCTCATTGTCGAGGGCAGAGGTTGCCATGTCCAGTAGCAGGATTCGAGGATTCCTGACTAGCGCTCGAGCAATGGCGATACGCTGCTTCTGACCTCCACTCATCTGACCTCCACCCTCTCCCACCAAGGTGTCAAATTTCTATCAGATTTAACATAACAGACAAATTTAGTTTCACTGATATTTAAAGCTACTCCAAATTATTGTTTTGTCATTTTTACATCCCCAGGGCCACTCCACCTGTGGCAGGTCCATGATGAAATTATAAGCGTTGGCCTCCTTGGCAGCAGTGACGATGTCCTCCATGGAGACACCAGGACGACCATAGCGTATGTTCTCAGCGATGGTGGTGCTAAAGAGCACAGGCTCCTGTTCCACAATCCCAATCAGTGAGCGAAGCCATTGGATGTTTAGACCTCTGATGTCATGGCCGTCCAGGGTCACCTGAGACGGAGGTCACAGAAAGCAGCTGGTTTGGCTCAAATTGATGGATGGTGCTAATAAAGAATTTTGCTGCACTAATGTGTTTTTTACAACAAGACTAGTTTGAAATGAACCGGTTGTTATTCTAGCTCAGCAAAAGCTATTTCATTCTCAAGAAGCTAAAAGGAAAAAGGAAGTAAGGTGTGTAAAAACCTGTAATTCTAATAAAATTGAAAAATAAAGCTGCTAGAACGCATTGCCTGAATAATGAAACCCATTATCATGGATTTCTATCCCCCAGTGAAGATGGTTATTTGAAAAACCAACCTACCATACCCTCTTTAGGGTCATAGAAGCGCTGGATGAGTTGAATAGCAGTACTTTTTCCAGCTCCACTTGGGCCCACAAAGGCTGTGGTCTCCCCAGACTTTACTGCAACACTGAGCTTGTCCAGAATCTGATTACATGTGACAGGGCACCAAGGTAACCATAGACAATGAAAGCTTGTAAAACTGTAAAGTACTGTCTAATAACAACCGTAGAAAAACTCGAGTACCTTGACTTCAGGTCTGGATGGGTAGTAGAAGGTCACATTGTGAAACTCAATATCTCCTTTCACTCTGTCAAGGTTATATCCAGCCTCAGATAAACAGTCGATCTCTGGCTCCTGACAGTAACACATTTCAAAAATAAGACCATGCCTTCCTGTAAAAACACAGTACCTTGTAAGGAGCCACATCTCACAAACATACAATTTCAGCATACTCACTCTGTCAATAGTCTCAAAGATGATTGTTGCGGCTCCACGGCCTGAAGCGAATGCCTCCAGACAAGGCGAGGCCTGCCCCAAGTTCATGGCTGCTATTAGAACTCCGAAGAACACCTTAAAGGAAGAGGTTGTTATTTATTGTAGCATTATTAGAACCAAAGATTATTGGCCTGCAAAAAATATTATTGCAAGATACCACTTTTATGGTTTTCATTGTAGCATTTTGGGAATTGCACAAGAAAATGATGAAATTCTTCCACTTTCTGTTTCACACTGTTTTATCCATGTCAAACTAAATAAAGGGTAGATGGAATTCAAGGCTTGTACGAAAAAAAAACATAAAGGAGCTTGTTTAAAAAAAACATTACAAAATTAAATTAAACAGAAAAATACAACAAACGTATTTGATTAACAGGAAACAAATTATTTCGCTTTTGTTTCAGTTAACAAAAGGTCAGGAAAGAAAAACACATTTAATTTTTTTCTTTCTGCACAGTTTAACACCTGGAGTAGTGTTCCTGCAGTGTACTCCTTAGTGTCCACTACCATACTGGAGCCATACCAGAAGGCCAGACCATAGCACAGGAATATGATCAACCACAAATATCCAGTGAAAAAACCCATGATCAGACCCTTCCTGATGCCCCAGCGTTGTGCTGAGATCAAGTTCCTGTCATACCTGTAAAAAGAAGAGGACCTCACTTCAGTTACACTGATATGGGGAGAACTACAAAGTGTGCTCAGGCTTTACCTTTGTACTTCTTTCTTTTCTCCACCAAAAGCTGCTACGGTCCTGATGGAAGTGAGGACCTCATCAGCTACAGCTCCAGCTTTGGCATAGGCCTGCAGCTCCATGCCTGTCAGCTTAGCCACAAACTGGAACCACAGGAAATCCCCCCCAAAAAAGACAGAAATTATGTAAAGACAAAGGAATTAACTTAAGTCATTGACAAGTTAAGTTGACAAGTCAGTTTATAAAAAATCTAGTCAAGAGTTACTTCAAGCCAAGTCAACAAGAGGTGTGGAAAAGTTCAAAGGTCAAATTAATAAGTGAAGGAAAGATAAGAGAGAGAGAGGGAGAAGAGAGAGGGAGAGGAGAGTCCTGTTGACTTATGTCATAATAATTCTCACCAGAGCCATAAGACCAGCTCCAACACCAATGAGTGGACTTGCTGCGACTATGACAAGTGTTAATTTCCATCCTTTTACAAAGCCAATGCAGAAGCCACACACAAAGGTGGTGAAGCGCTGCATGAAGACGGCAACTTGGTCCGCAATGGCATCGTTAATCTTGTTGATATCACTGTAATGCAGATTACAACCATTGTAACACCAGAACAATCCGTGACCCAGAAGTCATGTCATCTCTGTCCCTCTTACTCTGACATGCGGGTGTTGAGTTCCCCTACGGAAGTGCAGTCAAACCAGCCGATCTCCATCCTCATCACTTTGCTGAAGTACATTTTCCTGATGAGCTGAATCTGCCTGGCAGCGGCCGTCACCCACAGTGAGATCTGTGAGGGGTGAAATAGGGGCTATGTTCAGATTTGTTCAATGCTAAGTACGAAGGCAAGCTGGGTAACATAGCATCAGGCTCCATGCACTGAGCTCTGACCTCATGTTTAAGCATGGAATGACCGATAGATTGAGTCGATCTGTATGCATACAGTGAAGTTGTAAGACTAACCTGAAAGTATCCTAGCATGAATACAGCTGCTCCAATTCCAACGTAATAGAAGGCAAATTGGGTCATTTCATATTCAATATCGAGAAGCCTGAAATTCAGCATACTTGGTAAATAAATCATACACATGGACTACAGAATTAAAATCCACACTTTTCGTATCACGTCTTTCCACTATATTTGAGGTTTTAAAAAGCAGACCTCATACATTTCTCACAACCCACTTACTTACCCACATGACATGGCCTTCAGCGGGGTAAGCATCTCCCAAGTTGAATTATTTATGAGGCTCCAGTCTGACTGGTTCAGCAGTGTTACTGCTGCAGTGTAGTTCTTCTTCCACTGAATTGTGTTGTTAACACACTCCTTCCTGTCGTCGTTCAGCTCGTTCAGCTCGATGTCGTACGCGATGAAGGTGTCCGTGAGCAGGCCAAACACCAGCAGCATCAGGGGTTGGGCCGAGCCGTGCACCACCGCACACATGCTGCCCACCACCATCATCAGTACCTCCTTCCATGTGGCGAAACGGAACTGGACAGGCACCAAACACACACTTGGATTAGGCGGAGGAAACTCATAGTGGACAAGTGCTAACAATGTGAAAGCTGGGAAAAGGTGTTTTACCAGTTGAAAAAAGCCAACCCTTATTGCTGGTTTCTCTGCATTTCTCTGAGCTCTGTTTGAAATTCACAGGCTAGTCAGATTATATTTGAGGTCAATGTGACAAAGTATAACCCTCGATTGCTGTACTACTCACTTTCTTTCACTCTCTTTCTTCTTGGCATTAGTCATGGTCCTGCATGAAGGAAAACAGAGCATCCTGTGAAGTGCTACACATATCTTCTGCGAAACACCAACTTAATCGTTTGCAAATATGAACAAAACAGTTAACTGCTGTTTCTGTGAAACTACAATTTGCTTTTGTTAACTGCAGCATGAAACCCGCTCACTCTACTCTGTCTAGCCCTTCAGGTATACATCTTATGAAGTTATAACAAATAGGAAAACCTCCCAGTCAGGCAGAAATAATTGGCATTCTCTGAAAGATGAACCTCACTCAAAAACCTTTTAGAAGGTTGTATCTCTGCTCAGCTGCAGACAGATCAGAGTCATAGAACCTTTGAAAGCAGCTCTTCACTTTGTAAGTTCTTATTTCTAGTAAAAATATTTTTGATAGAATTTACATATTCTAGCTTTAATTAGCTTTGTTTTTAACTTTAGTGTCTACTGTAACACTCCAGCATGTGCTGTATAGACTTTTGCTGTGCTGTTGAAAAAAGGTTAAACATGGAAAAATATCTTTGGTCTCACCTGAGACACTTTAAAGTATATATTTGCATGCAAATATGCCTGTTTACAAAGTGTACAAACCAAGACCGCACATGATTATTGACCGCCCCAGTGATAATAAATCCATCTTTTTAGTAACCAAAACTCAAATTCCTTGTGAAGGGGACTCTCATTATTTCTGGGACCTAAAGCAGTAGTAAATTTGGGAATCAGACAGACCTCTTATTTTCCCAGCTGTGCTCTGTGCTGTGAAATCATGCATAGATATTAAAATTACCCTCTAACAGAGATTTTGTCGATGATCCATGCTGACATCAAACCCACTCAATTTTTCTCTTACTCTATATCTACAAATATAACCGGTAATAGTTGTAAAACTCCTCGTTTATAACCCTCTAAAATGACACAAATACTGAAATGTAAAACACTCTACTTACATATAGGAGCCAGCAGGTTCTGCAATACAAGAAAATAATATGCATGATGTGTTATATTTTTAAATCAGATGAAACTTGTATCTGTAATAATATATTTAAAATGAGATGCAACATTTTGATAGTTAATCATTAATAAAGAATTAGAGATTTTTTTTTGTCAACTTTATATAGAGAATTAAATGGAGTGCATTACCCTCATCTGAAACATAGCTGTGGTTTTCCTGTCCCAGTTTTTTAATGCTTTGCAATTTTACTGATCCAGTTGTCATGTTCACTCATCTCCGAGAAGCAAAAAGGAAGTACACGTCAGACATGCAATAGCAGAATAATTATGTCTGTGAGTCTATGTCTATTATATATTAAGTCACACTTTACATATTAATTTTAATTTAGCAGTCATCCACTTCTAAGATAAGTTTAAAAATAAAAAAATATCGATTGATGACTTACCTACACATTTCTTTTTAAGAGAAAATTATACTTTTTTTAATTCTGATTAGATCTAATCATGAATGCCAACAAAAAGTCTGGTGAAGTTTCCCAAGCACTCTCAGCAGCCCTACTACACTATAACTCCACAGTTATGTCCTCCAAGCAGTTTCTGTGGGGGCTTGTCACCCCGTTCACAGGTGACACACTGTGTATTTTGGCTGCGATTCGCATGCTCTTATGGAGCACAATTGGGATTGGTTGAAATTCTGGTTCAGAGTGTTTTTTTACAGGGTAAGTGTCCTACCGGTTTATGCTGCAGAAAAGGCCAATGAACCTGCCAAAGCAAATATTGTACCTGCAAAGGCACTGCACTATTTCTGCATCATTACCTACTAAGCGTGACTTATAATCACACAGGTAATGCTTTTAAATGCATACTGTCATATACTATCCTGTTTATGGTCACGGGGCCGAGTGTTCAGTTACTTAGTATATATATTAACAGTAGTTCCTCTATAACTGAAAACTGTATTATTACACTTGCTTGCCTGTCAGCCAAATTGAAAAAACTGCATAAACCAAACAGTTTCAGCTTTGAGAATTACTGTGTTCAACAGGATTTCATAGACCCTGAGACTTCATAAAATCCTAATTAGTGCAGGGATTAATAGGATTTAAGACCAGGAGCTTGTCTGAACAGTTCTTCAATTATGTTGATGGCTTGATATTCCCATAAAATCTGACTTGTTTTCATGGACAAAATTACAAAAGCCACAGTCTCCACAGACAATTATCCAGGTGAAGAATGGTGAAAATGATTATGTGGCAAAAGCTTTAAGAAAACAAAGGATCTTTGATGAGAATACGCAAGAAAATTTTAAACTTGACAAACACTGTAATAAATGGGGACTGTTTAAATTTCTTTGAAAAAGGCGACAAGAAATATAAGAAAAGTGGATTTTTTTAAGTAATTACTGAGGTAAAAGGAAGCAGGAAGATCTTAATTGTTTTAACTATTCCTATTAACTTTTTAAAGTTAATAAAAACAGGAAAATGAATATTTAATTAAAAATCAAACTCTTGTGAAATTATTTCAGTAGGTATTTTGTTGAATCTGTCAATGATTTGACTTAGTGAGAAACAGAAATCTTTCCTTCTTTTCATCCTATTACACTATACACATGTTAAAATGCATTTTGTGTAATATTATGAAAGTAATGCAAGAGTTACATTGGCTTTTACCCTTTAGTTGACAACTGATGTAGATGTTGCAACATTTAAACATTCTGCACTAGAGGTTATTAACCTTTTCTTACTTGACTTCCTGGTCACCCACATGGTATACATACAGTCATGAGAAAAAGGTAGTACCCCCTCTTTATTGTTTGTGTTTTTGGGTGTTAGTATTAGGCAAATACCATCTCAGTCTAACAATAGTTGTTACTGAATTCCTTTAAAACAAACAACTGTTTTAAATTTTTGTTGACCTGATCTTTATATATTAACATATTAACCCAGAGACTAATTTCTGCACTTGCCTTTGTCGAAGAAAAACCCTGCTGAAAGCTGAAAGAAAATTAAACATGAATTTAGGGTACAGATTACCAGCAGGCACAGTTTGCTAGTGCACTGGTACATCATGAATATTCATCCTTGCTGAAAGTAACAGTGGTGATCCAAAGGTAAACAATATGCTAGGGCACTCCAAATCAACCTGCTGCTGAAGGCTTGTTTACTTCATTAAATGTAAAAACTGAATAAAAAAAGAGTTAAACAAATGAACAAATGATCGTTTTAGATTGATTTGTAAGTCAGACTATTTATGAAATTATACTTGTGAATTTTCATACAGATGTCTGCAGTAACAACCCATTGCTCACTGGCGGTGATAATGAACTGTAGGGCACTCACTGCTGCCTTTAAATGCTCTCAGGAAACTTCAAATAGCAAGGACTTGTATTGGTTTGTTGGCCATGCCAAGTTCAGAACTGATGAAGAGCGGTTTGTGTGGAAGCCTCCTCTTAGCCATCAACTCAGTGTTTGTTGTCATCTGTAAAGTTTAGGACAGGTTAGTGACCGGGCAGTTTTAAAAATAAACAATTGTAATGCCATTAAAAGCACACATTGCCTATGTTCAGAGATATGGGCACATTTAGAGGTTGGAAAGCTACGTTAACAGCTGAGCGTAAAATGTGTCCAGGCCTATTTTGTTACCTAATTTTGCTTATTAGCAACATTGGAACAACTATATTATATATTTCTGTCATCTATTTTCTGCTAAAACAAGAAATAAGCCATATGTGCATAATTTGTACAGTAAGCAACTTTAGTATTAGTCACAGGATTAAGCAGTGTACTTAAAGGCACCATCGGCACAACTGGAAATGAATCACATTGCTGCCACCTGGTGGGTAAAATGTGAAATGATGCATATGACCCTTAGCACGTAGATATGCTGGCTGTGAGGCAAAAAGCTGTATTATTACTAGTTTGTGTGTTTGTGTGTGTGTGTGTGTGTGTGTGTGTTTGTGTGTGCGTGCATGTGTGTCACACACCTCTGCAACTTTATGTGGCTATTGGTGTTATTGGTATTTGTATTGGTATTTGTATTATTTTTGCCCTGTGACTGGTCTCAGGCTTATGCAGCCAGGCTGTGGGTGTACCAAAAAGCAGCCGAAGGATGTATTTTTTGATGTATATTGGATGAAAATTGTTATAAAGTCAGGCAGAGAATGTAAATTTGAACTAAGACCAAGAACGAAATATTTTACAGATGTACATTTGACATCTCACAGGCAGAACAACTGTACAAACAATCTTGTGTATAAAGCCAGGCAACTGAGAGATTTACTGAGAGGTTTACATGGAAATGGAGAATTTTCTGTTATCATCTAAATCTCAAGCATGTAAATGTACTGAATGTTGTTGAATGTTCACCCAGAGATTTGCTTATACAAACTATGGGAGCAATTACTAACAAGACAAGAAACAGTAAAACATTTATTAAAGCAAAGTAAAATGTGGTGCTTTTTATAAATTCAGCAAAAGAGGAAACATATATTTTAATAACTCAACAGTCATTATCACTTGTAATATTGGTGGGAGGCCAAAAATGTCACTGAATTAACGAGAGGAAATTGGATGCAGCTTGTTTCTCCTTTGCCATTAGTGCTGCCCTGACTAATGTAATGCTTTCATTAGCAGTCAATCTGAAATAGCTGCAGTCAGTAAATTAGCAGAGGAGGCTCAGCTTGAGCTCTAAAGATATGAAAAGCCAACAAGTGGGTTACAAAGACCCAAAGCTAAGCTAAGGTCATTGAATATTTCACCTAAATTCATCAGCTGGACAGAAACACAAGTCAAAAGTGACCAAAATGTTGCTCCTTGCCTGTGGGGGTGTGAGTAAACTACGCAGTCGTTGGCTAAAACCATGTAATCCATGACACGTTATGGCCCATAAGGTGCTACAGCATGTGAGGCTGCCCATTCCAATGTTCTTTTGCTGGCAGCAAAATCAATGAATTAAAGATAAATGCTGATTTAAAATATAAGTTACATTCCAAAGAGAGGATGTACAGTATGCCAAATGTCAGTTTGGAAAAGTAAAACAGATTTCATGCCTGCAACAAGTAAGGCCCACATTTTGATATCATCTGCCTCTGAAATTGACGCACACACGCAAAATACTTCGCAGAGGCCAATTTATAATTATGGACCTTCAGGATTTCGATCCTGATCATATATGAAGCTTGCTAGATAACTTGAGAGTTACCCAACATCAAAAATAGGTTTAAATGCCTCTTTAGAGACATGTCTACAAATCTAAGATTAGTCTGTAAATTCTACTCCACACAAACCGATAAAGAGTGAATCCACCTCAAGGGGCAGGTAAACAAAAGGCAAGTTTAATAGACTTGAATGTTAGACTTTATTTTTTATATATTGTGCCAATTTCTCCTTGGTTGACCACTTGAGAAATGTTAATGCAGTCCTTTCTCTCATTGACAGAGAGCAACAAAGATACTTAAGTAGAATTTTGAGCTAATGCTACTTGTAATTATTGTGACCCATGTTAGGGGGTGAAATATGATCTCATTTCATCAAATTACTCCACACAATAACAGATCCTTCACATTGTTATATAATCTATCATTCAAACATAGAATGGGCTTATAAAATTATATATGACAAAATATAAAAATTAATTATTGTCTTTAAATAAATGAGTCCTTATATCCTCTTAACTTCAAGGCAAATATCAGTAGGTCTGTATGTTTTAATGCATGTTGAATTACTGTTTGTTATACAACTATTGCAGTTTCTGTAGGTTTTCTTTTGACTTTTTACCTTGACTTACCTTTCTGAAAAAAATATTTTGCTTAATTAAAACCTTTTAGGTTTTAGGTCACATTTTTCAATGTTTCTTTATGGCAGAACCTTGTATATCTTCCTCCATTATGATAACACTTTGGATTACAAGAAAAGCAATGGAAGTAAGCAGAACTTTGACAAAGTCATATATGATGTATTTGAGCATCACTAACAGGTGTTTGAGTGAGTAGGGGGGATATTCACCTTTTGGTTAATAGATAATTAAAAATTACGACTAACTCGATGTTATGTTCTTTTGTGCAATTATTTAAAAATAAACATGAGTATGGAAGTAGAATAGTAGCAAAATTATTTGTATGTGTACAGGGATTCATGTATGCGTACTTAGACTTGTATGTCTCAATCTGTGTGTATGTACAGGGATTTGTGTGTGCGTACTCAGACTTGTATGTCTGTACTCGGATTTGTATTTCAGTCTGTTTGTGTGTCTGTACTCAGATAGGTTTGTCTGTACTCGGATGTGTGTGTCTGTACACAAATCTGTAACTGTAAATAATATTTGTGTGTATGTAAATGTACAAATAGGTATTAACTCAAAAAACTAACTGCAAATGTCTACTAATCTGAGAAAACACTTTTTTTTAAGTTAAAGTGCTTTTTTTTGCTACTATTCTTTCTCCATAGCAGAACAGTAGGAAAATTCCACCTGTAAAAAAACAGCCAATTGTGATGTTTTTCAGCACTTTTCCTTAAAACCTAAGTGTTTTCTCAGATTATTAGACATTTACAGTCAGTTTTTTGAGTGAATACATTTGCACATTACATACACATTACATACACACAAATATTATATACAGTTACAGATTTTTGGTACAGACACTCAAATCCGAGTACAGACACACAAATCCCTGCACATACAAATAATTGTGCTACTATTCTACTTCCATACTCATGTTTATTTTTAAATAATTGCACAAAAGAACATGACATCGAGTAAGTCGTAATTTTTAATTATCTATATGCTAATATCTTGCTAATATTCTACTTCCATAAATGAGTTGTGTCCAAACTTACACCCTACTGACTATATAGTGACCATTTTCTAGTAGTGTCTAAAGGTTGTCTGTATAATTTTTAACCAATGAGTGAACTTTCTTGGAGTAGTGAATGAGAGAATAGGGGGAGGTTTTCGTGTCATTACCACTGTAACCGACGTGCGGCGCCTGCCTTCAGTTCCACCCTTAATGCTGAGAACGTCGGTGTTTATAAGCCAAACCAACTTCATTCATAAAACAGCTTGAAGGACACCTCTGCACATTAGGTATGTGGCCTGTGTGTTGTCTTGTTCGTGTGTTCGGCGAGCTAATTTAGATAGCTGGCATAAAGCTGCTTTAACCAATACTTTTAAATAAATTTCTGAATACGTAACGAAAAGTTAAAGTTATCTGCCTCACTTTGATTGGTTGTGTCGGGCTTGTGCAACAGTGCAGAATGTCCTCGTTTAGTTGTTACAATTGTGTGTGACTAGTTTATTAAAAGACTAACGTTAAACGTTACAGCCTCGAATCGCATATGACAAGTTGCCGTGCATACAATTCATAAAGCACGACAACCTGCAGTTAAAGACTTTATTTGTGTGAAGTTACCATACATCGATTTATCTGTTACTAGCTAAACTTTGAAATGGGCTTCAATCTCCCTTTATGACCACAAGAGACAATGTCACAGGTTTCCATTACATGCCTGTGTATGTACCGGGGTGGAGATGTGAGTAGCGTATGTTGCAAATGCTCAAAGTTCTTCTGAGCTGCCTAAGTGGGTAATTGACCCTTCTATCTTGATATTGCGCAGTAAGTATTGCCACATAATCATTGGGATTTAACATGACTGAGTGATCGTTTTGTTCTTGCAGTCATGTATCTGTACCTTCTGGGCCTGGTCTTTTTCTACTATGTGTACCGCTGGGTTAGGGAGCTACCCAGAGTCCCCAACAAAGGCAGCAAGTATGTCTACATCACAGGGTGCGACTCTGGCTTTGGCAACCTCCTGGCCCGGCATCTGGACAAGCAGGGCTTCAGAGTGATCGCCGCGTGTTTCACAGAGAAGGGAGAGGGGGATCTGAAGAAGTCCTGCTCCAGCAACTTGATCACTACACACCTAGATGTTAGGTCTAAAGAAAGTGTCGCCAAAGTTGCTGCAATGATCACGGACAAAGTGGGGGAGCGCGGTGAGTACTGCAGTGAGCAAGGATAAAATATTTAGACAGCTATTTCATGGTTGGCATGACATTTTGTCCATTACTTTTTCATCAGCCTCAGCTATTTTTATGTATTAATCATATCATATTAATAAAGAAAATTAGCATTTTGATTTTAGCATTTCAGTTAATGTTCCACGGTGCACAGTCTCGCATATATTTAACATGTTTAAACACTTTTGTTCTGGTTTAAATTCAAGAATAGGGCTCTTTATGTTTTGCTTTTGTTAATAGTGTAGTATTAGATTCATCTATCCCCAACTCAAACCCTCAAGCATTTAAATAGCACACACCTACAGTGGCTTCGGAAGGTATTCAGACGTTTCAGACATGTTGCTGAGGTGGGGGCACCTTGATGGCTGTGCAGTGCAGACTTTATTTTATAAACAGATATCTCATACCTTCTTCAGAGCTTAAAAATCGCACAAGCCACATAACCAGGCCTCTGGTGTGCTTGTAAAATAAAAGATTTGTGTCAAGTGTACACTAAAACTAAATGTAACAACACACTTTTTGCATATTGGAGGCTTCTCAGCAGCAGGAACAGGGAGACTTTTCAAAATGCAATAAGGATGAATGTAAACAATACAGGAGAAGTTTCTTCTCCACATTGAATAAGACCTGCAGGACAGCTCAATGCAAAAGCCCAGACAATGCTGTTTTATTCTTAGTAAACCAGCCTAAGCCTGGATTTAAACTCTACAGAGCACGTATGGAGAGGCATAAAGATGTCAATTCTGACACTTCCCATCATGTATGATGATGCTTGAGAGGATCTGTCAGTAAGAATGGGATAAACTTGGTAAATCCATGTGTGAGAAGCTTGTAGAGGTAAAGGTTAACATAGTGAATATGTTTTTAAAAGACATTTCAGGTTGTTTTTATGTTTTTTTTATCAATTTGCAAATCTATAAAAATATGGTTTTATTAAATTATTATGGGATAATAAGTTTGGCCTGGGAGAAGAATGGAAATTTATCTTTATTTCATTTGAAATTAGATGCACTATACTGAATCCAAAAAGTATGGTCAAAAGTATTAATATGTCAGCTATGTGTAGGAACATGCTTTTAATTTTCTTGCAGCTTTCAGCTGTTAAAGGGCGGTAGATCTGAAGAAATTTGTGTTTATTTATTCACTGAGTGTTTGCCCTTTGCTCCTCCTAGGCTTATGGGCTGTAGTGAACAATGCGGGTGTGGCTATTCCCTCTGCACCAAATGATTGGCTCACCATTGATGACTACAAGTCCATGCTGGATGTAAACCTGAATGGGTTGATTGCTGTCACCCTGAGTGTCCTGCCTCTAATTAAGAAGGCCAAGGGAAGGGTGGTCAATGTAGCCAGTGTGTTTGGGAGGATCAGTGTTGCTGGAGGCCCGTACACCATCTCTAAGTATGGGGTGGAGGCTTTCAATGACAGCCTCAGGTGAAACACTCAACTCGTATTGATTTGTCAGTTACTGAACACGAAGACATTTAGTTTGAACAGTAACTAAATGAAATATCTTCCATAGATTAAATATGACACCTTTTGGTGTCAAAGTCGTCTGCATTGAACCAGGCTTCTTCAAAACAAATGTGACTGAAACCAGCATTCTGAGTAATAATGTGAAGATGCTGTGGGAAAGACTACCTCAGGACATCAAAGAGGACTATGGACCTGAATATTTACAAAAAGGTATGTTTTGATGTTTTTTTCTGTACATTGATGTGTGTTTTTAATGTCTATCTTTATTTATCAAACTCATTGTCCCTCTTAGCCTTAGCTGTAATAAAAGACAAAGTTACCAAGATCTGTGATGGAGATCTGATGAAGGTGGTCAACTGCATGGAGCACGCTGTATCTGCTGTCAGGCCCCGGACCCGATACTCTCCAGGTTGGGACGCCAAGCTGTTTTGGCTGCCGCTATCATACATGCCAAGTTGTGTTACTGATTACATGATGCTGAGACAGGCCGTTCCTGTTGCCAAGTGAGTGGCTTGAATTGCTCTTTTGAACTGTGCACAGTGACATAAACACTAGTTTAAACAAAAACTGCGTTGTCTGATTCCCTTCATTTTCTGAACATTTTCTCTCAGACGATCATCAGTTATACACATTTTCTTGGCCCCATATCTACAGGCAGATAAGGGTCTAAAGTTCTTAGCTTTGATGATTGGCATCAGAGGTTAAAGAAGAGCAATAAATAGAGCTGCCTAGTGATACTCTTCTAGTCTTTACCTTAACCGTGCTGTGTAGATATTTTCTCATTTCCTCATTCAACTCCACTTTTTCCTTTTGTCCAAGTTCAACAGTTGTTTTTAGAGGACTGACTCAATTGTTGCAGGTCTCAAATTATTCTAGAGGTTTTTACATGTTAATAACATGACTGAATTAGGGATTTTACATGTACATTTAATTGTGTTTAATAAATGTTTTGAATAGAGAATGCTGTAAATTTTAAATAATTACTTCCTATACATGTCCAGATTGTCATTTGGCCATATCTTTAATAATTGATCCCAAGTAGGACTGTTTGATCATATTGTCTCTACTGGTTCCCCACAATGCTGCTTAACCAGTATTTCATGCTGGTCATGGTATAAAAAGCCACAAAATCTCAGTTAAGCTGCACATGAGCACTCTTTGGTTTGGCAAATCATTGTTAAAGATATTCATTGATTACAGAACTGAGTGCTATCCCACCCTCCTCTTTCCACTCTTAATCTTCAAAGTGATATTTCTAGTCACCTCATTCTGTGGTTTAACACAGGTTTTCACAAATGTGCTCTTAATTTGAAACACACATCCAATTTGTCCACAATTTTATTTCAGACTGTGACAAGCTGCACTGAAACAGTTCAGATGAAGACAGCCATTTCATGAATCTCCAACAAGACTCAACTACATTTTAAATCTTAGGAATTATGCAGTTTAAGCAGTTGTGTGTAAAGACAGATTTATTCCATCTTTCATTGGAAACATTAAATACAACTTTTAGGATGATGAGACAGGTACATTTGCATTTTGACATGTTTTACAAACCAAGTGCTCCTAACAGCACGACCCCACTCCTTTTGTTTCTCCCCCCCCACAATAGATTCTTAATGTTTATGAGTGCTCCTCAGCCAGCTTCTCAGCCTTCTGAACAACTTCCTCAATGGGGCCAACCATGTAGAAAGCCTGCTCAGGCAGAGCATCATACTCACCTAGGAGGAAAAGAATATCAATAGATTATATGCATCAAGTAATTATGAAAATAAAACCCCTGAATGCAAGCATGTATCAACACTGACCAGCAAGGATGCTCTGGAAGCCCTTGATGGTTTCCTTGAGGGGCACCAGTTTGCCCAAGTGGCCAGTGAAGACCTCGGCCACCTGGAAAGGCTGGGACAGAAAACGTTGGATCTTGCGTGCACGGGCCACAGTCAGTTTGTCCTCCTCAGACAACTCATCCATACCCAGGATGGCAATAATATCCTGCAGGGATTTGTAGTCCTACAAAAAGGAAACTCAAATATTAATGGTTGCCATCAAAATATAACAAAAATAAATAAAATTACATAGTGTCGCACCTGCAGAATTTTCTGCACACCACGGGCAACTTCGTAGTGCTCAGCTCCAACAATGTTGGGGTCCATGATACGGGAGGTTGAGTCCAGGGGGTCGACAGCAGGGTAGATACCTAGCTCAGCAATAGCACGGGACAACACAGTGGTGGCATCCAAGTGAGCAAAGGTGGTGGCAGGGGCGGGGTCAGTCAAATCATCAGCGGGCACGTAGATTGCCTGGTAGACGGGTATAATTATTAATTAAAAAAAAAAAAAAAGGAAAAACCCCCCAGTAAACGAAACTTTGTTGGTGTCTTTAATGGAGAGATATAAATGAGATAAAACTCAAAGTCCATGTACAAAAAAGTGCTGGTCTAATAAAGTTGTTCAGCAACCCACAAGGGTTTTTGCTTCGCCTAAGTCACAGATGGTAAAAGAGTGTCATGAGAGCTCTTGCTTTTACCTGCACAGATGTGATTGAACCCTTCTTGGTGGTGGTGATTCTCTCCTGCATGGTACCCATGTCAGTGGCTAGAGTGGGCTGATAACCCACAGCAGAAGGGATACGACCCAGCAGGGCAGACACCTAAGAGGTAATAAAACTTCTGCTAGTCTCAAATGTACAATTTGGCATGTTCAGCTACAGGTTCAGATTTGGCTACACAAAACATGCTATTGTATTTGTGTATGTGGGGTATATGACTGAAGTTATAGCAACCTCAGAGCCAGCCTGTGTGAAACGGAAGATGTTGTCAATGAAGAGCAACACATCCTGACCCTCCTGGTCACGGAAGTACTCAGCCACAGTCAGTCCAGTTAGAGCCACTCTGGCACGAGCACCAGGGGGCTCGTTCATCTGTCCATACACCAGTGCCACCTTGTAAGGAGAAGAGTTCAGTGTAAGTGGTTGATTAATACCTGTAAGTATCACAGGTCCTAGTATTTTAAGAGGCCCTTGACAATCCTCACCTTAGAGGTGGTGTCCTTCAGGTTGATGACACCAGACTCAATCATTTCGTGGTACAAGTCATTCCCTTCACGGGTACGCTCGCCCACACCGGCAAACACTGAGTAACCACCATGAGCCTTCGCAACATTGTTGATCAGCTCCATGATCAATACAGTCTTTCCTACACCAGCACCTCCAAACAGACCTATAACGATGAGAAATAGTTAGACTCCAGTATGCAAGTTGTCATTTAGAACACTAATGATGTGAAAACATTTGCTTGAATACATACCAATCTTTCCACCCTTGGCATATGGGGCCAGCAGGTCCACCACCTTAATGCCAGTCACCAGAATCTCCTGCTCCACACTCATGTCAGTGAATTCAGGGGCCTCAGCATGAATGGCTGCAGTCCTAGGAAAAATGTTCAAAATATATATTAAAAAGCCAAGTTTACAGAGTTCCTTCCAACATAAATATTAATTGGGCTCAACATAACAAGGTCGTCAATGCCTGTGAGTACTCCCACTGCTGCAAAGTTTCAGTTTATTTTATTTCCCCCCCATGACATTCATAATGCATATGTTGAAACATATCAGTTAAGAAACTCACTGCTTGGTGGTGATGGGACCCCTCTCATCAATGGGCTCGCCAATGACATTCATAATCCTGCCCAGGGTCTCGGGACCCACTGGGATTCTGATTGGTGCACCGGTGTCCAGAACCTTTTGTCCACGAACCAGACCTTCGGTACCATCCATAGCAATAGTACGCACTGTGCTCTCCCCTAAATGAATCATATATAGCCAATTAGTTTTTCTGCTTCTGATAAGTTAATGTATGATTTTGCAACCCTTGCTCCTAAGCGCTCACCAAGATGCTGTGCCACCTCCAGGACTAGCCTAGAGTCACGGCCAGCGACTTCCAAGGCATTGAGAATTGGAGGAAGACCCTCATCGAACTGGACGTCCACCACAGCACCGATAACAGCCACAATGCGCCCAGTGGCAACGCTGGCAGCCGCAGCAGGTGCGACATAATCTCTGCCTGTTAAATAATCCAAACAATATGTGCATTTAGCCCAGTGTCATCCAGGTCTGTGGTAATCGTGACTTTGTTATGGAACTGTTGTTGATCGCTCCTCACAAACCACCCTGTCCCTGTAAGGCAGTATGGCAAATGCGTGACTGGTCACACCGTTCGTCAATGTCAAGTGTCTGTTCTCGTTTCAAATGTGAATCCGCTTTTTAACGGCCATTGACTGGGCCTCCACCAAAATAAACTGCGCACGTTCCTAATGTTGATGCGTAGAAAGAGCCATTTTCCCTACTAAATTGAGTTAGCATGGGAAGACTGACAAATGAATGAAGCGAAAGGTTAATGTTAATTCAAGCTAATGGCGCTAACTCAACGTCAGACACAGGACGTTTACACTATGGCGTAGTATAATCTTCAAAGCTTGATTTTTTGCTACACCAACTTAATGCGTACGTCAGTTAAAATGCAGGTGACTATCAGCTTCACTAATATGATCGCCTAATCTTGCTAAAAGCAACTTGTAATGCTAAGTTAGCAGCTCTGCAGTCGCACACCGCCTCATGTCATTATCACAAAGGTCATCGCTTTTGGCACACGTAAAACATAACCTAAGCAACATCTGGTTATTAACATTTGGCAAAATAAACATTTGCACACGTGTACCAATATTTTCTATTGTATAAAATGTGTCAACACTTCTAAAACTTTACACTTCTTAATTCGGGCCTACTTCTCCGCCTGCCGGGTAGCCAGCGTGATGCTAACATCAGCTAAAGTTAGCATTGCCCCTGCCCTCTTCTGACAAACGCCAAAATGCTTCCTACAATTTTGCCGAAAAACCAACAAGCATGCAGGACATACGGGAAAGAACGGCTGGGGATCCAACGAGGGCCTTCAGAGGCTGGACCCCAGGCTTAAGAGCCTGCAAAGCCCCAGTGCAACAGCGTCCCACAGCTCCTAACATCGTCAAAATGGCTGAAGGTGGAAAGAGACAGGGGGAACTAGAAGCTTTATACTGAATGACCGCTGTGGCGGAATGCGCATGCGTGCAACGTCAAAAGGCACATTGCACATGCGTACATGGTAAGCGCATCCCTCTGACATTCTGCCCTCCAGAGTTGGACTAATTGTTAGTATATGTGTCTGAGTGACATTCAAAACCAAGGTTACATATATGATGAATTATAATTTAAATCAGGTAGATCTACATGGACATTTGAGTAGTGTCATATTTCCATATGTGCACGATGTTAAAGGTTGTAGGAATTGTTCACAGTTAGCAGCTAACTGAAAATTAAGAGAACAGAAAAGTTTACAGAAACTTTTATATTTATATCATATTCCACATAAATTCAACACAAGGCGTCAGTTGAGCTTACTACACCTTGTAGACTCCCCCCAGTTTTTCTTCCCCCACAATCTAATGCATGATGGAAAAAACTACAGAAAAAACACTAGAATAAGTTGTGAATGACCCTTTTCTTAGCAAGCATTTTGACTTGTCCCAGTAGGTGACTGGGACAAGTCAAAATTGGCAGTACTCCATTTTGATAAGCCACTATGCTGCTTACTGAAAAGGAACATAATGTAAAGAAGCATGCATTCCTGCTAATGAGACAAATGGCTGCTGTGAGCAAGGAAAATCCTAAAAAAAAATTTAAAGTCGATTGATGTCTTATATAGAATAATAATAATAATAGATATATATATATATAGTAGGTTTGGAATGCATCACGTGTGCCTAGAAATGAGTCCACCTTATTTACACTAGAGGGTGCTGCTGCATCAAAAGAGACAGGATGTACACAAGATTGGTAATGTGAAGGTGTGATCATAGGTGTGTGTGTGTGTGTGTGTGTGTGTGTGTGTGTGTGTGTGTGTGTGTGTGTGTGTGCATACATAACTTTGATAAATGGAGCCTAATACTTAACCTAATACATTTTAATGGGCGTAAACCATCAACTTGTCTTTACTTTAAAGTGTAATATAGGATCATATTCTATGTTATAGCATGTTATAGCGTGGTTTTAGCCTAGCAGTAGTGTAGGTTGTCCTATCAGCACAACATTTTAATATTCTCATACCATACTGCAAACACTCCACACAGAGCAGTGCATACTCTCCAAATGAGTTCATTAGGTTCAGTGTTTGCAGCATGTTATAGCCCCATGATTCATTTGGAGTTCTTTAATATGTGTTTTTGAAACACACCTCCTGATGATTTAGATGTTACTGTAACTGACTGAACAAAGTCTTTCTGCAAGCATAGATGGATCTATACTAGTCTGTATTTGTCTGTGATAACATGGCACATGCTTAAAGTAACCATCCTGTGCATGCCCTAAAATACTGTACAATCTGATGAATGATGACTGTCATTAGTGTGTGTTGCTAAGCTTTAGTGGCTTGTGTTGTTGGATTATTGCAGGTTCATGCAGGAATCAGGGCAGATTGTCAACACTTCTTATGTCATGTAATGTCAATTATAATTTTTTTGTATTATTTTAATTACATTACATTATAATTTACTTTTATTTCAAAAAGGTTTCATTCAGTTTCTATTTTGTGTTTACAAAACTGCGATTGTTCTAGGTTTCTGTTATTGTACAATCATAGGGTGAATGAGTTCAGCACAGTGAGAGAGACCCAGTGATACAAGAATAGACATGTTCCGTCTAATGATCCAGCACAGTGCACACCAATGTGGTCACCATTTTAACAGTAATATAAATATTATGGTGCAGAATCTATTCACAAACCAAAAATGTTCCTCATTCAAAACAAATGGACCTACAGTGTGCTACTTCTTTGGCATGTATTGAAAAGCTTCCCTTTATCATACTTGTGCAATTCAGACTGCAAGTGACCTTTCACCTTACTCAGATGGGTTCCAAGAATTTTAATCAAAAACTTCATAGGTGAAGAGAATGTGCTCACAGTCGCCGTAGACTAAAACAGATGTGGTTTTTCTAAATGTTCTTTTTTTTCTGATCTTAAAAAAGAAAAAAACACTTGAGATATGGCTCTAGGCTATGTAGATACACCAGCATGTCAGTCAGTCCAGGTCTTTATCTTGATGGAACTATTTCAACAGGTATACAGAAACATACAGGTCCACCACCTGTATCTTTCTGTAGACTAAAAATGACTGCTCGATTATGTATACATAATCGAGCAGTCATTTTTAGTCTCCAGAAGTTGAGTTTAATCATTTTAGTAATCCAATGACTTTTCCTCTAGTGCCACTTCGAGTGTTAATCAAATCCAATCACCGGGTTAAAATTTCTATTTGTCCAAAAGTTCACCTGTGACCAAATGTCTGTAAAACTGATGCTGTGTCACAGGCGTCAAGACAGTCTAGCACCAATATTTTTTTTTTTTTTTACTACTGAGCCATACTGCTGTAATACATGCAAAATATGGTTTGACACTGTGTCCCTAATGAAGACGTCCGGATGGCAGAATATGTTTAACTTATGTATAAATTGCACATGCTGTGCGCATTAACACCCCCCCACAGCTTCCAAGATGCTGACTTTTGAGCTGTGTACAGATCATAAATGAAAGGAGGATGCAGAATCCATGGTTTCCTAAACATTTCTAATCTTTGACTCGCAGGACCACAGGACGGTTTTTCACTTCACCTCAGTGCATTTTAAATGATCTCCAGATCAGAAACATTGGAAGTGTGAAGACTGAACCCTTGCACTCATTTCTAAATCCCAGAAATCTTTGTAATTTTGGAATGAGAAAGACTGTCCATTGTTTTTAGCATGAAACATCTCCTCCATTTTTGGTATTTGTTGCCCCTGTCTCCATTCTTTTGAGAAAGGGGTTGGTGTGCAGTGGTCAGCATGCACCAATACCAATAGCAAAAGTAATACCAAGGCAATAGTCAACAGCTGCTGATATCAAGTGATGTTTTCCTCATTGCAGTAACCATAGACCTGTGTTTAGGAAACATGCATTATCATGTAAAAGCATTAGTTAAGCCAAATATCACAGGAAGTTACCTGGAGGGGTAAGGGAACATCAAAGAGCTAAGTTGTAGCTTCCGCAGCATCATAAAGGAGAAACTATTGTTTTGTTTTCACCCACGTCCTCATAGCAGAGCCCTTTTGTTCAGAAGCTATTTGCTAATTAAAAGTCAAATGTGTGACATTAAATAAAAAATGCCATGCTCTGCCCTTTATTTTGGTCTGCACTTGCTCAGAGCATCGCTGTGCTCTTTAGATAGATCTTTATTCATGTATTCCCATTTACTTGTTGAATGAATGTCACCTAATTGCCGAGTAGTTTAGTGGCATTGTGCATGTGCTTCTAGGAAACCTTTCAGCAAAGTTAATGCACACTTTAAATGCAGTATGGTGAACGCTGAGGCTCAATTTTTGAGAATCCCTCCAGTGAAATAAATCAGGAAAGTGAGAACCAAAAGCTTTTAAAATAATTTCTTAGGACTGTCTTGTGGAATTCCAAGTGTCTTTTTAGGTTTTAAAGACTTCTGTCGTTTACTCAAATGTAATATGAGTAATGCAGTGGTTTTCTGAGGGTATAAGGCATATCACAGTGATATTCAGTGCAACATTGTGTCCTAGATTTGCCATATGTTGTGTCTTATGAAACAAAACTACTGTCCAAGCTATGTTGTTCTAAAGTTGTATTCCTCTCTATGAAATGTAAGCCTATACTATTAGAACTGTAAGGTCAGACATAAACAATGACAACTTTTTAATATCTCAGTGCCAACTTGTCTCAAACAGTGTAGTTTTGCTTAATCAGCACTAACCCAGATTTAAAGAGGTCCATCTTTCAGGTGTTGCATTCTTGAGTGACAGCTCACCCTTCCCTGCTTTCAACAAAACAGTAGATAATAAAAGAACACACTGTCATCTGTGTTGCAGCGTTACGTGGTTCCAGTTCCAGCTTATATGGCTAAACACAGTCTCAATGGGCTTTTAAGACTCCTCTGATCCAGGACTAGCAAATAGAGAGAGATTAGAGAGTTACATATGGGACAGTTCTTTAGTGGTGAAATAGACATACACCAGCTTTCAAAAAGAACTGAACTAATTCCTAATAAGAAATGTATTGTTAACGTTCTACGCACTCACGTTTGAAGAGTCTTTTTTCTGTATTAATGTGAAGAATCTGATTTTGTGTCAGTGGTGGGGAAAACCCAAACACAGACTCACAGGCAGGCAGGTGCAAAGAAGTGTTTTAATAGAAAATGAGGTGGATGCAAAAGCATGCAGGCAGGTTCAGACAACAGGAAGAATAGACTGGTAACCGGAATCAGACAATGACTCAGGACAAAAAAAAAAAAAAAAAAATGAAAGGCCGGTTAGACAAAAGTCAGCAAAAAATAGAGAACTCAACAATCTGGGTAGTAAGTGAAGCAAAGCTACTGCAGTTGAGGTTGATGTGCAAATGAGAGCAGGTGTGTAGGTGACCAGGTAAACGAAAGATGGGGAAAAAGTTTGAGGACATCTGGTGGACAGCAGAGGAAACTGCAGTGTATAGACTATAACAGAAATGGCTATTAGACAGATCTGACTTTTTTATAAATAGATATATAAGTAACATGAATTGATAAAATCTGTGAAATAATCACATTCTACAATTGGATTGTAGTTTTAAAAAAAGGCCCCTTTCCTGTCAGAAATGAACAAATTATGTTTTTAGCTGTAAATTGTGCAGTCGCACTACACTCCATTCGTGCGGAAATGTATATTGGCAGTAAATTGTGACAGAATTACAAATGAGTGCTCTGGGTGTTTTCTCAGGTGAATCATAGTATGCTTAACTTGAAAGATGGATTGCCTGAAGCTCTAAATGCTGTTCAAACGGTTTCCAGGTGTCTACATTATTTTGAGGGCAAGAATACTTAAGGTATGGTCACAATAAACAGATAAAATGAAGGTAAATGCAGCTATAGTCGATATGACATAACATGTAATTCTATAGTTGCTATTAGCGCTAAATGTGAAAAACACAATTTAAAGATCAGTGATTATTAAACTTACAATTATAGCAACAAGAAGCATAACTTTAAACAGATGCTAATGATGCAGTATCTGTTTTATATTGATTAGCAGCTATTTGCCATCAAGTTGGTCAAATGAACTTTGTGTCACCAGCAGAAGAAGTTAATACCTTTTTCAAGTGAAAAAGGTAATAACTTCTTGCAAATGTAACTAAAACTGGAATGTGCAGTGTTTTCCTGCAGAAACTGTAGATGCCAGGCAACATCACAACTAGGATTTAAACATTTTAAAATAAACTTTCCTTTTCCTGAAGTGTAACCCACATTGACTGTGTGGGATTTAAAAAAAAAAAATCCAATTCAATTAAATTGCTGTTTGTTTATATTTGATCTGGCCCAAGGCGTGTAACTTTGCCTTCTCTTTGAAGCCAGACTCTAACTAGGTAAAGGTTTAGTCAAGGCAAAAGTTGGCTAATATTTACCACTGCATTGCTATTGAATACATTCTGTCCAGTAGTGTTTGGAAAGTGTACAAGATGTCTGTCTGTCTAAAGATAATTTGACTTTTCTACATTCACGTTTCTTAGCTGACAGCTGTTACTGGAAGTTGGAACCTGGAGTGAAGATGGTTTTATTTATTTTTGAATAAGTGAACCACTGAGGAACTTTCACAGGAGTGAATAGGTGCCATGGTTTGATTTAGTATCTAGTTTGAGTAATACACCTATGTCCATCATGAACAATATAGCCTGAAGATATATTTGCTTTTATCTTGAAGAAAAACAAGAGCATAAATCTATAATTTTTGTTGTTGTTGCCATCATCTCTGCCAAAAATGTTAATCCCTCAGTTGTAGAAAATGAAAAGCAGAAAACCTACCTTTAATCTTGAAGTGGTGCATCACACTGATTAGTTCATACCAACTATAACCTTTATTAAAACATAAATGTTTAGTCACTTATTGTGTGTTTTTCAAAAGCAGACAAAAAAATATGTAAAATGTCCCTTTTATATCATTACAAAGTAAAATTGACAAAAGGGAGCTAAGGCATTGCTTTGTCACAATTTCTGCCTGTACTGTGGCTGCCTCCCCAGCCAACCCTCCCACACTCCCAAAAGTGGGAGTGAGCGATTTAAACAAAAAAAAAAAAAAAAAAAGGGTGTGTGTGTGCTCACGTTTACTGTGAGCCTGGAATGGCTCAGATTTGTGTCTCATTAGAGTCAGAACACAGTCCAAACTTTTGGCTATGCACTGCTGCTGCTGCTGCCAATACATGTCATCTACTTGACCTACAGAATCTCAATTAAGATCCAGGCACTAAAAGAGGACATACAGTTGATGCTCAGGACATGGAACCAAATAAACCCTGAATGAAGAATTTCACTTATTTGCCTTTTTTTGGGAATTTTCTCACTGATAGGAGATCTGTAGAGCCGATCACATTGGAGACCTCATTCAGCTGCACTGTAAGTTATGCATGCTTTATGCCTGAATCTCAAACACCCATGCTTGTTAAAGCCTGTTCTAAATGTGTGTAGATTCTTTAGAGTTGCATTAAAAAGTGAACATGTGTCTGGGTCTTTTTTATCCGTCGTTGTCTTTGTTGCTCAGGGAAGTTATGTTACTCTCACTGCACTGGCTGCTGCTGCTGTTGGGACTCCAGGGTCTTTGGGCACAGGACTATGAAGAAGACTATGAAGAAGAGGTGGTTACCACAAAGAAAAAGAACAAACTCTCTGCATCAAAATCCATACTTCAAAGCGGCCAATGTAAGTCAAATGTTGAAATTTTACATGGTCATGTAAAGTCAGTTCGTTGCCTGCTGATGCTCTTATTTGAAAAAATGTGATGGAATTTGTGCAGGTGGCACATTTTTTTCAAGGGTATCCCATAGGTGAATAAACTCAACAAGGACATCGCTGGAGGATGCAGTTGGATTGATCATATCACTCAGGCTCCTCACAACCATCCATCTCCTGTGTGACCCTTTGGTGCTCTGTTACCCAAATGTTCAACTGACTCAGTTTCCCCAGGCACATTCTCTCTGAGACATATTTCCACAGAGATGAATGTGATTTATCCTTAGACTGTATTGGATCAGTGACCTCATTCTATTGCTGAAGGCTGGCACAGCAAGTTTAGTTATTTTTTAATACCCATTTTTACAAAATTATATATCACGTTCATGAACTCATCACAAATTTTTCATGAAAAGGCATCAAGACTTTCGTTGTTGTGTTATTACATAATCCAAGCTATAGAAAATACATCATATTTAGTTAACTTGATGGGTTGTTTTGTCTCAACAGTTTTCATCTAATGATAATAAACTGTAATTTCTATTATGAAAACATTGCTTGGTTCTCTTTGCTTTTAATCATGAATCTAGTAAAAGGATATTCCTACATGTTGGGAAATACTGCTATTGCCTTTTTCCTAGATTTTGATGAGAAAATGGAAGTAAGCTTAGCTTATATTTGGGAGTGGAAACAGCAGGAAACAGTTAACTTGGCTCTGTCCAAAAGTAACAAATATACACCTTGAAATCTAAACCTACAGCACCAGAAGGAATTCTGACCACTTTGTTTTTTGCATATTTATTGTGTTGCACATTTCATTTGAATGGGATAAAATTCCCATTTTGCTAGTTTACAGTTTACATTTCTCATGTCTTTAATTCAGTGCTTTGTAGCCACTTTGGCAACAGCTTCAATTTTACTCTGCAGAGTTTGTACAGGCAGGACAAACACTGAAGGTCACCTCTCAGGGTTCAGGCTTTAGTTGGGTCACTGAGAGACAGTTGACAGTTGAGTCCTGAACTCACTCCAGCATTGTCAAAATTTGGACCATGCTTTACTGGGTTAAAATTAGCCAGGTGATGAGGAGCATCTGTGTGAAAGTTAGAGATCAGACCAGAAAGTCTTTCCCCTCAAACTCCCAGAAACCTTTCAATTCAGTTTGAAAACTCTAAGTTGACTGTCTCATGCCTTTTTCACAAAGTGGTTTCCATGTCCCTACTCTGCTTTCATCACAATTCAAAAAAACATTTCTAAAACATTCTAAAAAACATGTTTTTGCTTAGTAATGTGCTACTGAGTGTAGACTGATGAGTGTAAAAAGGACATATGGAGAAGCAAAGTCAAGTAGACAATTTACAGTAAGTTCCAGACTATGTCTTACACTATAATATCAATGTACCATTTTTTCTGTCAACTCCTCATATCTGCATTCCAAGCAAAGTCAAACTATCCCTTTATTGTTATTTAAATAGGTTCGTCTTTCCTCTTTTTTCCCAGCGATCATTGATGAGGACTGCAGCTTGGAGTTAGCCTTTCTCATTGACAGCTCAGAGAGTGCCAAGGACAACCATGCCCAGGAAAAGCGCTTTGTCTTAGACACTGTAGACCGGCTGCAGGGCCTCCGGCTGCAAACCGGCCGTGGGCTCAGCTACCGCGCAGCCCTCCTTCAGTACAGCAGCAATGTCATCAAAGAGCAGACCTTCAAACAGTGGAGAGGAAAAGACAACTTCAAGGCCCAAATCGCTTCCCTCACCTACATTGGTCACGGCACCTACACCACCTATGCTATTACCAACCTCACACGCATCTACTTGGAAGAATCGGATCCCAGCAGCATCAAGGTCGCCATTCTGCTCTTTGATGGCATCTCACATCCCAGGAACCCAGACATATTTTCAGCTGTGGCTGATGCCAAGAACCAGGGCGTCCGTTTCTTCACCATAGGCATCACACCTGAAGCCAATGAGCCTACAAATATAGCACAGCTGCGGCTTATAGCTAGCTCCCCAGCCTCCCGCTACCTTCACAACCTGCAGGACAGAGGAATTGTGGAAAAAGTCATCAAGGAAATTGTAAGTAAAAATTACATTACTTGCATATGAGAATGCACACAAATTTTAGTTATGTCTTTACAGTGAACTTTTTTGATGCAAAATAGACACAAGCTTGATCTGCTTCCTCTTCCTCTCAAGACTATGTAAATCACTAGGGTAGATCACTAAATACATTTTGACTAATATGAGATTGGATGGAAATTGGTTATGTATGACTTTATTAGCACTTGCATTATGTAAAATGACATGTATGTTTGAGTTCTTCTTACCAAAGCTCAAACATTTATGACCTATGGAAGCTTAAAAAATTCATTATGCAAACAGAGGCAAGCCAAATTAATAAAATGTTGGCGTCTTTGACTTTAGTGTTGACTGTCCACTGCTTGGATTTTGTGGCTTTTTGAATCCCTGAATTACACCTGCTACCTGCTGCCATAGTAACTAATCAGCTGATATCACCTAAGTTCCAATCTGAATTTAGCAAGTTAAAAAAAGCAGTAAGAATTCACTTTGCATGTGTGTGTAAGGGAAAGTTGGCCTTAATTTCCAATTGTTTATCTTTTCTTCGGTGTCTGGGGTAACGTTCAGAAACTTACGACACATTTCCGCTATGATAATTAGAACATGTGCAGCACAGCAACATCCTCCACACAACTGGGCTGTTGGCTGTGACGTAAGCTCTACAATAAAACTCTTCATTTTGAAATCCGGTGCAGGAAAAACATGCATGTATGCTACAAAACTTAATTAGCTCCTTAAACATTACTTCAAAATCAGGTTTGCAGTTAACCAAGGTGGTACATTTTCAAAAACAAAAAGGGTAAACTGCACTAAGGCTTCCTACAACATGACAGGCTGCATTTTGCTGGCAAACTACAACCCAGCTGTATGTCATAAATATGGGCCCCAGTCCCGACCACAAAACTGTCTTTTCTTTAGTTACCGTATTTAACTGTATTGGTCCATGCTCTAAGAGGGGACAGATTTTCTGTGTTGTCTTCTGACACCCCTCCCCACTACAGAAATATGCTTACCTGGGCTATTTTACTGATTAGAGCATGTTTGTGTTGAGTTTCCCCTTTGCACAGTAAAAGTCATTGGCTTTGAAGAGAAAAGAACCCATAGGGCTGAAAATCAGAGCTCTGACAGGTAGTCAGATGGGTCTGGTACAACATAAGATGCAGAATATTTGTCTACTTACAGAATTATGGGAAGGAGGATTAAAGCTATCTCAAAAACCAACCCAGGCCAGCAGTGAATGGATTTAATAGGGAATTTCAGTGTTTAAGTGTCAGTGTTTGGAGTTTGAAATTAATGTTGTAGTGAGTCCAGAATAAACGTTTAGCTCATATTTTTAAATGGGTAAACATTAAAAGACTGTTGTCCCTGGTTCTAAAGTCGATATTAATTTCAACCATATGAGGTAACACTATCTTGACATTCTTTGCTTTCTTTTTTCACAGACAAGCCTGGCAGATGAAGGGGTAAGTCTCAAGATTGCAGGCTGTCCACACATATCTTGATATACGTCTTTGTGTGGCCCATCTCACTCCTTCCTCCCTGTGTTTGAAGTGTCCTCTGGCCCAGAGCAAGTGTATGTGTGAGAAGGGCGAGAGGGGACCCAGCGGCCCTGCTGTAAGTATTTAACCTATAGTATTTGGCTAGGAAGTGTTAAAAGTCCTTACTATTGAATGAATAAGTATCTTTAATAGATAATTCCAAAAAAGAAATTATGTAATTCTGTAATATATATGACATTAGTGAGCTACTGTAATAATTATATATATATATATATATATATATATATATATATATATATATATATATATATATATATATATATATATATATATATATATATATATATATATATATATATATATATATATATATATATATATATATATATATATAACAGTAGCTCACTAATGTCAGGTATTATAATTCTGATATTTGTTGTTGTGGAAAGGCTTAAGGCTGCCATAAAAATGTATTGAAATAAGGACTTTAAAGTCTGAATTGTGACTAAGCACACAGTTCAGAAGGCAGCATCTCCAATACTGTGGGGGTGCATTAAAGCACACAGCATGAGTAACTTGCACATCTGTGAAGCCTCATTAATGCTGAACAATATATACAGGTTTTGAAGCAACATATGCTGCTATCGAGACATCATCTTTTTCAGGGAAAGTCTTGCTTATCTCAGCAACACAATGTCAAACCACATTCTGCATGTATTACAGCCTGATTCTGCAGTAAGAAAGTCCAGACGCCGCCTGTACGTAGTCCAGACCTGTGACCTTTTGAAAACATTTGGCATATTATGAGAGCAAATATATGACAAAGGAGGCCCCAAACTGTTGAGCAGCTGAAATCATACATCAAGCATGAATGGGAAAAGAGTTCAAAGTAGTTTTGCTACATTTTATATCAGCTTGCCAGTATTGAATTAATTCATAATTGCAAAGTGATTCAAAGAATTACTTTGTAATTTTTTGCTATTTTCTGTAGAAGCAACAACAAAGAAAACTTTGAGAGATGGCTCCAGTGTAGCTTTTCCAACACTGCTGTTTGTGACGAGTGAAGAATGTCTTTTTGTTTTTTTTCATATAATTATTAATAAAGTATTTGTTTTATCTACTTCATATTAATTATTTGGGGATCCTATATCGGCCTTTCTCTAGTATGTAATAACATCAATTCTCACTTCATCTGTCAACTCTAATAGATAATTACTCCCAGACTGGCTCCATTTTTAAGCACTGTAGAGGAAAGCAGCTGACAAAGCTCCTGTTGATGCTACCATGCTACATAATTACATGGTTTTGGGGGGATTTTAGTAAATCCAGCGGTTTTTAAAAGCAACGTTTCCCTGCAGCAGTGAGGGTAAACCGAATGCCATACATTCCTCTAACAGTTTATGGAGAACAGGCCTAAACAGATATTTATATGGGAAATCAGTAGAATCATGTCTGTCAAAGAATCCACTTGATATTTCTGAGGACACGTTCAGAAGACAAATAGGTCCTGCATGACTTTCTTCATTTGCCAAAGCCTATGATATAAACTTTCCTATTTTTAACATGGAAAATGTCAGCCACAATTAGACAGAGTGGTTTTGCTTTGATGTATTTTCACACGATGAGAACAGAGTAATTACCTCAGTAAATGTTCTCAACAAAATCAGTTTCACATCGGGGCAGCAGGTGCATACTGATGGAAGCAGTGTGTGCAGACTGGGACATACAAAGTGGGACACACTTGAAAGATAAGCCATACTGTAATACACACAAGATACATGTTTAAAAATATACAAAGCCAGACAGTTTTTTGTTTTTTTTGTTCATTATCTCTCCCTTCTGACTCATTTCCTCCCAGACTCAGTGGCCTTCAGACATGTTGCATGACTTAAAGTATAGTTGCAAAAGATATTTGGACAGTTACATGTTTTGGTCTTCAAGAGCTTTGTAGTCGCTTTAGCTAAATGTGTAGGATCATTGGGCATGGTTTTCCATTATCTTTCTATTATTTGTCTATTCAGTGTTTTCTTAAATTTGCTCTAAGAAAAGTATGCGTCAAATTTGTAACATGTTCTTAAACTGCAAAAATAGTTAGTTCTTGTGTTCTTATAATGATGAATTCTATTTTTCTCTAAGGTGAAACGGCATTATAGTTGTTCCTATTTACTATATGTGAATGCACTGCTAGTGCTCATAAAAGGGTATGAGACTGCAGACTTTTAGACAGAAGATAAAAGGAAACATTGAGGAAGTAAAGAACAGCCACACAAAATCTAAACACGGTGGACCACCGGACTATAAACATTAGAAAAGTCGGTAATTCAGAATCAGTAATTCTGAAGCAATGGGCTGGAGGAAGCCAAGACATCACATGCTTTCATATTAAATAGTGTAAGGAGTGGATATAAAATAACACAGACGCAAACACACAAAAATCCAAGGAGTACTATTACTGATTTCAGGAACGCTGGATCTGGAGAACAGTTCACAACTGATAACTCTGTACAAACACGTTTTACATACGTAAATGTATATAAGCTCTTTAACCAAACTCAGGAGAAATGCTTGGCTCCTAGAGGACAAGCTTTCTCAGAGATATCTGAGCCGACCAAGTCTGCTGTCTGGTGCCACTAGTGGTCAGGACACACATCTTCATGTTGGGGTGGTGACTGAGGGAGAAGGAGTGCATCATGTCTCTTAGTATTAGTATTAGTGTAGTATTTAATTCAATTGTAAAAGACAAAACTGTGAAATTATTTAAAATATTAATGATAAGAATATGAATGCAATATAAATTCTATGACAATATAGAACTGTAGAATTGCTACCCATTAGTTTTAATACATTTGGCTGAACATAAACAATGCCCCTGTATACTGCTGACTTTATCCTCTTGCTTCTGCAATAAAATAGTTTTCAAATGCCAGTTCCATTGGCAGCCATATTGCACATGCCTGAGCCATGTCAGAACCATCATGTTTGACACATAAGGTCGTGCTTTGAGTCATGACGGGTTCCTTTTGTTCCTCCATCACACTTTCCTCTATCACTTCAATAGAGGTACATTTTTGTTTCATCAGTTCCATCAATCCATAAAACTTTGCTCATCTTGTTGGTTTAAATGAACATTATTTTGGTCGTTCTGTTGGTTATAAAGTTTTTTTCTGGAGCCTTACAAGGAAAATATGTTTGCATACGTCCTGCAGAAGGTTCTTCACTTGCTGTTCAGTTCTAAAGAAAATGTATTTAAAATTATTTCATTACTCTTTGAAAACACATGAGCTCATCAATCCATATACAGGTACATTTCTAATGTTCTTGTGCAAACCTATGCAAAAGTGAATCTAGAAAAAGCTTAATCTAAATGGCAATTCTTAGTCAACTCTGAGCTCGTTTGTGCACAAACCGGTGGTTAAACAACACAGAGCTACCTCATAAACAATGCCCAATTACCTTTGGACCATTGCAATTAAGGAATTACTGTATGTGTAGCACTGTATGGATCAGCAGTGACACTACAATTCATAGCTAGTGACCATGTTAAATTATCTTCTAGAGGAACAAACATTAAATATTTATTTTCTTTCCTAAATATAGCCCACTAATTAACACATCATACCTTGCTTGTTAAATCTAAACAAAGTAAAGGGTAAAACCAAGGTGTTGTAAAAATGTGCTAATAGAGCTGCGAAGTGGGAAGAAATATTTCAGCCACCCCCATTTCTAAGGTAAAAGTTTGGTTTCATTTTTCCACATATTTTCATTTATAGTTCGGAAATATGAAATTTGGAGCATTTATCTTGGACTCATGTGAGTGGAGGAGAGCTGGGCAGAGCAGAGAGGACTGGTTCGGTGTCTCAAGCATAGGATGCAAACTAGCTTTAAGAAAATCAATCAATCACTGAGTACATTTTTGATCTTTGAATTCCTGTACCATCTCTCAAATTATTTCTTAAATGTGCTACTGGCTTGATTTGCACTTTTTGACTTGTTTCTTCCCAATAGCACAACTGGTGAAAGCTCATGGTTGTTGTAGTATTCAGCCTTCTGCCAAAGTAGTGGACTGAACACACTTTTGGATATGTTCTCATAATCAATAGCATAATCAAAGATAGAAAATATTGTATATTTTCTACATTTTTGTACATACGCTCAGGTGAAGTCTGTTGAAGCTTGCTTTTTGTTTGAAGTTAGAATATACAGCCCAGTGTAGTCCATTGTACATTGTTGGTTTCTTAATGTCAGGTAGTGTAAAAACCTTAAATGATCTTGGATGTGAGTTGTAGAAATCAATGTTTTAAAAGGTGTTATTAAATTTTTCTAATAGATTTTCACAGCTTATCTCCTTCACACATATACAACAAACAGATTCAACTGATGTCATGTTTTTCCTTTTGGCTTTTTCAAAACCTAAGGCTATGCTGCTGCATACCTGTCATTCTAAAAACACTCCTGTTTTCAAGTCATTATACTTGTTTTCTGCCTAATTGGGCTTCTCTGATTTACCCTGCAGGGCAAGAAGGGTCGTCCTGGAGAGGATGGAAGCCCTGGCCTTAAAGGACAGAAGGTGCTGACAATACTAATATTTAAAACTGTTGATAACAACCAACCAGCAGTTAAAGACATTGGTGGTATGTTCAAACAAACTGTGTTGCTTTTCAACACAAAATTGAAATACCTCTTTCCTTTAGGGTGAAAGTGGGCTCAGTGGACTTGCAGGTCGGGAAGGAGCAGAGGTAAGTTGAGGTTTTTTAATCAAAACTAAAATTTATTTAAAATGAAGAAATGCTATATTTTTATAAAAATGTGTATTTTTCCATCTTCCACGTTGATCTGTGTTTGTAGTGTTTTGGTTCTTGCTTGTCCCGTCCTTATTTACCTACACTGCTTTTGTGCACACAGGGAAAACCAGGATACAAAGGAGAGAAGGTTTGGATTTTCTGGATTCTACTGACTCTCAATATTCACCTGTGGTTTATCAAAGTATAAGGTAGTAAGTGAGAGAACAGAAAGTGGAGAGTTATGTTTTCCAGACGTGACAGTGAGCTGTAAAAAAAGAGTGTGTGCACACACACATAAAAAAGCATTTTGTTCTATTTTATATAAACTATACATATATAAACTTATTTTTCCAAAATAAGCCAGTGGAAGCCTGAGCTCAGTGTCATAAAGTTTATATGGGAAAACCAAAGAATTTTAATATATGTCTGAAATTATGGAAAATTACACAATCCTCACCAACCTCACTAAACTGCTTTTATTCTCTTACAGGGGGAGAGAGGGGAGTGCGGCACACCTGGAATAAAGGGAGATAGAGTATGTTATCCTTTAATGTTTGTAACTTAAAATCATGTTCAACGATAAGTGTAGCTGCAGTTTTACTGCTATACATATATTTTGTGACTCAATCAAGGAAATCCTAAAGCCAGAACTCACTTATCAGTTTTTTATCCGAATGAACAAAAAATTACTGACATTTATAAAATGATATTATTACTGAATATTTTATAGTAATCACTGACAGAACCTCCATATCAGTTTAATCTATGTTTTTATTTTACATACTATCACTAAACCTAACTGAACCAGTATAGGACACTCTAGGATGTGATCACCATGGACTATAAATCTCAACAAATCTTTTGCAGGGTCTTGAAGGTACAATTGGCCCAAGAGGACATCGTGGACTTCAGGTAAAATGATACCACTCTTTTATGATTGAATCTAATTGCCCGCTTGCCCCACCCCCGAATATTATCTTGCTACACCTGTCAAGCTTTCTGTCATATTGGGAATTAAGCCTTTCAGAATTAAAAAACATGTCACCCAGTAGTAACTCATTTTTGGACAACAGTGGCCTACAGCCCAGACAAATAAGCTAATCAAGGGTGCAAACTGATGGACATGATGCATGTGACAATTGACTGTTAGCTTCAGTGTCTGTATAAGGATTGTTGAAAATTCAATTTAGAGAATGACTGAAACCACTCAGCATGTGGAGAAATCTGAGGGCCCACTGTTGTGGTCAAATGAGGTTTAGCAATCAATTGTGCCATTCGTATGTTAAAGACTTTATTCCTTTTTATTACCCAATGTAATAACAACACACTTATTCTCAATTTAGGGTGTACCTGGCCCACCTGGTGATCTTGGACCTGAAGGTCCAGTGGGTACAAAAGTAAGTACTCCTCGTGTTTGGTCATTGTAAATGTCTGCTTGGTATATTTTAACCAATATTCTGAAATCTGAGAGGTGTTTTGGTGCAAGAAAGAAGGACTTCAAAACCTGTTTCTCTTTCTTCTTTACGAATGTGCGTAAAGTCACCGTTCCCTTTTACTAGTCTGATCAAAGATGACCCGTTTCTCAAAACCAGATACATATTTAAAGGTTTTTAGCTGGATACATGAAGTCTGCTTTGAACTCTTTTTCATAGCTGTACAAAAAAAATTATCCATGTCAACAGATTAATCAGCACACAGATAATGAATAAACCCTGGTCTGGCGCCTGGCGCCTCGATTGGCAGAGGTGACAAATGAAATGTACTGCTGCTTGTTGAAGAATATAAAGTGGAAAACCATACTTGATGTAATAAAGGGTTGTCTCTGTTCCTGAGAATTTTTGTCAGTATAGCACTACACTCACGAAGTTGACATTTAGAACGTGTGTAGATTAAATCAATTTATCATGGGTATAAATAACATCACAAATGTCAAGTAGGCATCTGAACTGATCGCATGACCATACATTTAAACATTTACTTGTTATAATCCATCATCACTGAAAAATTGAAACCCTTCTGAAATACTAAATCTGTTATTACCTTGTCAGCCCATTTGTCTGTTCCTACTTTTAAAACCTGTTACCATGTTATAGCTGCTAATTCTGCCATGAACCCATACTCCCCACCAAGTGTTCCCTCCTTAATTATTTTGGAGGAATGTTCATGTTGATTGTCTGGCTGTCATCCTATATCACCTGTAAGGCAGCCTAATGTCTAGCTTTAAACATTGTCTTAACTTGCCTGAAAGGGCAAGTAAAGGAAAAAAAGGTACCGGTATGTACCTACCGGTGTTTTCACACCCTCTTCTTGCCTGTTGTGTGCCCTCCTGCTGCACACCATGACTGTTATTTACCACTTCTGACTGAATAATTGCATTCTATACCACCACAGTCTGGACGAAGGAATGAAGGAACCCTGAGCGTACATGTCTAAACCCCCTTTGAAAATAGCTTAATATCATCCAAAGGAAAAGTGGTTTGCAGAGGAGTAAGTGCTCAGCTCCTTTTAAGTAAAACTATCATTGCCACTATGTAAAAATACTGTGCTACAATGCCATTAGTAAGTGTTACTTAACAAGAAGTAAAAAAAGTACCAAAAATAAAAGTACACATTAGTATTTACACCAAATAATATATTATCCGATTATAATTATTGATATTAATTTTAATCTCTTTGCATTTGGCTAACTACTTATGAATTTCACAATGGGGGTTGATAAAGTCTTATTATACTGTATCATGTATTATTGATCTGAATCTAAACTGTAACTAAGAGGTACTGACATAAATGTAGTTGAGTAAAAGTATAATATTGGTCTCTGAGTAGCTCCACTGCTGTCCTCCCATGTCAAAATGCATCTGTTTTTGTACTTGCCCATGTCTGTCCCTTCCGGTCTTTTACAGGGGGAAAGGGGACTCATTGGGCCACCTGGAATCCAAGGGGAAACAGGGATTGGCCTTCCAGGACCCAAGGTGAAATCTATTTTCTATCTATTGTGCTATTGTTTTGGAAAATTAAGCCACAAAATTATTATCTACCTATGTCTCATTGTGTTTGTGCATTCCTCTTGCTCCTTCATACTCCATAGGGTGATGTTGGGTTCCAGGGGCAACCAGGTCCTCCTGGTCCTCCGGGAATTGGAGAGACAGGACCACCAGTGAGTAAGAAACGAGTAAACTGAGAATAGTGCCACAAATCCCAGGTGTTTATAATATATATGTTAGCATGTTTCATTTTTACAAAGAAAGAGCTCAGCAAATGAGTATCACCTTGATTGTTTCAGCACTGCAGATTTATTTGCACTGCAATAACTCGGGAGGCAACAGTCTCTGACAGGATGATTTAATCTGTTTTCCCCATGTTTTGGTAATTCTCCAGGTGCGTCTTCTGGGAGAATTGATGCCGATTGTTTGTGTTCCACCACAATGTTGTAGACGGTGCAAAACAGTTTATCTCCCTTTATATGCAAAACAAAAGTGAATCTTTGCAGGGTAGTAATTTCTTAAAACATCTCACCTCTCCTTGAAGTTTTGAGCGTCTTCTGCATAGCAGCTGCCAGTTCTGCTGAGGCATTCAGGGACAGTGAATAGAGGTCAAATTTGCAGGAATTATTGTGGTAATTTAACAGAATAGCTAGGTTGCATGGATTGGTTGAATTTGTGTGTCTCAAATTTCTGGGGGGTCTGTAAAATATTTCTAAATATTCTTTAAATATAAGCAATAATTATAGATGAAATCTGCAAAATTAAATACAAAAACTGAGATTGAACATCTGTGATACTGTCATGCAAACCTAGAAATAATAAGCAAGTTTAAGGACATAGAGACCGTGATTTTACACCAGTACAATTTGTAACATCATCAATAACACGTGCTTATTAAAAAAATGGTTTAGTCTGTATATCCATGGTCCCAAGTATTCATCTATCTCTTACTGGCACACATGGCAGAACGTGCACACTAAAGCCTGTTGGCAATGTGTTCTAATGGCACTTGACTCTACATTACAAAAACATAGAACTCCTTGAGATTTATCCAATAAAACACAACTCTTTAGAGTCTTGTTCAAGTAACTCAACCTGCAGCTGGAACTATCTTACCAGCATTAGAACTAAATGAAAGATTGTAATTCAAAGCAAAGAGGGCCTTTTTGACAGTCAAATTATGAGTGGATCCTGGTTTCTAATAGGGCAATGCATGGATCTGTAACATGGTTTGAGGAAACTGGATGGCTTTTATCCAAAGCAAGACAAAGAATGTGCAATAGTGGTCTCTTTAAAGTGGGTTATTATAGATACTCTGAGGCTTTGTGACATCATTTTTTTCCTGAGTAAGTTAAGCAAGAACTCAAATACAAGACAGAGTTTCTTGAGTGAAACAACAAAAAAAGGTTCAGTAACTGGCAGAACAGTGAGAAGGTGTATGAAGCCATGGCTCATCAGAAAAAGCCAAGTGAGTTTTAAGGGCTTTTAATTAAGAAACCAAAGAATGACAGCCCTACTGTGTGTGGATGCAGTTGCTAAGCTGTGATTGGAGAATCACAGGAAGGGTTTAAGAAACTGTGAATTATTGAAAAAGGTCAGTTTTTATATATACCTCTGTTGCTCATTTACATGGTTTTGTTTTACTCAGGGGCCCCAAGGGCCACAGGGAGTCCAAGGAGAGAGAGGACCGATTGGAGAAGGTCTTCCTGGACCAAAGGTGAGTTAGTACTCATGTCTTTCATGTCTCATGTGCCTCCTGGGGCTCATGGCACTGAAGCCAGTTGAAGGCTCTGAACCCCCTTCACCCCATTTTCACACATTCATCTTTACTTCACTTACCTACACTCAAAGACCCCGTCTGGACCCCAGATTTCAGGTTGTAACAGCAGGAAATTGACAATGGCTACAAGACATGATAACACATCAAAGAAGTTCCACAAATTCACACACGACGGCGCAGTATGGCTCTCATTACCTAATGCTATTATCTAGTCTATTGATCATTCTCACCAGAGGACACAAGGACATGTTAGTGCTCAGCAGAGGATGCAAAGAACATAAAGGAAATAGCCAGGGCACCTGAAGATAAGACAGAGTGACCCAGAGACATAGGAAAAAATGAGTCTGTTCCCATGTCTGTGTCTTGTCAGGGCACACAAGCACACATATTGTCTCCATCAGATGAAAGTGCAACCGGAGGTGCAGTTTCCACTGTACATCTTCTTCGTTTGCTTCTCAAGCTCGTTTTTGAAATATGACAGACCTTACATTTTTTATAGGGGAAAAAACATGTCACCCAGTGCAGTGGTGTGTTTCACTGACGTGGTTTTAATAAAATAACACTTAAGCTCATTAACACAGGTGAACACACTAAGCCAGACTCTCGACTCTGAGATAGTTGATGCAGTTGCAGTCTATTGTTGTTTTTCCTGATCATTATTCGTTGTATGTTAATTTTGCTTCAATACTTTCAAAGATTTACCCCAAAACCATATCAGCTCCACGAGGGAATGGCACTTATAAACTCTTTATCAGTGCATTTGCTAACGTTATAATTATTAGTGAAAATGTCGCTTTAGAAAATTGTGACTGCTTCTTTTTAAGATCGCAGGTGTACAAAAGTGATTTGATGAATGTAGACAGTTTAAAAAAACTTTATTAAGGTGGTAGAATATTTTTATGACTAATATAATACATTTTTTTTGGCATTGTCAAAAGTAGCTATAACTCAGGTGGAACTCCTTCTTTTTCTACATTTCCCAGTCCTTTATCCAATTTATCATTTGTCGACTTCCCTCTGAGATGGTAGCATCTAGTTTCCAGCCCTTAGCGGGAGGAGGTGTATCTCTCTGTTAGAGACTGGCCTCGGGGGTGCTCGTTTTTTCCTTGACAGGAGATTTGACTGCGGACTCACAGATGGTGCTTTTGTTCCAAAGCAGCGTTCTTCACGCGACGAGTCTTGACAAGCTCCAGATTCACAGAAGCTTACCCTCTTTTCCACATCATTAAAAGTTCGGCCTCAGTGCAGAACTGAGGGACCACAGACTTGGAACAATAAAGCTATTCTTTATAAAGCTGACATGCAAATGCTACATTACTATGCTTATCAATGTAGTTCTATGTCAGACACTGTATGCTGTTGTCCTTGGCTGACCGTGGCCAAGAGGGAATATTTTTCAAGGGAAATGAGACTTCACTGCAGAGTCACACATTATGCTGCACTATTTTCATCGTAGCCACTGTCAGCTTGGATGGCTGGTCTAATCCCTCACTGTATTACTATTCCAGCCTTTTCTCTTTTTTTCTACAGTATATCCCCTCTAGGCACACAAAATACTCAGCTTTGATACATATTTATGTCCAATATGTGTTTTTTCGCTGATAAAACAGTCATGAAACTACAAGTAGGGATGAAAAACACATCTACTCTTTCCCAATCAGTATGCAAAAATGGATATCCCTCAGGCTTTTGGCACCACTCAGGACCACTACTGGCCCAGTTACACACACAGAGTTCCTAACCTACCTAACTTTAGAACGAAATAACACATTATTCATCTTAAAAAACAAGCTGAATTCATGGGTGTAAAAAAAATGTTTTGTTTGCTAATTCTACACATTCAGCTTATGGATGTTGATGTTAGAAAATGTCACTGATTTGATGCCACTCTGTTTTCACATTTAATATTAATGCTTATATAGTTACATAGTTTTACTTTTAAAAAGATTGAGTTGATTCTAACTGTCTCAGTTGGGTTTTGGAGACACACTGAACAGGCAGGAAAACATAATCGTTTTCCACTTCAGTCAGCATAGAAACATGGTATCTGAAGCAGTAAGCAGACCTCATTCTAACAACAGAACCTTGTAGTTTCCAAAGTCAGAACAGAGGTGGGGGGGATTTAAATCAGCTGTTTGAGACTGACCAATAAATAGACTGGCCATTATTAAACACAGTTACTACACATTCAGAAACTATGCAGACTTTACTGAGTTGAAGAATAGGTTCACAGTTTTTCAAGTTTTCAATGCAATTGTGCCCATATGAGCACTGAAATGGGTTTTACTTAATATAATCATTCCTCCTGTGCTCGATGCTTCTTATTTAAGTGATAGGGGCCAAAATCCACACCCCTCCATTTGTTTAAAAATACATCAAAAAGTTTTTTGTAGAAAACATATGGCTTCAAGCTTTATATTACCTATTACCACAGTTGCAGGCTTTTTTGTATATTATTCCCTCAGTTTTGTTTCTTTCCCTTAAAACAATTCAACAGGGAAACTCAGAGGCTGTTAAAAAGTCTTGCTGAAGCCACATTTTATTAGATACACATTTAAATAGTAAATGCTCTGCATATATAGCATTTTACAACATTGCTCTGCATTCACCCTTTCGTACACACACACGGCTGCCATTCAAGGTGCTTGTCTGACCCATTGCACAGGGGACCTTTCTTCTCAGAATCCCTCTATGGTTGGCATTTCCAGGGTGTAATCCCAAGTCTAATTTTAACACAAACCATTAAAAGCCTTTTCAGATACATTTTGCACTTTTACTTTTCTTATAAGACTATTCATTTATTCGTTTATCTTTCACCGCTCACTGATGACATCCCAGCATAAATAAAATTGTTAAAAAAACACACTTCTGTGACAGCATGCAAATCCCTTTGGAAGGAATGACATTGGAAGGAATACAGGTTCCCACATCTTAAAAGTTCACTATTCATCATTTCTCAATGGAAGCTGTGACTGCAGCTCCACTCACAACATAAGTTGGTGTCATTTACTACCATAGAAAGAAATCACCTTAGTTTTCTTATGCAATTTGCTATAACTGGGCTATTAGGCTTGTTTCCCCATTTGAAAAGTCAAACTCGCAGAACATTCACACATATCTTACATTTCAGAGAGGTAAAAGTCAATTATCTAACAGTAAGTTAACAACAGGACAAAGCTTTTTGGAAATACGGGTCACTTAAACCTACAAGTTTAAATTGTATGGGTGTCTGCGGTGTCCGTCTGAATAATTACGTACTTGGTTCCAAATACTGTCAAAAACAGTAAAATGTCTCTGCTTGATTAGTCTCTACAAAACATTAGAATCCACCAACTTCAGCTACAGCTTTTACGGTCTATGTGTTTGGTACTGGGTGAATCATATTGATATCAGATGTGAGAATAGTGAGAATAAAATGTGCTATTTCCAAGAGACATATTCACTGCTCACTACATCCTGCAAAGTTCTTACATTATTTTTCATATATTAACTGCTATTTCAAGAGACAAAATGTAATAACTTGCCCGTCTGTCTTCACAGGGAGAGCGAGGCTTTGAGGGGCCGCGGGGGCCCAGAGGACAGCTCGGCGTTGGAATCAAAGGAGACAAGGTAAAGTACAGAAAGGTTGTAAATAAGACACCTGGCTAAAAAAACTTTGTACAGCTGTGAAACCAGAGTTCTGATGCGAAAAAGGCCAAGAGTTGGCAGAGTCACTATTGAATGCATTCAGCATGGTGTCATATAAGAGGTCACAGTCTGCAAGTGATGAATCGAAGTAAAAGCTTGGATGGTGTAGGAGGAGTGAGGCTTCGTGGTTTGAGCTGATGAATGTAGAAAAGGTAGCTCTGCACTGGCAAAGTCAAACGAGGGCATGAAGATATAATTCTTACTTTCAGGATGTTTTAGCTCAGAGATGTCTACAAGGACACAGCCAGGAAAATTTACTTATTAACACTATTTATTATGTATCACTGTAATATGTCACTAACATACCATAAGGGTGGTGACATTGTTTTACCCATAAAATAATAAAAACAAAGATTTTTACATCCATTCAATGCACCAAACAATACATTTTATGACTAAGTCAGAAGGAAATGCACAAGATCTTGGCAAAGAATCGTTTACAGTTGGTAGCTTTCCACATGCTATAACTGTAATTTTTTCCAAGTTGGCAAAGGAATGTGATGCACTGTCTTACTATCAGCAATTACACGTTGTTATCACTATTAAAGGGTGTCTGCACTACTATTACATTGCTACCTATGGTTCTACTTTGAGGGCTACATGCATATTAATGGTATCACATTTCCCTCTTCCTTCCAAGTATTAAAAAACCCATGTTGTTTTAGGTGAAAAATTACTCTGGATGACATCATCTGGAGGAGTTTTATAGTTATAGTTCAGGTGACGTCATCTGGTTACTCATATTGTGAAGATTGTACTCTTGTTTAGCTGCTCCTTCAGAACTTCACATACTTTACATCTTTACACTTTTCTACAGTTCTTTAGATACTCCTTCAGATGACATTATCTGAAAACAAAAACCCCTTCAGATGATGTCATCCAGAAGAGGTTTGTGTTTTATTAAAACCTCTTATATTTTATTAATTACATGAAAGGTCAGAATTATGCAATGCTTTTTGCAAATCTGTGATTATGTCATTTAACCTTGACTCCTTAACGTTTAGGGAGATTTTGGACCTCCAGGTCTTCCAGGGCCCCTTGGCCTCCCAGGAGTAGGTATACAAGGCACGAAGGCAAGTAATACATTTATAAGATGATACTGTGGATTAAACTGAATTTTATAATTTATGATGCGTTTACTTTTCATCTTGCACCATCATCAGGACAAAAGTGTAAATGTTTTGACACTGGCTAAAATCTGCAATACTGTCATTTTCATGTCTCCTCAGCTGGAATTTTTGTTAAATGCTAATTAGCCAATGTGTCACATAGAAACAACGCTCTGAATATTCAGCTACTAAAAGAATGTGTAATTCCAACCAATTTTTATTTAATATCGATTTTTAATAAATGGCCTCTCATTTTGTAACTCCATCTATTTATCTTTTTAGGGCATAGAAGGACCCAGGGGGCCACCAGGGAGCAGGGGCCCACCGGGAGAGGGCTTGCCTGGACCCAAGGTTTGCACATACCCTCACTGTGTATGATGTGCTACAAAACTAGTGTTAGAAGGTCAAGAATAAGTTAAATGGTAAATGGTCTGCTTATATAGTGCTTAAACCCAAAGTGTTTTACAATGTTGCTTCACATTCACCAATTCACACAAACACTCACACTCATACAAAGAGGACACCAGCTGGCAAGCAAGGTGCTTGGTTATTCTACCAGGTGCAACTTGGAGTTTAGTGTTTCATCCAAGAAAACTTTGACATGTAGCCAGGAGGGTACAGGTGTCAAACTACTGACCCTATGGTTCTTGGACAACTGCTGATATTTGGCATGGAGTTGAGATTGCCTTGTTGTCTCATGCAGGGAGACCAAGGGTTGCCGGGCGAGATTGGTGCCCCAGGAGAAAGAGGGGCCGGAGACCCTGGATCTAAAGTAAAAACCCACACTACTGGCAGTCATCTATACTTTTTACAATGATTACATTTTCGATTTACAAATCAATGAATCTGTCCCCAGGGTGAGCCAGGATCACCAGGTATCTCTGGCTTGCCAGGGCTGCCAGGAGAGGATGGAGCCCCTGGCCAGAAGGTAAATAAGGACTAACTCCCATACCATAGTCTCAACGACTGTTTTCTCCAATATCACACCTATAAAAAATTAAATATCTGTGGTTCTTTTTTTTAAGGGTGAACCAGGAGCTGTAGGCCTAAGGGGTCTAGAGGGGGCACATGGAATTGGCACTCAGGGAGAAAAGGTAAAAAAAAAAATATTGTCCACTCCTTTTTTTCCATGTCTACAGTGTATTTAATAAATAACATCACAGTTTTCATGTTAGCAACTATATTCCCAATTTGGTCTTAAAGGGTGACCAAGGCCCAAGAGGAATAAGAGGTCTGACTGGTCCACCCGGTATTGCTGGACCCTCGGGGCCAAAGGTGAGAAGTTCTTAAGCCACCATTAGTTATTTTGTTATTCAGTATTTGTTAAATTAAGACCATATCTGTGGCCTTCTGAAAGGTTTTAAATGGTGATGAAAGATCAGTTAATCATTTCGACTGTTTGGATTTGTTCTCATCAGGGAGAACCAGGGACACAAGGAAGAGTGGGTCCTCCAGGTCCACCAGGTCGATTCATTGAGGGACCCAAGGTAACTACTCTTAGTTCTTCTGCAGTGTCACTAAGAAGCTATAGAGGGCTGTTGTGTTCCATGCTGATTTTTATAAAATAAGTGTTAATGATTTTGATTTTTCCCAGTGTTGTTAAAAATCATCCTTTTTGTGTCAGCTGATACACTCCTGACTTAGGATTCATTATCTCATTGCACTGCCATCAATTCTCTTTTGTTTTACTGTCATCAGTTGTAGAACAGGTATGCAGACAATAAAGAATTTTTAAGAGTAACTTAACACAAACCTGAAAAGCAGGATGTTACTAATCTCTTTTCACCTCTGTACACAGAGGTGAAAACAAATGGACACACTCAGGTGATGATCACTGTGGAAAGACCTATACAGTGAATTAAGCCCTAACAAAAGTTTTTTAGGATACATGATATTTTGTAATCCAATCACAAATACCACCAGTGAGTATGAATACTGTGTTTACGAAGTTTTAAATTTGTCTTAGGGTGATCCTGGCCCAAATGGTCCTCCTGGTCTAACTGGAGAGACTGGCTACGGACTTCCTGGTCCAAAGGTGACACTCACTATGAACTCCTCTTTTGTTTTATTACTTTTGTGTAAAGCTGAAGAAATGTAATGAAGACCACTTCCCAGGACTAAGAATAAGCACGGATGTAAAAAATTGGATGGAAAACACTGAGCAAATCATTGTTATCCTGTGGTTGTGCCAACATTTGTTTAAAATTAAATACAGTGATTGCATTTCAACTAATAAAATGCTAGCACATGTTTTGCAACCGACCTACACTTGTTTTGATGTATTTTACAATTCCTAAAGTACAGAAGCATGCACTGAACCACATGTGTCCACTGACATCCCTATTCCACTTGAGTTTCCTTTGAAAATCTATCTGTATATCACTGAGGTTCCTTTACTTAAATGAATTATTGATGTATATGTATCTGTGTGCTGTAGGGTGACCGCGGAGATCCCGGACCTGCAGGTCCATTTGGTCCCAAAGGAGATGGCTATCCCGGCCCTATGGCGAGGAATTCATTCAGTCACTGACATACTCATAAATCTGTCCACTCATAAATCTGGATATTCATTTCATCCTTCGTCATATCATATCCTGTCCTCCATTCATCTGTCTTTCATCTTTCTTAATGTAGTCATCAGTTAGCCATCTATCCATCAGTGTGACATTTATTACCAAACATTGCAGTTGCTGGCCCTTTTAAATCTCCTCAGTATGTTTTCTTTAATTAAGACTATATCATGGGGGATATATTAGGTCAATTTTGAGCTTCTACAGACAATAGGCTTCACATTAGGGCTAACTGTGTAAGTCACTAAGGAAGAGATTTACAAGAGCAGTTCCATGTTTATATTTATTTATCTATTACTTTTGACAGGAATTACCTACAAAGACTAATACTAATAATACTCTTTTGTGTGTCTACTGAAGTTGTCATTTCAAAGTTAATTATGCCAAAGGTTGCGTGAGCTTTCTTATGAAAGCCTGATGTTCATGATAAATGTCCTACCTTTCACTGGGCCCTGCAGTGGGTATCAGGCCATGCTCTCATAAATCGGCTGGGCCCCACGATAGGTGACACCATTCTTCATTTCTAACCTGACTGACCTAACATAGTTTAAAGTTGCTTTTAGCTCCTAGCCTTATCCAAAAACTCAGCAGCTTGACCCAGTCTCATGTCTGAATGTATGTGGTCAGGCATTACTTGCCTACATAGTTCCAGAAATGCTACTAGTAGTTATTAGTTATACCATAAAGTCAACCAGCAACTCTCTGATATAGTGCACCCATAAATCTTAAAATCTATCATCATCCAAGCTGAGAGCTGGTGCACTAGTGAGCCTTATATCTACACCCTGCTGCATCTGTTCAGGATGCCAGGCTGGCTTGTTAGGCAAAGATCTGTTCAGTTGTCCAACCACCGTCAGCCTACAAAGTGCTGTTTTGTTAAGGGGTGTCCACCACACTGAGAAGACTCAATGGTAGATACCAGTGTCCCATAGCCACCCGTCTCTTTAAAAGCACAACTCACACAACCCACAGACATCACACAACCATTCACGATAGTGGTTAGTAATTGATTACACATATATTACATATATTGCATTGTAAAAGGTTGTGGATAGTAATAGCTAATTATCAAGCTGTTTAACTCTCTGCTAATTCAGCCATCGCACTGCCTATAGGTATGTAGTCATTCATCACATCTAAGAGTGTATTCTCCCTCTGTATCTTTTAGGGCCCACCTGGTCTTCCTGGACTTCCAGGAGAACCTGGCCCAGAAGGAGTGGGTATCCCTGGACCAAAGGTCAGAATCCTAATCTGTAAAGCAAGTGTCAAATATATACATGTTGGTGGCAAAAGAAAAATTAATAAAGAAAACGATAGAAGGTGATGTATTTAAATTAAATTTGTGCTTGTTTTTACACACGTTTTGTTCAGTTAATGTGAAATTGTATTTAAATAAAGAAGCACTACACGCTGGTCAATTTGAACCTTTTTTGTCAGTTTGAATTTAAAGTTTAGGTCACCTCAATTCACTGGCACCTCCCAAATTGTGATGAAATAGAACAGATTTTGGGGCAGTTGCCTGGGAAGCTAATGGCATATTTCTGGTAGCAAGTTAAGTTTAAAATGAGCCATTAGTGGCTAATTTCTCTAGATCACTGTGTTAAATCAGCATATAGTTTACTATCATTGGAAGGAGAGAAGCACAGCCACGGTCATCCTTTTGTCTTAGTGATGTAAGAAGGAAGTGCACTGGAGATAAGGGAAAATTCACCAATTTGTTAAGGGAACCTAATTAAAGAAACACTACTTGCTCAGCACAGAACTTAATTTCTTTGATAAATTGTAAATTGCTGTGTTGTAAGTGTTCATATATCTTCACTATGGGATTTATCTTCGTAGGGGGATATTGGTTTTCGTGGATTGCCCGGTCTACCAGGACCTCCAGGAGAAGGCCTCCAAGGACCTCTGGTATTTTACATCTCTAACTAAAATGATTTCCATTTTAACCTTTCATTCAGATTTAATTCACAGAGACAGGTTTTATATTGTGTTTCTGATAACACGAGTCAAGGACAACATTCTAATGTGTTTACTTATGCAGGGAGCTTTCTGTAATTTTATTTGATGTAAACCCAGATGGTGGAGATTGAGTCACATTCTCTGAAGAATGAAAAAGAGTGCTTCATCTTGTGTGTGAACATGCCCACCATAGGGGCCTTATATTCGAAGGCTGCCAGTTCATTTGTTCAGGGTATTTATCATGATTTTCCCCACAGCTCTCTGACACATTGATGCATTGTGTGAATCTCCACAGACATATGTGTCTAATGAGAAGCACTTGGCCTAACAGGCCTAACTAAAGCAACACCCGTCACCCGTATGTCCTCAAATATCACAACCAGATTCCCTGCAGGCTTCAGACCAGTGTCTCTGCAGGTATGAGTGCTGTCACACTCATGCAGCATTGGGTGAAATTTAATTGAGCTAACTAAAGCTGTCAAATGGAGAAAAAATTAGAATCCAGATCACGTTGGCAGACTTCAGCCCTTATCTGTGCTGAGAAAGTTGGGGTGTCAGAAATGAGTGAAAACAGTGATGTTCTAGAATGGTGAAGGGGGGCCATGGCACCATTAATTATATTTTAAAAATTAATTTAATCATATGTAATTATATTTTAAAAAGCATGAATTGTTGGAGAGCAAAGCAAATCAAGTCCCGAAATGCTCAATATTGAATAAATACTTTTTATCGCGGCCATATTGTTACTAATGCCCATCCACCCAATTTTTATTCAGTCGCATACACCCACCTCCTGTCTAAGGCAAAACCAATGCTGAAGTTTTTTTTTAAATCAACCAGTTACATGTAACATGCTAGAGTATAATTTTTTTACCTTTTATTTTTAGCTAGGTTTAAGTTTGGATTACTCCTGAGTATTAAAGTCAGAAACTGGTGTTAACAGATTCGACTAGCTGCTTAATTCAGTGCATTGACTGTAATAGTGAACATTCCTGCAATTGGGTTGTTGTTTTTTTGTTTGTTTGTCTGCTTTTTCACAGCTCCTCCAGATAACGTCATCTGGAGGAGTTTTGTAGCTACAAGCAAAGAAATTCGATCGTCTGTTTCTTCTATTCAAATATCTTAGTACATGTATCATTGTCCTAGGTATGATTAAACCCCTTTGAATTGATGTTGAATGGTGATATCAAATTAACTTGCCTCGCAGGGTAACCCCGGCCGACCTGGCCCACCAGGGCCAATGGGGCCACAAGGACAAGGAGTTCAAGGGCCAAAGGTAGGCTATGATCTGTTGTCTTCCATACAGAAATTCAAGCATCTCTGTGTAAGTTTTTCACTCGCATATTGTGTTTAGCTGCTTTATTAAGAGAAAGATTTAATACTTTCTGTATCTCTGCATGTTTCTGTCTTTTAATGTGTTGAACAGGGAGAGCAGGGGGCTCAGGGCGTAACAGGGCCAAGGGGGATTCCTGGAGAGGGCATTTCCGGAGCTAAAGTGAGTTTTTTCAATCATGTGAATGTGAGTTTGTGTTATTGATTATTTTCTGATCACTGACATTTTGCCTCCAATGGGTGACAGGGTGACCGTGGCTCAGCAGGAGAGAGAGGGATGAAGGGGTTCAAAGGAGATATGGGAGACCCTGGGACCCCGGGGCAAGCTGTGAGTGACACTAATGATGCTTGTTTATGTCCGTTTATTGTGTACTTGCATGTGACTTTCATATCTCTTCTATCATTAATTTCAGCAAATACTTATCTGGTAAATTAAACTCAAAATGTGTAGAAACCAAGCAACGTTTAACTAAAAAACATTTATAACAATTATAACATTTATAACAATTAATAAAATGTTGATTTTATATTAGTTCAATTTGCTTTTTGTTTCTTTTTTATTTTGTGTGTTCTTTTCTTAGGGCCGGCCTGGTGTCAAAGGTGAAGCTGGCCTGACTGTGAGTTCTCCCATTTTTTTAATTTACTTTTGCATCAGTTTCCTCTTATGTATATTCATGCAGCCACACTGTTTTATTTCAGAGAGAGGACATCATTCGAATGATCAAAGAGATCTGTGGTAAAGTATCTTTGTTTGCAGTAAAGTATCTATTGTTGCAATAATTATTTCACTTCTCAGTGATGTCTCAACAGCACAGATGGTATAAGATTTAGTTTCTACCTCTAAGCATCTGTCTCATCTTATTAGTAAATCGTTAGATTAGATTCCACAGACTGAGCCTACGACAATACAGTGATCATCTCATGTATTTTATGTGATGTGATTTCAGGTTGTGGGATCAAGTGTAAGGAGAGGCCTATGGAGCTGGTGTTTGTCATTGACAGTTCAGAGAGTGTGGGTCCAGAGAACTTTGAGATCATAAAGGACTTTGTAAACGCACTAGTCGACCGGGTCACAGTGGGCCGCAACGCCACCAGGATTGGCCTGGTGCTGTACAGCTTAGATGTGAAGCTGGTGTTCAACTTGGGCCGCTACATCACCAAACAGGACATCAAGCAGGCCATCAGGAACATCGCATACATGGGAGAAGGCACACACACAGGCACAGCCATCCATAAAGCTACACAGGATGCCTTCTACAGTTCACGTGTGGGAGTCAGCAAAGTGGCCATCGTGATTACAGACGGTCAGACGGACAAGCGAGATCCAACGAAGCTGGATTTCGCTGTACGAGAAGCACACGCTGCTAATATTGAAATGTTTGCTCTGGGGATTGTAAACACATCAGACCCAACGCAGGCTGAGTTCCTAAGAGAGTTGAACCTGATTGCGTCTGACCCAGACTCTGAGCACATGTTCCTCATTGATGACTTCAACACCCTGCCAGGTAAGAGATATATTTCTCTGTCAGGCTGTTAACACACTGAATCAATACTTGAGCAGCAGCAAAGCTCTGCAGGTTTGTATGTGTTTATGCTAAAATCTGAATATGCAGTAATATACTGGCTAATATACTGGGTTTCAGTATCAGTTTAAAAAAATCAAATATATATATATATAAGTAAAGTAAAGTAAAGTGCTTTATTTGTCATTATACATAGAAGGTGTACAAAATTGCATCAGATGATCAGGTGGAGGTTTAGCCCTGAGCAGCTCTGACTGAATGCGCCTCCACTATGGGCCAACCTAACCCGGTCATATATATAATCAATTACCATTACCCCATCAACTTACACCGTGTTAAATATAATGCTATACTTAACTGTACATTCAATTTGAACTAGGAAGTCAGAATATCTCACTTTCCAGTCATAAATGGACAGGATACCAGTCCATCTTAGGGCCAACACAGAAAGACAACCATTATGCTCACATTTAAAATGAAAGTCTGAAAGCAGTCTGTCCAATCCCTAAAAGGCTCAAAGTTTGTGTTTTGACGATCTAGAGACATCTGATGTCTCTGTGTGTCTGTCTTAGCTCTGGAGTCCAAGTTGGTGAGCCAGTTCTGTGAAGACGAGAATGGAGCCTTAATATATAACAGAATTACTAATAGCTACAATGGCTACGGAAACAATGGCAACAGGAATGGCATAAATGGAAACTTCGCCGTCAATGGTTACGGATCCCGGTCTGTGACTGAGCAGGGAACACTGAACACCCGACAGACTGGTACCAGCACTGGCACCAGCACTTCCAGTGGCCAGGTACAGACCAGTCAGCATGGCAACAAAGGATCCAATACAGTACATGTATGAAGCATTATTTAGATTACTGTAAATAGAGATCATCATAAACCAGTACTTGACAGTGTGTGCTGGGTTTGTCTCCATCAGGCAGGAGGAGGACAGCACACTGAGACAACCAGCAGCGGAAGTGAGCGCGGGGACACTTTCAAGCATGAACCATTAAACCCAACACCTGCCCCTCCTTCCAGAAAAGAATCCTCTAGTAGCACAGGCTCCTCTTCATCTTCATCATCTTCTACAAATATAACCACATCTTCATCCTCACGTGGATCTGTGCAGAATGTGCCTGCATCAAGACCAGCTCTCCCCAAAGGTACACAGTCTATTATACTACTAAACTTAATTGGAGCCCTGTATTCATACTATATCTATAATTAAGTATTTGTCTTTAATTTGTGTATTGTTATAGCATCAAAATGAGTGTTTTTAAATGCATCATCCCTCCAGCTGTCAAAATAAATTTCTCAGGCACAGAAAACAAATTGCGACAATGAACTATTGTGGCCCTTTTTCAAGTGACTAGAGATTCGTGAAGCAAGTTTTAATATGTCTTTGGTATGGTACAATATGTTTTTAATTAGAGGGAGTTGTTTTTCTGTCAAAATTGGACTAGTGTTGTTGAAAGGTTTTTTTTTTTTTTTTTTTTGTAATTAATTACCAGGGACTTCTGAGTAAAAAACAACAGTTCTTTGCTAAATGTGAGGAATGAAGCCCAATGATAAGTCAAAGCACTACTACTTATAGGGTAGCACAATCAAAAATGAATAAATGATGCACTTAAAATACGTTTAAATGTTCACGGCAAAAAAGAAACCTAAGAACAACTGTCCAGTGTTAGCATCATTAATAATATTTATCCTCCAAGAAGAAAGAACCAGAGAGAAGCATTTATCATATCTACCCCATTCACCACAGAGATCCTGAGTGAGTCAGGTTTAAAAGTAAAGGTTAGAGATGTTTAATACCTTCTGTAATAATCAGGTGAAATAAAAAAAACAACAACAGAATTTTTAGATTTAAACATTTAAATAAGAATGAACTAACAGGAATTTGGTGGAAATAGACACAAGACAAAAAGCAGACGGGAGCAGGAAAGAAAATCCGCTGCTAGTAGATAAAGTACATCAGAGAAATGATATTAGAAGTTAGTACCACAGTGACATGTGCTGACGGTGAAGACAGTGGCCACAAACAAACTGGATAGTCAGAAAGAGGAAACCAATTTCCTTAATGATCATTTTCTGAGTGATGAGCACTGTTCCGTGGCTAGAACAGTCCCGGTCTCCATAGTTTCAAGTGTTGCGGGCCTTGCTCCGGGGTTATGATTAGAGCTTTGTGATTGATAGGCTCTGTAATGAGGTCGTGTGAGGAGCAGGGAGGCCAATTATTTTTGATGCAGCGTGGATGATTTTACAGAATGTGCTGCTTCCTGAGAGTGCAGCGGAGAAACAGATATTGCCTTCAGAGAGAGCAGAAGTGGTTGCTATGAGGCAGAATTGGATGGACAGGTTGTAAATCGTTTTTCATGATCTGACCTTATTCGGCACACTTTCCTGCAGAGACTGTTCCATTAGATCCTCGCTGTGGCTTGGTCTTGGACCAGGGTACGTGTCGGGACTATAGCATCCGCTGGTACTACGACAAGCAGGCCAACGCTTGCGCACAGTTCTGGTACGGAGGCTGTAATGGCAACAAAAACCGCTTTGACACAGAGGAGGAGTGCAGAAGGACGTGTGTGATCGCAAGATCCACGGGTAAACTCTCATGACTCATGCCTGCCATGTTAATATCATTTATATGTTTCACACCTACCTGGTAAAACAGGAAATCTGTCATTTCCTTTTACTTTATTTCTCTTTTTGCAATTTCCGCAGCTGAAATGAAGCCATAAAAAAGTTATTAGTTCCAAATTTCTAAAAGTACTGACTTTCTTGCATTTTCTTTTTTCAGGAGGCTGAGTGAAGACCCCTGCCTTACACCTGCTGTAGATACTTAAAGGAGGAGCTGCCTTATTTTGCATTATTCTCAGGCATACGCATGTACACTGATGTACCATAAAATTTCAATTCCTGTCCCCAACTAAAATTGTTCTAATCTAATTACAGTAAAAGAAAGCTCAGCTTTCAGAAATACCTCCATCCAGCGCAGGAGATACTTCTACTCAGGAATACAGATGAGCACTCTTTGTGAGTGTGTGTTCAATTCCCTGGGATTCACACCTATTTTTTTTTATTTTGTTTGGTTTTGCATACACAGTCAGTAGTACTGCAAAGTTTGTGAATGAAAACTTCAACATGATCCATAATAACAATGGTGCCTTGTCACTGTCAGACTCAAAGATCACTTATATCAATCAGTATGCCTTTAAACCAAACTGTAGCTATTCTTTAGTCAAGCAGTCGCTGTGGGCTATATTGTTGTTTCAGCATAATCACAGGAATCAATAACACACAGCAAAGATGAAGCCTCTCGTCACTTATATCAATAAAATATAGATTGTTTTGTGTTTATATAAAAATGACTGATGCCCTGTAACTTCGTGGAATGATTTTGTGCATTTTCAATGTGTTTTCTACATCTTCTGAATAAAATGTGATGTTTTGTGTTTACCTGATTTCATTTACCACTAACTCTCTTCTGCTAGTTTGAACAGCAAACACTGATGGACACACACACACTGCCCTCTACTGGCTAACACATGCTGTGTACTGTTGGGGCAGAAATGACTTCCTTTGATCTGTCACCGTTGCCCAGGTGTATTGCGTTCATTCATTCTGTCCTTTTAATTGTCAACATTTGATATAAAACTTCTTTAATAAATATGATCTAAACTAATGTGTGCAAAGGTATCGCCTAGACCTATTTTGTTAAAAAAAAATATACTAAATTAGGGACACAAAGAAGCTGGCTTTATTTATCCATTGTGATAATTAAAAAAAAAATAAAAATCCTTGTGCCCTGTTGACTGATTAGTGTAGCGTGAACAGCTAATCAGCCATAAGAAGCTACTGTCCAACTTGGTTTCTCCACTGCAAAGACAGGGAGTCTAGAAACACAAAGTCTATCGTTTGAGAGAGTTACTGTGTGGGTGCTTGTGTTTGCAGCGATGCTAGCAGCTCTGCTAAGAGAGGCTCTCCGCTGTGTGTGTCTGTGCATAAGTAGCAGAACATAACCACTGCTATCCTGTTTATAAGAGTTAGCATTGCTGTTCAACATCCGTAAATATATTGTTAAGCTCTAATTATATCAGCAGACCCATGTGTTGTCATTTTCCGGACTCGTTAACATTACTAGCAGCTATGTGTGTGAGGCATAACCTGGGACTATATGCCAACAAATGTTACAGGGGGGAGAGAGAATTTTAGCTGTACCAAACTTTCAAATCTAAGCAGAGATTCACCCTTATTATTCTGAGCAGAAAACGCAGCTTTTACACACGATATGTGTGTCCTATGGCCACATAATCTGTGACTATGTGCAAAACAAAAACTTAAAAAACAATGACTTTGTAATGTTATTTATTTATATCAGTGGGATAAGGGATGTCAAAGCAGGAATCCAAAGAAAATGAACCTGTTAATCCTCCACCACCACCTTTTCCTGTGCCAGTACTTTTTATACAGTAACTAATACTGGACAAATACATATTTGCAAAACATGTTTTAGTGATTTGCCATGTTTAAGGGAAAACACTTTCTTCTGTACAATCTCTTCTCCCCTTTTGCTTAAATTACATGCTGGGCACTCGTTGACAAGGGGAGCAAGATCTATCTTTAGTGCTGCCCATGAGAGAAACATTACCTAACTCCACACACCCCTCATACAGGCCACAGATATAAGACTTAACACTAGAAGGACCCATTGATCCAAGGACATAGAGAATTACATTTTTTATGGTCATGTTTATCATTTTGTACTAAAACACAATGCTGTGTGCAAATTGAAATCATTAATCTTCACGAAGATGGAAACCCACTAAACAGTTTTTTCAGCGTTGTAATTAGTGTTTGAAGTGTGTTTTCATAGGTAAAGGTTTAACTGGCAAAGCAACACAATCACACAGACAAAAAGACAAACACACAATCAAACAGCTGAACAATAATACACCCTATCAGGAAAAGGCAGAGCCATAGTAATTGGTGGACACCTGTCTTTGAGGACAGAAACAAACTTCTCTGCTCCATTTTTACCACAATGTTTTTACATTTTAACCTTACATATGTCATTTTGTACTGGCTTTGGTTTTTCCTTAAATTAAAACCTATAACAAAAATCTTATAACATATACTGTAGATTCACAAGTGAGGATTTTCCACTTTTCTCTGTTAGTATCTTAGTGTTATTAGAAATGTAAAATGCACCGTAATAGTGACTGTTAGTATTATAATTAAACTACAGACATTGTTCATATGTCAATATATTGAAATTATAAAGCTTAAAAACTGTTTTTTATGAGTGCATATGGCCAAATTAGAAAATTTAACTTGGTAAAAAATAAAAAATATTAGGAATTGTTTTATATTTCTAAAGCCAAGAGAAAGTCATATTTGTAAATGAGACAGTGTCTGCTCTAAATATCCTTCGAGTCATAAGTTCAGCTTTTTGTGGGATTGACAGCATTGTCTCCGCTGTTAGCTGGACACATGACACTGGGGGAGCTGAATCATGGTGGCATATCTCCAGCTTAAGCAGCCAGTTGCTTCTTTCACTCTCAGACAGCAGCTGCTCAAACCGAGGCCTGTGCTGCTCTGTGATTTGGCCCAGTCAGATTCTTGTGGAGCTGAAGCAGGCAGGGGGTAGAGGGAGCTATATTTAGAGTGGGAGAGGATTAAATTGCAGGGTCTTCACACCAGGAACCGTTTCTCTGCTCTGCCTTTTCCAACCAGGACTGACTGCCAAAAAGACCTGTGACCGCCGTCTCCTTCCTCTCTCCACAAACCGTTTTGTTCACCCTCCAATTCCCCTCCTGACACACCATGGACCCCAACGCCATCAAGGAGGAACTGCGTCTGTTTCAAAGCACCCTGCTCCAGGACGGGCTAAAGGAGCTGCTAAATGAGAACAAGTTTGTGGACTGCACCCTGAAGGTAGGGGACCGCAGCTTTCCCTGCCATCGGCTGATCATGGCCGCCTGCAGTCCTTATTTCAGGGAAATCTTCTTCACAGAGGATGGGAAGGAGGTGGAGGGCACTAAACAGGTGGTCCTGGAAGATGTCAATCCTTCCATTCTGGACATGATTATTCAATACCTCTACTCGGCCGAGATTGACCTCACCGATGACAATGTGCAGGACATAATTGCTGTGGCAAACAGATTCCAGATCCCTTCAGTCTTCACAGTTTGTGTCAATTACCTCCAGAAGAAGCTCTCCCTGGGCAACTGCATGGCCATTTTCAGAATGGGCCTGGTGCTCAGCTGTCCCAGGCTTGCTGTGGCTGCACGCAACTACATTGCTGACCGGTTTGAGCTCCTCTACAAAGAAGAAGAGTTTCTAAAGCTTGCAGCCCATGAACTGTTTGCCATCATCGGAGGGGACTCACTGAATGTGGAGAAAGAGGAGCTGGTTTTTGAAGCAGTCATGGCCTGGGTCCGCCATGACAGGGATAAGCGCATCAAGGTCCTTAAGGATGCTTTCAATTGCATCCGCTTCCGTCTGCTGCCTGAGAAGTACTTTAAAGACAAAGTGGAGACCGATGAGATCATCAAGGCCGACCCGGAGCTCCAAAAGACAATCCAGATCATCAGGGATGCTTTCAAGGGAAAACTTCCAGAGAAGCCTAAGCAGAAGGAGGGTGAGCAGGGGTCTGACAAGGAAGAAGGCGAGGAGGAAGAGAGCCCATTCCCCGGTTTCCTGAATGACAATCCCAGACATGGCATGTATGCACGTGACTTCATTATGATGATCAATGACACAGCGGCGGTGGCATATGATGTCAACGAGAATGAGTGCTTCCTGGTGGCTATGTCAGACCAGGTGCCACGAAACCATGTCAGCCTAGCGACACAAAAAAACCAGCTCTACATCATTGGCGGACTATTTGTGGATGAGGACAATAAGGACGTGCCTCTGCAGTGTTATGTATATTTGGTAAGCAGGTTTGGATTCAACATCATTTGATATGACTATGTTTTATTCAAATAGCTGCTTAAGGCTAAGATACAGAAACACAGAAGAAGCTTGATGTCACATTTTCATCTTCCCTATTAGGCTACAGACAGGAAAAAGGTTAACTACTGCTACATTCTCACAATGAGATTATATATTTAAGAAATTTCTCATGTCTCAATCATTGATATAATAATTGCAATTAAGTTAAACATGTATTAAAAATGTAGCACTTTTGTTTTTAGCTTTAGAAATGTTAATGGGCAACTTTTTGGGCTATAGCTTTTATATTTTATGAACAGGCATGAGAGTGGTATTGATATTTTCATGTCACACTCAGGAAGACAAATACATGTTGAACTATTAAAAATGAACATTCCAATTTCAAACCGTCTTAAAACTTATTTGGGAATGCAGCTAATGCAGCTAATACAGGTGTAGCTGACAGGAAGTAATGTTCATGAGCTGGTATGATGGATAATTTATACAGAAAAGAGTTTGAGGGACAGGAGATTTAAAACTACTACAGTCTTTCTTCAGTGTTTTTAAGTTATTTAAAATTTGGACTCTCCTGTCTGGAGATTAAGCAGTGTTATAGCTGCTACTACTGTCACATCAAACTGGGGATGCGTGAGAATAAGTCCCTAAAATAACCTTTAGACATGATCTGAAACATCCTGTTCAAGTCTCAATTGTGAATCTGTAAGTTCTTCCCTTTCGCATTCAGAGTCAGACTTGCTATATAATTGCCATATAACAACTGTCTTACTCTTTTTAGGTTTCCACTGGCTGCCAATATATAGCTGTAGCTAACGTGTAAGAGAATATGTATTTATTATTAGTCCATGTTCATATTGAGTTAATGTAAAAGCCAACCCCAGCCAATCAGAGCAGAATATGCTCCACATTTCACTTTAACAGCTCCAAAAGCACTGATAAAAAACATAAGGCAATCTGGGCTTTGTGTAAGGATGTATTTAGAAAAATCTGAACAACATTGGGTGCATAAAGTGTTATAGATTTGTTTAAAATACATTCAGTATTTATAAAAAGGAGTCAAAAAGCCAGCCATAATGCCATTCACAAAAAAAAAAAAAAAAACACAGGACAAATGGAACAGCAGCAGTTGAAATTCATTTTCCAGTATGTAAACAAAAGAATGAATGAAATACAGTTTTTCCTGAATCCATCTGCCAGGCATCAATGGATTATATTTCCCATGTTGCCCATCAGTCCTACATGATACACTCTTTGGATATAATAGAGGCCTTGAATACTTTTATTTTACAGTATAATCAATATGTGGATCCAATACAGTCCTATGAGTCATGCCCTTTTTTGTGTGGAGATAAATAGCTAATGCGATCTAAGAGGGTGCTGTCTCCTCCCTAGTTTAATGTACAGTATTATTTTTTCCTCCACAGTTGGATCCATTCACTTCTAACTGGCTCGCCCTGCCACCCATGCCTTCTCCAAGATGCCTCTTCAACATCGGAGAGACTGGGAACCTGCTGTTTGTTGTGGCTGGAAAAGACCTTCAGACCAACGAGTCTCTGGATTCTGTCATGTGCTACGATGTTGAGTTAGTGGTATTACTTGCTTCTTGGCTCTTTCCCTTTTTTTACCCCCTTTGATGCTCACTCTGTAGGGGGCCTGATGGCTCAGTGGTAGAGCATTGGGTTGGGCTACAGAAGGCAGTGGGTTGAAATCCCACACAAACCAGGTGAGGCCCTACCCAGCCACCAAGGGTGACCTTGGTGCGGGTCCCAATCCCAGATAAAAATGGCAGGAATGGCATCTGGTGTAAAAACACATGCCAAACCAACGTGTGGAACATGCTCCTCTGTGGCGACCCCTGAAGGGACAAGCTGAAAGCTGTTGGTCTTTTTGATGCTCACTCTGTCAGTTCCCTTGTATAAAGTTTTCACATGATCAATAACATCAGGAAATTAACAGAATTGCTTCCTTTGAACAAATTTGTGTTAAGTGTAATTAATTATTTTTAAATGTGATCTCACCTTCTTAATCGGCTCCTGTTGTTACTTCAATAATTAAAGAACAGTTTTTATTACATTTACTGTTTGAATATTTAGCTTAAGTTCATTACAACTCCAGGGTGATTAAGTTACCACCCAGGAGATCACATGTATCATCATTAGCTGTATCTGAGATTCTCAACAAGGCAAAGTATCTGTGAATGAGTCAATGTGTTTAAAAAAGATGGCTTATAATGTTCTTGATTTAGGAAAATGAGGTGGACTGAGACCAAAAAGCTTCCTCTGAAGATCCATGGCCATGCTGTTGTCTCCCACAAAGGATTAGTCTACTGTATTGGAGGAAAGACTGACGACAAGTGAGTAAATGTGTGTGTGTGTGTGTGTGTGTGTGTGTGTGTGTGTGCGTGTGCATGCATGCATGCATGTGTGTATGAGAAACTTTATGCTGTGAGCTGCAGCTGTTTGTGGTCTATCATTCTGCCAGACTGCAGGGCAGCACGGCATGTCAGGCAACAATTACACTGCTGCAGTCCAGCACTGCTACAATAATGGAAAATCCGAATCCTGGGTAACTCTTGTTGCATGTTACAACAAAAAAGCAGGCTCTGTATATTTTCTCAGCATGATAATCCAAGATTGAACACACCATGCTGTAACAGTCAATATATTTGCAGTGCATGCAGTAGTGACCCACTGGGCTTTTCAGGAAAATTTATACATTATTAATATCCACAATGTTAGGATTTAATGCTTTAACTTAAAATGCGTCTGTTCAGTGTTTGCAGCTGCTGGCAGAGCACTGTGCTAATTATCACGAGGGAACAGGTGTGTTTCTATTACACTGAATTTCAGCTGTGGCTCTGTTTAAAAAAAAAAAAATGTGAAAGCCTTCATTAAAATTACCTATTAAAAACAACATGCAATTAATCAATCAGCAAGGAAACTATAAAACCTGTGAGAAGAGGATGTAAAGAAAAAAGTATGAATGTAACTCAAAGAAAACTATATATATATATATATATATATATATATATATATATATATATATATAATTTTATTTTTTTAATAAAACACATATGTTCACAACTCAGAATCATTGTAAACCTAAATATACATTTGTACATTTCAAAGAAGCCATATACAGGCAAAAAGCGTTCCAGTTTTTTTAATCTTTACTTTCTGCAAAAATGTAAATATCGAGTAATCCCAAACCCTTCCAGTTAAATAAAATTACATTAATATAAATTGCTTCCTTTTTTGATTGTATTTCTTGTTATATCTGTTGATTATTTTATCCCATTCTTCATTTTTTCTATTAATATTGTTTCCTCCTGAGCAACTTGCGGATCATCTCTTTATCTTGCAGTAATCACTAGAGATATCCCACAAATTATTGTGTCCTCATTGATGAAGGTTCCATATTAAAACACATTGTCACTCTGTTAAGCTCTAAATAATATTAGCAAAAGAAATAAAGACATGAGATGAAATTTCCATCATTCACCTAAATGACCATAATCTTTTTGTTGAAATGTCTTTAGCTCAAATAAACAGGAGGTGCTTTTTGCCAAAAAAAAAAAAAATAATAACAAAACATTTTCTTCTCATTTTGAAAATTGTTCTCCACAGCAAAGCCCTCAACAAGATGTTTTCATACAATCACAAGCAGTCAGAGTGGAGAGAGCTGCCAGCCATGAAGATGCCTAGAGCGATGTTTGGAGCTGTTATCCACAATGGCAAGATCATAGTGGCTGGTGGAGTGAACGAGGAAGGCCTCATTGCTATGTGTGAAGCATTCGACTTCGCAACAAACAAGTATGAATCTGTTTGAAATTGATTTACTTTTTAGTTAAGTGCTAAAAACAAAAGAAACCACAACAATTTTTTTAAATGTATGAATATATTTTACATTTTTGGGGGGGTCTGGATTCTCAGTGGTAGAGCATCAGTTTGGGATGCAGAAGGCCACGAGTTAGAGTCCCACTCCAACATGTGTAGCCCCATCCAGCCACCTGTGCTGGTCCCGAGCCCTGACAAAATAAGAGTGTTGCAGCAGGAAGGGCGTCCGGTGTAAAAACTCACATCAGTTTAACACGCGGAATACGTTCCGCTGTGACGACCAATGAAGGGACAAGCCAAAAGCCTTATCTATGAATACATTTTAGAATATGTGAACACAAACTGTTTGACTGAGTGTTGACCTGGACAAAGATGTGTGTTTTTCTCCGCAAAAACTACTGTACAATCAATAACTATGACCCTAACCCTAACTAAGAGAAGTTGGCTGGTTAATTGTAATGACAAATTCACTGTGTTTGCCACTTAATGAAGCAGGGGTCACATGATCAGCTAAAAGTTTATCTATGCAACAATGCAAACGCAAATGAGGTTTTTTTTATCATGGAATTAAGAGTTGTAATAAATGTATTTATTCATCAGAATGATGAAATCATATTTAGCAAGGATTTTTCACAATTTTTATTTACCTGTAAACCTGCATATTTTTGCTTATGTTTTATGTTTTTGTTTCCTATTGTTTCGTTTAAATGTTCAATATTAAGCTTTTTGGGCTTGGATATAACACATCCCAGTTGTTTCACCTGGTGAGAAAATTTGACAAAAGTAAACGAGACCTCTGCAGAGCTTCATCTTACACTTGACCTTCTCCTAATGTTGTATCTGTTTAGGTGGGAGCCCTTCACAGAGTTTCCCCAGGAAAGAAGCTCTATCAACCTGGTGAGCAACAGTGGCTCACTGTATGCTGTGGGCGGCTTCGCTATGGTTCAGATGGAGAACAAGGAGGTGACTCCCACAGAGGTCACTGACGTATGGCAGTAAGTCTTATAACACGTAATGGGACCAGCACTGACATATTTTCCTTGGTGTTCTGGGTTGTGACTCACCTGTATCTCTTGTTAGGTATGAGGATGATAAGAAGCAGTGGAGTGGCATGCTGAGGGAGATGCGTTATGCTGCTGGCTCTTCTTGTGTGTCCATGCGCCTCAACGCTGCCAGGATGCCCAAACTGTAGACACAACCTTTCTTTCTTTTCTGAATCAACAACCTACCAACACCCCCACCCCTCTCCACAGGCAAGCTGCCTCTGAAGCGTCTCATCCTCTGCACTCAGATTTCTTTGCGCCGAGCTGATCTTTGACATAAATTTTTCTCTGAACTCAGATGATTTTTATCTGTATTATAAACACTGCTGCTGGTTCAAAGAGTGCCCAATCCCCACAGCGTTTAAAAGAAGTGACAATTTAGATTGATCCATCTAGCTCTGTTTACATCATTGCTTTCAGCTCTTCTTTTGTAAAATAAACATTTATAATCTCACTTTACTCTTTTGAATTTATCTGATGTTCAGAAAATTACTATTAGCAACACTGTGCCCACACGTTGAGGGGCAGTGAAAAAACACATGTATTACTAATTCCTTTGTTCTTTTTACTTAAACAAGGAAATTGAACTTGGTAATAGCAGGTGCCTTCTTTAAACACACTCTTTTTGAACGTGTCATGTGTCACTCTGTAGAGTGTTACTACACCAGTCAGTGCAATATGCAACACACTGAAAATCAAAGGTATTTTCACACGTGGCACAATAATTGGATAATGGCACAGGAAATGACATTTTATTGCGATCAATTTTCAATGTTTTGCAATTTGCATCTGTGCACTGCCATTGAGAAGGAAATTACACTTGAATTAATTATTAGAGTGAAATAGATAAAGTTTCGACTGCCTTTTGTGACTTAAAATGTTATTGGGGTTTAAGCCGAAACATCATATCGTATATAAAACGAACAGCAGTTTAAATTGTAATTGCAAATTTCTATTTATTTTTTTGAGATATGCTCTAAATCGTACCTTACTGTGGAGAGGTGCTGTTTGAAATCTGATTCACAACATAATCTGACAGCAGAGTGAGGCGGTTTTTGAGGGAGGATCACCTTTCGAGCCAACTTCTTTCATTTTGGCTTGCTTAGTAAGTTTTGTAGCAATCTCATTTATTGTAGTTTAATAAAGACTAAGGGTTGTGCAGATCCTAGTGGAACAGTAGTACTCATGTTAATCCCAGATTATTATTATAAGTTATTTCAGGTTTTTCAACAATAAAAAATGTTCTTTATATTATGAGGGGAAATTAACTGTATGTGTAAAATATGTGTTAAAAGAATTAAAATGGACAAATGTATCTAATGAAATTATAGTTCAAATGGAAGGGCTGGAAGAAGTTGTGATGAGTAAACTGCTTGTGAACAACAAAAGTTATGCTAGCTAGAGGTAAAAAACAAACAAACAAAACAAACCCTAACCATACTTAGCAAACCAATATGGAATATTATAAATGTGATTCACTATAAAGGAGCAAATGCACTGCCAGCAAATATCAGGTAAAGATTTCAAATCCAAAATAGCAGTAGGCCTATGTTTCCCAATTTCCCTGTAAAAATATCAGAATGGTGTGCGTCAAAAAATTAAAGCTGCTCTAATAAATATTTTTATATTAGCAATGGATCAGATTATGTGAAATGTGATCAGTGTCACCCGTATTGATTAACCCTAAAAGAATTATAACCAGCTGTTCAGCTCTACTCTGATTTTGTGATTTTCTTTTTTTTTTAAACTTATTTATTTATTTGTTTGTTCGGTTTTTTTTATATGTTTTAAAACATGATTTGTCTTCAACTTTTGTCACCCCAAACCTTTATTGTTGCAGATCACTCTCATTTCAGGATCGTTCTCAGACACTGCAGGCAGCTATTTTCTGTAAAGTGTTTCTGTACTTTGCTGTACAGTCACAGACAAATTTAGCAACTAGCTGAACATATTGCAGTATTTAGCAGAAGAAGAGTTGGATATATTTCTCAAAATCTGGTGAGGACTAAAATTAAGCTTGACAGCTTTGAATTTGCACACAGTGACATTTACATGTGCACAATTCAGGTAAAACTTATATGAATCTTCAAGTTTCTATGTAGTTAGAGTATTTGCATAGCTCACAGTATCAGACACTTGAAACTGACAAGTTTAACAATTTAAAGTTTGGCCATTGATGTGTCTAGTCCAAAATGAAATACTTGTATTGTTTAACAGTGTGCAATTACGTCACAGGTATGCAGACTTCCCACATTCTTTCAAACTTCCTTATTAGTTTAATCGGAAACCAAGGTCTGTGTCACAGACCCATGGCTGTTTGTATAAAAAACAAAGATCTCGGTTGTAAACCCTGAGTCAATTTTCCTGAGGAACAGGGCACACCAATGGAAAGTAATAAATGTATTGCTGGGCTCGACCTCTGGTTTTATTTGCTAATCATGAAACCTGATCCGTGTACATACGTACATAAGTCTTTAGTTTTGTCAGTTTACATGCGGAAGCAAACTAAACAATGCGAGGGTTATCCCCTGTGGGTGTGAAGGACTGGAAAAGATATAATAAGCAGGAATAGATGTGAAAACTGACACTGACAGCTTGGAGTGAACACTGATGAGGACACTACAACTAAAGGTGGGTGGAAAAATCTCTTCTTTAAACTATACATTTATGAGCCATTTTGTCTGTGTGCATTTCCACAGTAGGCTGGATAAAATGAGCTTTTAGATAAAGTTTGTGTTATTCCACAAATATAACCATTTTAATGAGTACAAGTTCCTGTCTTATGAAATACGGGTGTACACGAGATGTGTGAACGACATTTCCTCACATCTATAATGAGAGCAGGTTGTACTGACAGCATTACAGGAAACTGCCATCAAGCCAGGATGCCATAGGCACTGTCATCTCCTGAGAGGCTTTCGACAATCACACTTGACGACGAAAAAAGATGATTTTGTTTGCTTCTTTCACACTGAGTTTGCTTGATTGTTTGTGCCTGTCCTAGTCTACTCACCTTTGGGTTTCGCTCGCTGCTTTTTCCTTCTTTCTTCGAGCAGTAATTGCCGCTGACAATGATGTGACAGCTGAGGGAAAAGGGAATGATGATTTGCTCACAGTCTATTTTTTGCCTCACCCCACAACAACATACACTGATCAGCCACAACATTAAGATCAGCTGGTGGTTTTGTGTGGCAGCCAGCGGTCAGCATGTGAAAAATGGACGGCTGGCTGTGATCGACAGGTGTCAGAACACACAGTGAATCAATGCTTGATGCTTATGGAGGTGTGAGTGCCCATGCTGACAGTGTTTGTGCTGATCAGTGTATACTGTTAATGTATTCACTTGAACTGAATATTGGAAAACTTCACAGATCTTCAGTTTATTCGTCTACCTCAAGACATCCATTATAAAAGAAAAAAGCATTCAGCCTTTTATTCAGCACATTTAGACATTTTAAAGCTGCACTGATCAATATTTATACATCAACAATGGATCACATAAATACATGTATGATAAAAAGGTGTCATCAAAAGTACCAAACATTATTGTCATCCAACTTCTGTTTACCTCAGCTCTATGGAGTGTTTAGCACCTTTTACATTGTTGTTATTATTTTAGGTCCTGCAGCTTTAATATTTTGGCTCAGCCATGGCCAGCATCCACAATGAAGATCAGAACTGCACCGATGTGGACACACTGATGAAAGAGTATTACCTGCCTGTCACCTATTCCATCATCTTTATCGTAGGCCTCGTAGGAAATGCAACATCCATCAGTGTTTATCTGACCAAACTGCGACCCTGGAAGAGCAGCAGCATCATCATGGTCAACCTGGCGCTGACTGACCTCTTCTACGTCCTCAGTCTGCCCTTTCTGGTTTATTACTATAGCAATGGGGATTCGTGGATGCTTGGTGACTTCATGTGCCGCTTTGTGCGCTTCGGCTTTCATTTTAACCTGTATGGGAGCATCCTCTTCCTGACGTGTCTTGCAGTTTTCCGCTATATTGTGGTGATGAATCCTTTGAGGACGGCACAGGTGCAGCAGAAACGCTGGGGTATCGTCGCATGCTCAGCTGTCTGGATTATAGCTGCTGCAGAAATCACGCCCATGTTGACCTTGATAACCATGGAGGAGCAGAACAACAAGACCTACTGTTTGGACTTTGCTAGCACCCCACGTGTTGATGATATACTGTGGTATAACTGGCTGCTCACTGTGCTTGGATTCATTCTCCCTTTGCTAGTGGTGTTCATGTGTTATATTGGTGTAGTGAAAAAGTTAGCGAAAGGGCCCAAAACGACCAGCCTCTGTCGGATGCGAGCACGGCGCATGACTGTGCTGATCTTGGTGGTGTTTGTAGTGTGTTATCTGCCATTTCACATCATGCGCGTGTTGAGAATCCAAACTAGAAACATGCAAGAGCTATCATGCATGATGGACCATGTTGTTAATGCAGTATACATTATCTCCAGGCCTCTGGCTGGACTCAACACCTTCTTTAACCTTGCTCTGTACACTCTTTCAGGCGATATGTTCAGGGAAGCCTTCCTTAGCATTTTTTACTGGAAATGTTGCCTGACTAAGACCAGGTCACAGCTCCAGCTGGCCATCATCAGTAACACAGGCAGTGACACGCCAGCTGTATGAGTGACTGTGCAACACCTGATCTCTCTCAGACTCACACAGTGGACAAACTGTGGGCTTGTTTGCTCAGACATGTCAGTAAAGCTGTGTGACAGCTGTGGTTTCTTCACTGTGTGCTCCCCAGAGACAATAAACTGTCCTATAGTTTTAGTTTCACAGTGCTGCTCACAACTGTCTCTGCACTTTTGTTCCTGAACCCTACCTTAGGAGATACATGAAGAAAGAATTATCTTGGTACTCATACTGAAGGTTTATAGGACTGTTTTATGATACAAACAAAGAAAAGTACACTTGGAGATGCACTTGAGTGCTTTTAATGGATGAAGCACTTCACAACTGCTGGTCAGCCCACTGGAATCAAATGAAGGTTCAATGTCCTGTCCAAGGACACTTAAACATGAGATAAGGTGCAACTGGGATTATACCACCAAGGCTGCAAACATCAGAGAACTGCTCTCCAATGCCACAGCCAGGTGTAAATTAATGAATGTAACTTTTTGTAGAGGCAAAATAGGACAAAAGGAAGAAGCCTTAGACACAATATTTAATTAGAGATGTCTGAATTGAACAATTTGGCTTTACCATGTTTTAGTCTGATACATTTAATGTATGTTTCTATGTGTGTCCTCTCCACATAGGCTTTGGCCCCTATATGGGTGACCGAGTGTTAACCAGCTCTTCTCTGATTGGTCCAGTCTGACAGTAGATTGACTTCCAATCAAGCAGAACACAACCACCTGAACGAGGAGTGTATTTGGGTCTTTATGTTTCATGCTCTGCCCTGTTGAACTCCTTTGCCAAAATGTGAAGAAAATGCATGTTAGATCCCAGCTTGCTTTGTTAGATTCACTAGCAGCTGTTAATGTTCATGTCTAATGTTTGTAAGAAAACATCCTGGTTTATAGTTGAGCTGTTTAAGACAGACTAGGCGTAATAAACAAAAATCTCAACTGAAGTATTACCTCACTTTTGAAATTTGTGACATCTTTAACAAACACAGGGTACTGAGAATGTTAGTGTGAAACTTTTGCCTTAAGTTAAACCATGTGACCCTTGACTAACATAAAATCTGATACTACATAAGAGTCAAATCAGTATGGTTTTGAAGCCTTGTGGTATCTCAAGACTTTTTTTTTTTTTTTTTAAATAAAAGTGTGAGGATGTTGTAAGGATCGAGATGACATTTCTCAAGAGTTACATTTTAGAAGTACGAGATCAAAATCCCATCCAGGTTTTGAAATGCACTTGCATATCAGTTGGAGAAACAACCGAGACAAAGGGGATCTTTCATTTCCTCTGAGTAAGCTGTTCCAATGCCTGAAACAGAAATACTGTATAAAAGTCTCAAGGTAAAATTTGCATGTTAAGTAAGAATATTGTCCACGCCTCTTCTGTAACACATTCTTTTGTGTGCAGCTGCAGAAAGTTTGTCTCTGCAGTTCTAAAACCAGGAAGGGAGTTTGACTTTTTTATAAAAATGTTTTATGACGTGCTCCCAATATTTCTACAGTGATTCTGAAGTTGTTTCACAGTTAAGAGCAGTAAATAGTATGTTTCAGACTTTTCCTTTAGCCCAACTCATGGGTTTATTATTGGCCTAAGATAAATCTCTTATTATAATCTCTACTATTATAGAAGCTTAGTGACTTTGACTTTAACTTCTTTCTCATTAGGCTTTTGTTCTTGCTTTGTTTTCGAATGAATAATTATAATTTATCAATCATTTAACACGTTTATACGTGTTTTGCACTTCCTAAATTCCCAATACTTTGGACATGGATAGAAAGTTTTAACTGATGGCAAAAAGAGACTATATCATTCATCATGGATTGCTACATTTGTCTCAAACATGTGATACAATGATTTAACAGCCCAGTAACACCTTCTGCAGCTACTGATCTGTGAAAGCTTGTATCTAAGCAGTTTGCTGAGTTTTCTTTGTAGATGTATTCACCTTCCCCATGAGCTAACCAGGCAGTCAGCACGTCTCATGTTGAAAGCATCCGTACTGCTCTCTAGTCAGAATCAGTGTTCTTCCAATAGAGCATTAATTCTAAAATGTACAAAAATCAATGAAGTGTCTTCATCGAAAGCAAACCTCCCAAAGCAAATCCTGCCCGTCAACAAATGACACATCCATTATAGATAAAAGAAGCTTTTACATTATTTGACTATGGCGGGCTGCTAGTTGCTTCTCCTGGATACTACGTGTCATTTTTTTAAATTTATACTTAAGATCACATATTAAAACAAATGGGTCAAACAACACAGAGGTAATTAAAGAGACATTTAAGGGCTATCATTTTTCTGGGTTCCTGCACATGGAAATAAAAATCTAGTGTCATTATCATAGGCTTATATAATTCAAATGTGTGTCTGGAAAAGAGACTGCAGCTGGGTAGGAAAGGCTATTTTAGTCTTTGGACATAGCAGTTTTCTCTTCTGCTTCCTGACTGATATCCTCATCTTCATTTTCCTTCTCATGAACAAAACGCTGGCGTGGTGTGGTGTGGCGTGCCTATGAAACGCTTATTATAACCATGAATTTCCAGAAAAAGGATATTAATATTAAGTAATCATTCCAGCATGTAACATCTCATAGGGTGTCTGTGGAAATGTGTTAATACAGATTGTTTTCCCTACTGGACTGGAAATGGAAACGCCAGTCGAGCCGAGTACTGCATGTCAGTACTGTTTGTCAGATTATGGAGGAAAAAGCATTCAGCAAGTCGCTGGGTTTCTTCTATTTTCTGCTGTGCCAGAGTCATGGTCAATTGAACTTTAAATGATCAATTTGGAAGCAAAGGGCCTGTGATCAATGCACTAATGGTGGAAATACCAATGTTCTGTCTCCGTGATGTAAGAGCGCTGAAACTGGCTCTGACAGCCTGTCTTTCAGGCCCGCTGCTTTCCTCTCCTTGAGAAAAAGCCTCATCAATGTGCGTCAGTGTGTCTGCATGTGTGTGGATATGGAAGAAGTTGGCACACCGCATAAAAGATTTCAGATTTTTATGGTGAGAACATGCTGTGAAAAAAAGGAGCAAGGCAAGAACACGTGCACGTACACATGCGTACCAGAGAGAGTCCATCAGGGACAAATTTACATCACTGGATGCTGCATATTTTTATTGAACACATTTCCTGCGAGAAATTGCCTTGATTGTTTCTGTATATTGCAGCTTAATCAGTCATAAAGAAAAACACACTGCAGACTATTGCCAATTTTGTGCTTTGATATTCTTATGAAGCCAAACACCACAGAGTAACTACAAGATTTCACTGATCAAAACAGCGCTAGATCACAAACATGACACAGAGGATCCTTCAAGTCATTCATCGTTTTGAAAACATACTAAAATTGGCCTTCTTCGTGAAGCACTTCTTTTTTTCAGTTCCACTAATTCTTAAAGAAATTTAAGAAACAGTTTCACTGCTTTGAGAACATTCAAAGCACTTGCTAATAAAGAAATAAATACATTTCACAACTGCAGTGCCAAAATTAACCTTAGGAAAAAAAAAAAACATAAATACAAAATGTTGCCAGATACATCCATCATAAATATTAAGACACCATTCGGAAGTCCAATGAAGCTCTATGGGGGCAGGAGGATTTGGCAGATTCACAGTAGAGGTGAGATGGAGGTAAACGAAGGGAGGAGAGTAAAGCACAATGAATCAAACAGCAATCAGTCAGTGCATGGGTGTCTGTAGTTCCTGTGTTCTCACCATCGCACAACCTGGCTGCTGTAGTCCTCTGTGGTGGCTACCTCTTCTACCACCTTCACCTCCTCTTCCTCCTCTTTTTCCTCTTCCTCCCCTCCTCCTCCTCCTAGTCTCCACAGCTCAGCTAGATAGGTCCTGTGCATCCGCTGCCTCTGTTGTCTCTCCTGCCTCCTCCTCAGCCGCTCCTCCTGGTGCTGCTTCTGGCGGTTGTACTGGTAGCGCCGCAGGAAGAGCTCCTTGGCGTACTCATAGAGCTCCATGTCAAGGGCGTTCAGCCCCTCAATACGCCACCGCACTTTCTCTGTGATTCCTACACTGGCTGCACGCGTGCTGTTGATCTGCGTGAAGGCTCGGATGAAGCGCAGGCCGAACGTCCGCTCAAACAGGTACTGCGTCTTACGTTGGAACTCTGTCAGGCCAAAGAAAGCCATGTTGCGCAGGTTTGTCTTGGCGCTGGCGAGCAGCTGGTGGCCTCGCTCCAGCTCGCTCATGGAGGACATGTTGTAGCAGCCCACCAGGCTGAGGTCCGCCAGCATGCGCACCTGGCGGTTGTTGGCGAGGTTAGAAGGGCAGTTCATGAAGTCTACCAGGGGCACGCCGGTCCAGTCTTCACCGCTGTAGCAAGCGGGCAGTTCGTCCTGAGTGGGTGGGCGTCCATCACACATGTGGAGTGCTGTTTTCCAAGTGGCCCCACGCTGCACGTGCTTCCACTCACTGAGGTAGCGTGACACAGGGTCACGTAGCATGGTGATATAATAGAAATTCCTGCAAAGACAGACAAAGACATGCATGAGATAAGGAATCTGTTGAGTAAATTATCTCAAAGATCATCTCTGTCTTCACTCTGTTATTTTAGAAAACACTCCCTATAGTAACAAACAGTTTAAAAGTGCCCAAGTGATTATTCATCTCAGTTTATCTTAGCATAAGGATAATGAACATTGTAAACTGCTAATGTAACAGGTGTTATATGTTGTTAGTACAGAAAGACTGTAAAAGACTGGTTGTAAAATCACCAGATTATTTTTATTTTGTTTATTCTTTGGTTTTTAATGCCAGGCAAAGCTAAATGTTGCTGCTTATAGACTCAAGAGTGGCATCTACTATCTTCCTATATGACCATTAGCAAAAAATGTGCATTTTACAAAATGTCAAATGTTTCTGCTTCAAATCAGCACACTTAAAAACTATTCTCATGTTGACACATACATTTGTTACATTTCCTTTTGTCCCATAGTTTAGCAGAGCAGACAAGACTGTAGATGGTTGCAGATTATATTCATTACTGTTGCAATTGTATGGTTAATATAAATTGCTTTTCAGTCAGACAGCCTCAATATTTTCTTTAAAAACATCTATCAACTGGATTTCAACTGCATACATTTTCTTATGGTTTCTTCACAGTGAATGATATAAAGGTTGAACAAACTGTCTGGGAAAACACCATGAGCCACATTTCCAGCACAGTGAAAGAGAATGAAACTACACATCAGCTATCTCATATCCTGCAGTTAAAAAAAAGAAATCTGAGCCGGAAGAAATACCACAACGCTCAAAGTATATAGAGTGCACTGAAAGTATGATTAGAGTTTAAATGAAAAACATCATGGAGTGCATCTAAGGGTGTTAGAGAATAATGATAGAGAATGCAATGCAAACCATGCATGTATGGCATTTAATATCCTGAAGATTATTTTTGTTTTTGTCACACCAATTTGCTCCAGCCTACCTCTGGTAATGACTTTTTTATTCGTCTCCTGTACCTTTCGTGTTTCTGGATCACTCTGATCTGCCACGAACACTGCTTCAAAAATGTCTCTAACCCAGCCACACGGAAACCTTTCAACTAACATACACATCTTTCTACTCTTATCTATTGAGTTCAGCGATGACCGGCATGACTGAAGGAGTCAGCACCAAGGGAATTTCAGCATTTTCAAAAAGTTTTTCAAAAGGTAAACAAGATAGATAAAAGGGAAATTGAAAACGTTCATCTTGTGCGCAAAGAGCACCATGACCTTACAGTGTCAAAACGAATATAAAGCCTAAATAAAAAGCCAAACATTTCACTTCTTTCATTCAACAGGACTGCAGTTTACCTTCTGGAAGCTTTCAGTCAACAGCTAAATAATTCAAGGACATTTTACATGTTCTGGAAGCTTGTCTCAAAGTCCTGTTACATATGGATAGTTTTTAATACACAACACGTGATCTTTTACTAGGTTCTGCATCCCAACCCTATGCTCTACTACTGAGTCACCAGGCCCCCTACTTACTAGAGATGAAACATTGTTTCAAATTTTGAATATTACATGACATGCAGTAGCAATCATGGACCCTCGTTTAGGCAAACAGACCAAACAAGCCCCCCGAGCAGCTAGAAGAAGCTCTACTTTTATTTAAAACCAAAAATGAGTGTGAAACTGGTGTCATTTAGGCTCCATTGTAAGGAATGACAGCTGCCGTTTTGTTAAAAGCGCTGCAATTTCAACAGATGCCTACCTCGGTACATGGCTGCACTATTTCAACAAACAGTTCACTGACCCATATCAAATAATATCTATGGAGGACAAGTTATCTCCAGGCCACTTGTGTACAGACTTTGTTACTGCTGTCTCGCTCTGATAACATACAACATAAGTCAGTCCGTCAACATGTCAGAGCTGGCACCTGGTTGGGTAGTAGCCTGTTGTTGGACTGTGGATGGTTGAGGGGGCTTTCATGGGCCATCAGACCTGCGGGGGAGTTGCGTGGTCTGGCATGCTCTCAATAAAATTAACAATTCTGTATGTCTTACAGTGATGACATATTTTCCTGCAACGGGAATGCATTAAGATGCATTAGCATTTACATTACAAAAACTGTGGGCAGATGTGTTCCAGACCATCTAAGCAGTGGTTTCAGTGATTGGATCACAAGCCGTCTTGGTGATTCTTAACAACTGTATTTAGCTCAGTCCACTTGGGATCCGATCACCCTAAATGCATTCTTAAACCAAGTGTAAATGGGGTTTATGAGTATCCGGCTGCGGCAGTTCGACGAATAATGAATGTGGTCACATGAGGAAAAGCTCGCTAAGCTTACTCAACAACAAGCAGCATCTGCAGCACTACGTGACACACACGCTAAGCCCAGCATCTGCCACAATGACTCCAACACTGCTCAAATCCAGAAAACAATATTGTGCTACTAAGCAATGTGCTGAACTCCAGGCTCTGGACTTTGCACCAGATAAATAGCAGATGTTATATTTGATAGGACAAGTGCATTGTGTACAATTTAAAAAATAACAAATTAAAAAAATACTTTCATTAATATCATACCTTGAACTTTTTTTGTTGACAATATTTTACTGTGAGTTACTGTGAGTGTTTTAACAGTGGTTTACCATTTGATTATCTCTCCTTGTGAGAAACTCTTTGGCTAAGGAGAAACCAGATCACGGCTTTGAAAAAATCAGTTCCCTTATGGTTTGTGGGTTTCTTTGTGTACAATACATCACACACCTGAAAGTGCGTGACTGTGTGATCGCACTGTCCCACTGTAACTAGATGAAAGCAGGTTTGGGTGTGGACTATGGGTGTGGACAAAAGCTATGCCAAGATGCACTTGCACCTTTTATCTATTAAAATACTTAATACCTTAATATGTTACAAAATAGAATAAAATGTTTACAGATCCCTTATTATCCCTTATTTGACTTTTTCATGGCCTTGTGGCATATTATTTTTCCATAAACTATGCTTCAACATTTGGATCATGTTTTACCAAACCTTTGCACATGTGTGTTTTTGATTCCTAACAAAAACTTACTCCAGGAAATACTAAAAAATAAAGGGTATATTAAGTTACTACTTTTAGGGGCCCTGGTGGCTCAGTGGTAGAGCATTGGCTTGGGATGCAGAAGGCAGCAGGCTGGAATCCCGCCCCACCAGGCGTGGCCCCGCCCAGCCACCAAGGGCCACGCTGGTGCCGAGCACGGATAAAATGGGATGGCTACAGCAGGAAGGTCATCTAGCGTAAAACACATGTTAAATGAACATGTGGAACCCATTCCACTGTGGCAACCCTGAAGGGAGGAGCTAAAAGCCGTTGATCTTTTTTTATTTACTATTTTTACACTGACATGATACATTCCATTTAAATGCATTAATCACTATTGGTTAAATCTCCTCATTTTGAATCTTAAGTATGTATAAAAAACAGTCCTGCATACATGTGAAAATTGGGGGTTTTGTAACAAAAGCATTTGTACAGCTGTAATTGTTTAAATTTCACTGCTAAACTGAGAAATTTGAACAATTGAGAAAGAACCTGCCTTACTAAGCCCAGCCAAACAGCTTTAAAAGGGCCACAATTTAACAATTATCACCAGATGGCAGATATCAATCAGCTGTACTATACTATATACTTAAGTGATTGCCATGATGATATCATGGCAGAACACACCCTCAGAAAGGCACACCACCCAGAGATAATGGCCACCCACAATGGAAGCTAAGTGAATTACCCTGCCATCTTGCCAGGTTAGACGGACGGCACTAGGTGGATGGACACGGACAAGTGCCTCAAACAGCGGGCTTTGTTGTACTTCCTGGAAAACAGCTCTCTCTTTTCCACCTCCCGTTCCTATCATCTGTCTGTACAGCTAGCTGTGAGGCAGCAAGATCAATAAATGTTCATGCTACCCCGCCTTTCTGTGTTCGTGCTTTCATCGTGACCTATTGACATAAAGCAGCAAAAGTCAAAGCTCTCCCCTTACTTGTGTTAGGGACAGAGGCAGGGTCAGATTGTGAGGGTTAACACTAATTAGGCTACATGATGGATGAAATGGCTGACTTTTTTTTTCATGTTTCTTATTTCAAATGACAGTTTTTATGTCTCACTTTCATAGAGAACATTTATAACTTTCACTAAAGTACAAAGTATGGCCAGTAGGAGATGTTTTATGGTTACATTTTGATGCCAAATGCCGGAACTTCTTTCAGCATTTTAGCAAGTATTTTATTTATAGAAAATTGAATGACTTACAATACACCTTCATAAACCTACAGTAAGTGACTTTTAGTGACTGGAAACAACACTGACAAACTATGTTAGCATCTTTTAATGTTGATACAGCAAACATATTAGTTTCCCAGTTAGACATGACACAACCCTGAGCATTTTTTGAAGTCATGTTTCCTGCCAGGTGATAAACGTAATATCAATATAACTCTTGTTTAAGCTCCACTTTGGTCTCCACCAACGCCTAAGAAAAATAAAGTAGGCTACTATGGCAATACTCTGAAATTACTAAAGGTTGCAGCACCCTTGTAGTGAAAATGCAGTGTCCCTGCACATACCTCTGCGCAACTTCAGAAAACCAACATGCTCTTCCCATCTGCCAGCACTGGCACCAGTTACTAGTCATAATAATAGGGTTTAAATTTTTTTTGTCAATGATGACATCAGGGAAATATTAAACATGGTGTATGCTACAGTTAGAATGTATTATACCTAAATATATAATGCAGCTCCTGTCATAAACCCCTAGATTATAAAATATTCTATAGATCTTTAACAAGACTCAAATTAATTCTGGTTAATACATCACATTAAAACCAAATCTATTTCATGAATTTATGTCTGACAACCAAAACAGAAACATCTAAGCAAAAAAGTACATAATCGATTCTACTGCATTAAAACATAATAACTGACCACAGAGAATAACAGAGTGGTAGTCTAACAACTGTGTGCCACCACATTGCACGTTGACATTAGATCAGCAAATAAATCACTTGGATATTTTTCCACATTCAGCAATCTGAGTGACTGAACATGTACTAGGGTGGGAGGAGAGAAACAATCAAGTGGGAGGTTCATTCAAATAAGGCAGCACAGGCATTTTGGAAAATGTGTTTTAAATGTGTGCTGAAAATAGATTTCTCAGAACCACATCTTTCTGGCACAGCCACTTGCTTTGCCTCAGACATTAACCAGACTCCATTTACGTGTCATCATACCATAATTGGTAAACCCATTTAGTACTATATAAATGTCATTTTTAGGACACAGGTTGTTGTTTCATGGTGGCACTCAAACTTTAAATGGATGCATGATTGAATTGTCTCTGCTTTCCCTTGTATTGCAGTGTATCTTTCATAGCATGGCTTTATGCAAAAGCATTAACCCATGATAAACAGCAATCACAGTTCTTTTCATCCACTTCTGGATTTTAGAAGGTATGGGCTACCTTTCGAAAATGTGTGTAGGTTGAACATATACAGCAAAGGTACATTTTTGGTTTTTGGTATCTGTACACAGATACTTTTGTAAATTGCATTATAAAAACAATGGTAATAGTCGTTAGTGAAAATAAGAGCTCTTGTTTTAATGGGTGAATGACATGGAAAAGTATGTTTAAATAATGTGTCTATGGTGTCTTTATGATCCACCCTTCATCGAGGCTCCAGGGGATTTCCAATCTGTCATTAACAAGGATAGTGTCCATTAAGACTCTTGTAGACTTAGGCAGGTGATGAAAATCACAAATTTCCTCAATATATCTGATGCTGCAGTACAAAATGTTCCATTTGCATTAAAAATGCACCAAAGCTGATGTAAAAAGCCTACAGATCTAAGGAGCAATGACAGCAAAGTTACTTTTATCTAAAACTGGTGATAAGGATTTCCTGTACTGAAGAAACTCCAGTAACTCTATCTCTTTTACTCATTATATCACCCACTATAGTTTGTTCCTTGCTTGTGTGTAAGCTCTCTGCCCAGCAGCTTTCAAGTAATTCCAGCCTGAATGGGACAAAGTGGGAACATTTTCAGCTGCACACCTGGTTGAATGCTCTCGAACAGATTTGAGTGAACATAGAAAATGTTGACACTAGTGTCATTTAAAAGCAGAATCGTCAGCACACAACCATGCATGAGTGTGATCATGTCAGGTTGTCCATAATGGTAAAGTTAAATCAGCTTGTCACATTTTGCAACAAATCAATCCCAACACCTCATTCATGCCCTTCTTGCTGCCTGTCACCTTTCCCCATACAGCAAACTTGCAAACACTATTGATTGGCCTCTCTCCATCTCTCCCCCGATGGTCCCTCTCCCACTCTCTAAATCACCATTAAAAAGCTACAGAGGAAACTCACAGCAAAAGATCAATAACTGCCTTGTTAATTCGCTCACTGCCATCAAGGACAGCATCAGTCTCATGATAAAAGCCTTGATGGAAACTATTTATGCCACTGAAGAAACAGGCCATAGAAAAATAATTTCAATTTCATTTTTTACATCATTTTGCTTTGGTGGAGAAATTTCTGGAAAATTATTTCATTACTCCAACTCAACTTCACACTGGTCCAATGAATGCGGTCAATGAAGGATTGCTTTCCAAGCCATTTCTATCAGCCAAGTTGGGAGAAGAGACTTTGAAAACAAGCACAGGGCTGCCCATTGATTTCGCACTGAAGTCAGGGTGTTGATAACTCGCACAGTTGGAGCAAATCCATTTTAAAGGTGTTTCTGTGCCCACAAGGGATCCCCTAACCACTGCCTCTGAGAGGGAATTACTGTCTGATATGAAAAAAACCCTCAGTCATCTCAATCTCTAGTCACACGCTGTTTTTAAAAGTTCAATTTTATCTTCCTAAAATCACTTTTAAATGCCCCCTTTGGTTGTGATAATGATTGCTTCAGTAAAAGTTTTGGTGTGTGAATCACACTTCATTTATCACATTGAACAGAGAGAATAAACTTATCTATTAGAGGAACAGGAGCACTGTAGAAATATCTTAAATTTAATCTTTTAATTATGTACGTTTGAGATAATATCACTTGTTTCTAATGTAAAATACTCTCAGTATACCCTTTGTTTTTGTCTAAAATCTTCATTAAACAGCACAATTTTACTGATTAAACGTTTCCCCTACTACCAGATAAGCAGGTACAGCTAATGAATGGATGCATGAACAAAACTTTTCCAATCGGCTTCTTACCATGAGTAATAGGCTCCATGAAGAGCACATCTTATTTTGGTTCTTTTAAATAAGATGATGTTTCTGTCATACTGTTTTTGAAGTGGGCGGGGCTCCTTTAGAAATAGGTGATGTCACATATTATCTTACTAGGTACCAAATACAATTAAGCAACATTAAGAAATTAAGTAAAATATCTGTTATCTTTTTACTATGTTTCAGGTTATAATTTTGCAGACTGGCTTCATTGAAACATCTTGCATGGCTACATCTAAAAGTGATGGACGTTATATTAGTCAAAAACAGGAAAATAACCGAATTAATTATTACAGAACCCTAACAATTCAACAGAATTGTTAACCACAACATATCATTTTGCCAGTTCTCGCACTGAACGTACAGCAAAAGAGGTTGCCCACCTTATTTTTAACCAATGACATTGAATCTTTACTATGCACATGCATGTAACTTGCTTCTATGTATAGACCATGGAAAGAAAACTAGAAATTGGACTGTAACAGAGCACTCAGTTCACTGCTATAAAAGATGTTCTGTGATGCAAAATATGCTTGTTTTTTCCACATTATGAGCATAAAAATTAACTAAACCATCTGAATGCTTTGCCTTTTTGGGCTTACAAGGAATGCGTACTAGTGCTTTTCTACGGTGGCAAGCTGGGACAAGCAGGGACTTTGTTTATTTGCACACCTGCTTAAATCCCAGATACACTATCACTTAAAGTTATGATCAATTTTTTTCCAGTGCACACATGAGGTAGAGCAAAGAAAGAAAATCTCCCTGTGGTGAGAGTAGTTCATGTTAAATTGCAAACAAGATCAATTACTGTTGTTTGTTTATGAATTTTATTGCACGGTGTTTTTTGCATTTTTTTGCCCGAAAAGTAAGTTCAAGGTTCAAAGTTCAAGTTACAAGTAAGTCCAGGAGGGTATGGTTGGGCACAAGGGTGGTCAGATGCACAACATAGAGGCACATTATACCTCAAATAAAGCTCAAAATGTCTTGTTAAAATGGGCAGCAAAAAGGCAAATTGCCACATTAGAATCTCAGCAACAGGAACATACACAGCCTTTAGCTACTGCATTTGGCAAAGCATATAAAATATTTGGTTTTCAGCTTAACTTGACTGTGGGTGAATGGAAAACTACTGGTAAGCAGCAGTTACAAATAGGGAGAGCTAAAAAATTGCAAAGGGGCACAAATTTGAAAATAAGTAGATAAGACTGGATTTAGAAAAATAAAATGGGAATATCAGAGGTGAATATGGAGCAGCAGCAAGTGTGAATGTTAAAAGGGATGTAATCTAGATGACTCAGTCAAGATGCACAGAGTAAGTCTGATCACATCCATCTTCAGAGCAAGAGGTCAAGCGGGATCCATTTCCACTCATCCGATTCTCTCTTGTACTAATTTAATCTTTGTATGCCAATTACAGGCAAAATGATCCCAGTCCCCATCTGCACACATCAAGTTCACTATCCTACAAGCAAGCATAGATATACACACACAAAAACCACAACACAATCCGCTCTACTTCAAAATTATCCATTAATGGTGCACTTTCCCCTCTAGAGCATTACCCAGTTGTCCAGACCATCAGTAGGTAACATTAGTTGATAAATCATACAATCAAGTGAATCAGTCACAGTGTACATCAAGCACAGATTGAGAAGGGGAGTATGAGAGGAATGATGAGCAAAGAGACCGTTGCTGCAGTGTGATCTTCACTGGCTGCAAATATGAGATGCTATTTTTGGTGATAAAGGAAAAGCCCCTGGGATGCTGGTGTGGAGATGGGGGAACTGAGAACACTTCCAGAAAGACGAGGTGTCCAGACAAGCAAGGGTGTGAGATTTGGTTTAGCTGAAAACTAGGTGATAGACTTATGTGAGGAGCTGCAGCCAACATACACTTTAACAAATTAAATTATGCAGTGTGTGTCAGGGTTCAGTACAAAATGAGGTATCATCTTTGCATTGAACATTTTCCTCTGGAGATAGAATCATCCATCTGTATTTATCAAGATGTGGCTTCATTTTGGGTAGGAAAGGTACATGCTTTCTAAAGTTCCTTGAGTTCATTTGGTTTTTAAACACACCCACGACATGTATAGTGTCAAAGACCTTCAGATACACAATGACCTGGCGTGTGCAGCTTAGCGTCTTAGCCTTAACCTTTGCTTGACATCTTAATCTCTACAGCTTTGTGAAGGTGTCAGTCAGTCTTCTAGGTCCATGTAGATATGGAAAGGATAAATGGGAGACTGTGCTCTGCAAAGGTCACATCTACCCACACAAACTACTGAGGAATTTCTGAAAAGTATTCCACTTTTTAGTATTATGTGAAAGCTGCTTCCAACACTGTACTGTATGTCCTCCTACAGCACTTTAACACAGAGTCTTTGAAACCTGTGAGTGTTTTATAGCTTGTAACCTTTCTATAATTATAACTCTGTAAAATAACTTATCTGTCATCCATACTACAAAAAGTCTGACAGCACAAAATAGAACCTGTGAGGCTTTTTGATGGATAGCATATAACGATTAGTCTAGCAGAGACTTCCCCCCATCATGTTTTTTTCTCTTAACAAAATGGAGGCTCAGTTTTGTAAAAAAGGCTTCTTTGTAAATCTAGACTTCTGGATTAATCTCCCCTTCCTCCTCCCTCATATAACAAAACCTGTCTTAGACTGCCCCTAATCCCCCTAAGGAGTGTGGAGATTACCAAGATCCTCTGAATATCTCACATTTCTCACCAGAATACAAGACACTGCTTGCTGTTATGAACGGAGTGTGCTTAGGGGTTTGAGTTAGCAGAAGTTCTTAGTTTGTCTCTGCAACAATTAAATGATCTCCAAACATCCAAACCTAAACATAAATAAAAAATTGTCTTTTTATTTGGTTTGCTCAATAATCAGATATTTAAAAAATATTATTATAATAAAATAATATTTTATTCTTTTCTTATAATTATGACTAGGAACTATGATTATGGATAAAATAAACATTCTTAATTATGATCCTGCATCTGAACAACTGACTGATATGTGAAGCAGAGAAGTCAAATGATCTGATCATAACAAAGACAATTAAAGCCTGTAGTTTGAGTTAACACATCGTAAATGGTTTATATAGGTCATATAAAGGTCATATAGTGTCTGCTGAGCTTATCAGTGCAGTGTATTATGGGATAAAATGTGACAGGCTGTTAGTTTAAAATTAAAACAATTCAGTGATAGTAAAATCTATTAGAGTAAGCCTGTAAAGGGGGGGACATTTTTTAACATTTAAGCAAACTGTTATTTACTTTTATTCCTTGAGTGCTAGTTAAGACGATTAACATCATCCTAATATCTGACAGCTAGTAACAAGTCTAGTTAGCAAATATCTCATCTCGGTCTTCAGTACTGACCTGCCAAGTAAACATTTTAGCAATGAAACTTTGCAGTGACTTGTTTTCTGTATTGTGTTCATTAGTCTGTTATCTGTCTGACTCTGGTGATCTTTAGAATTTTGAGTATCAAACCAATGTAACATAATACGAGTACTAATTTTAAAGATAAACCTAATTTTAGAGGATTAGTGTCACCTTGGTATCAGTATCAATATTTCATAAACCACAAGGGAGTTCAAAGGTCATTCTGCTCTAAGTTGGGCCTAATTGTTAAAATTATCACCATTCTGCTGGAAGGAATGTGATCAAGGTCAGAACTGACATAAAGGCACAGTGGATACAGTCAAAACTTATCATTTGCTAAGTCATGCGAAAAGGTGATAAATCCAACCAGACGTCATTGACGGGCTGGTAAGAACAAGTTGTGTCATGGGTGTGAAGAGACACATACACACACACAAATATATATATATATATATATATATATATCCGCATGATGAGCACATCTAACGTCTACACCTCATTAGCAAACATTTGATGTCACTGTCTTGGCTGCTTCCACTAGGGGTATTAAGCCAGGGTTGTGTAAGGATATAAAGTACTAACAAAGACAGAATGCTAGCTGAAGAGATTTTTATGCTTCATCAGCCTACATCACAACATCAGGCTGCAGTATAGGATCTCCCAAAAGACCTGTACATTCACCCTTTACTAAAAATAAAACTCTGGTGTCAGGTACTGTACATATACTTTTCCACCCACAAGAAGTGACGAATCATAACTTGAGTCAAGTGCAAACTGTCTCCTAAAGTAAGAAACGTACACAATCCAACTGATTTTAGATTGTTAGCCTCTTTATGTTGTTAAAGTTTTTCTTGTCAACTTGTCAACTTTCTGCATATTGTTACCAATTCTCAAGCTAATAGTGCCATTATCATCATCAGTAATAGGACATCATTGCCAAATTAACAGCTACAACCACCTTAACTATGTCCAAAAAGAACTGGGCTAATTAGACTCAGGCTGATCTGTGTCTTGGCCGGCCTGCATTCTTTGCTCTAATCTGAAATAATGAGGTCAGTAATAAGGTTACACTCTCTGACTGCTCAGTGTGAGGCTTACCGCTGAGGACGAATGGGGCAGCCTGGCAATGGAAGCAGGTTTGACGTCTGGCCTTTCAGCAATTTTGTAACCTGCTGTGATGTGAATGCTGTAGCCCCATGCTGCGAGCAAAGCCCCACAGGAACTTTTGACCAGCGGTGTGCCTATCCAAAACTACTTGACATGGCCACATATTCAAGTGAAGTTTGTGCATTAGCAGGGAAATTGCCAGACAAAAAAAGGGTGGATGGGTCAATGCAGCATATGCTACTTATGTCAGAGTGAATTGATAAAGAGGAAATAAAGAGCAAAGGAAAAGAAAAATCAACAGGAGTTTAATTACTAAATTCAATATGATCTTCTAATAAATATGTTGTGATAACATCCATCACCATCAATTTGCTGTCCACTGAACAAGAGCTAAATACATCCAACGGCTCTAGCTTAACCAAGACGTGTCAAAGCAATGCACCAATTCTTATAAAGCATCACTATAGCGGAGCTTTAACAAAACGAGATCTGGTTGCTATGCCAACTCCTTTGGTAACCAAGGAGCTAATTAGTGATCATTCTCTCACTTTCTTGGTTTTTCTTTTTGTCCATGTATCGACTTTGAAGAAACTTTTCATAAGTAAACAACTCACAATTACACGAAAGAATACTGTATTACCAAATTCATTCAGATTATGAATTATTTCCATCTATTATATTGTAAGTAAACCTAGGTTTTTTTGTATTATAATGCTGTATTTCATATATTTGCAAGTGTTTTTAGTTTTTACACTGGTCGAGTGTGTAGGAGAGAGGTGATTTCAAGGTGACTATGAAGTGCTCAAAAGCAGACAGATGGTGCTTCTGTATTCAGAACACACCAGTAGGACAACATACACCAAATGTGCACAATATTAATCTTTTTATGAAGAACAGTAATAAGGTGAATTGAGAAAAAAACTGATCTGTTCATTTTACAGTGATCATAAGCGGGGACAGATGTTTTCACATATAACAAAAATGTAGATTGGTAAAAGCTCTCAAAATATTCTGTACATTCAGTGTACATTGAAGTAATTTTCACCTCATTACACAACATCCCCCTGACCCAAATACATATATTTCATCAAGGGCCAACAGGGAAATGAGGCAGCAGCAAAGGAAGTAAGTAACGTGGTGACATAAATACGTTAGTGGTTGTCTAGAAATGTGACTAATATATTAGATAGGTAATAGTTATGCATATGTGTTTAAGCAGAACTTTACTGTTTGACTGCTTTATATACAGTACAACCAGGTAGTTGATAGTCGTTGGTTGTTATCACAGGATATAGCTCAGGGGGCATGGAATGAGCAATTTATTTATTGCATTTGCAGCTCTTCTTGGAAATATGGAAATATGATAAAAGGCATTGAAAAATATGAAAATATTTAAATTGTGGCATCACAAAATATGTATGTAAAATATGTCTTTCAATACCTGCTTCTACTGTGTGTATTGTCAATTTGCAAATCCATCCACAAACTCAAGCTTCTTGAGGTCAAGCAAGACTATACCAATAGATCTGTGTGGACCAATGACTGTAACCTTTCTCAAATTAATACAGGAAACAAACAAAAAATATCATATTTCCATCATGTTCTCCACAGTTGTTCCATAAATTTACTTTATTAAATTAAATTAAACTAAATTTTATATCATCTCGATAAGTTTTCTCGTTATTTAGCATTCTAATGGCACCCAAAAGGGGAATTAGTCCAACCAAATGTTTATCTCAGTCCTCCCACAGTCAAAAACATTCATTCAGTGTTGCACCTACACAATAGATACAACGAGTACAGGGTTAGATTTGTCCAATACCAGTGAGTTTTTGCCACACAGTGTTTGTATTATTTATACATACCGATTGGGTCACTGGGTCAAAGACCCTACTTTTACTCACCTATGGTACTGAATAAATTTAACCCATTTTTGTTTAGGTGCTAAAATAAATATTTCCCAACCAGAAATTTAGACTGTAAAATCTTCACATAAAATATTGTATAGACGAAAACATTTGTTAGCATTTGTTTTGCTAATTCAAAGTTTTTTGGGGGAAAAACTACATTCAACCTAGCTATGGACATCTGCACTGTTGCAATAAACCTAAATATCTAAAAGGTTCCAATCCCCCCCAAAAAATATTTAAAGCTACAGTACAATAATTAGGAAGTTACAAAACTCACCAACCAGGCAGAAAAAGAGTGGCATCCTTTTATTGGTGAGAAGAGTTAGCCTCACCCAAAAACCAGTAGAGGTGAATATTTCTGCACTAGGGTTAGATGGCTCAATAGGTCTCGGTCACAGAAGCCTCCCACAGCATCTCTATACATAGATACGTATTGGAGGATATTTCTACATAAATAATAATTAGGAACAATTACACACTGTAGCTTTAATCTTAAGTTAAAATATCTGAAAAATGAATCTCTATACCACAGTATACCGTATAGTGCTGACATTTTCTTCCGAAATTTAGTAAATTAGTAGTTTGAAACTGAAAATGTAAATACGAATAAGTACTCATACCTCATATTTATCAAATACTATAGGTAAAATAGGTTACATGCTCCCTGTATGGTCTAAATAATGAGATTCCCTTCTTTTATTCCTGTCTGCACTCCGTTTGCTATGTAACTGGTGTAAGATGAGGGCCGTTCTTCAATATCAACATGCTTTCAACAATTTGGATTGTCTTTTGCTAGGAAAATTGCTTTCAGATGGTTGAGACAAATACTCTCAATGATTATGTTTTAACCTAAGGTACTAAGTTCAGTGCAAAACAATACAGTATGTGTAAGTTGGGAAAAACTATAACACTCTTTAACCTCTCTTAACCTCTCTTATGAACAGAGGGATCAAGAGTGAAAGACAAATGCATCAAAGCAGAGTGATCTTAAAGAATAGATCAGCATTGCATTAAATATTGTAGTAAGCTGAGCTGTAACAAGGCTTAGTAGCACACACACTGATACACGCTGTTCCATTCCCTCTCTACTGTTGTAATTTTGTGTGTCACAGTCCATCATGGAGGAGATACATGGCCCAAAGTGACAGGACAAGACCCTTTCAGATCTGGTAAAACCACACTATAAAACCTCATGGCAACACACTATTGAGTACAGAACAAGCTCAGCAAAGTCTTTATTCAGCAGTTTTAATGTGCAATGAAAGGTTGCCTTCACTTAAATGTTTGTCTATTTCCAGGCAGATCGGTGCATGCGATAGTTCCCTGATATTCTTCCTTAAGTGTGTGTGTGTGTGTGTGTGTGTGTGTGTGCGTGGATGCCTGCGTGCGTGCGTGTGTGCATGTGTATGTGTGTGTGTCGGTTTGTGTGTGATTGTGTGTGTGTGTTTGTTAACCAGGCATTATTATCCCCTGCAAATGAGAACTTCTTGTGACAGATTTGTGGCTGTTGAATGAGTTATGACTCACAACTCTTCCGATAAATTCATGGGCATAGAATGAGTTATGACTCATGGTGCATTTGGCTCCAATTTGATACTTTCTTCTAAAATATATACAGTATATATCCTTCATCTGGATATATGTAACGATTGTGCACACAAAACTTGTAAAAGCTGTAAGAATTTATGGTTCATCTGTGACTAAAAATTGAAAAAAAAAGATATGCATTGCAGCACATTAATCAATCGTTCAGCCATTAAACAAAGCAGATACACATTTGTCCTTGAGCACGACTTTGACTCCCTAAAAGCCACTCGCAAGCTGAGATGACCTCTGACCTCCCTGTGGAGCAGCCCTAGCTAAAAGAGTATTTCACTGCAGAGATCAATGGAGTATCACATTATCAGTGAGTACTGTTCAGTGTATTATCATATATCATATTGTCTGGTGCTGTGATAAGCCACAAAAAAAAAATCATTGTGTAAGCCAACACCTACAACAGTTTATCCAGCACTCCTTAACTCTGTGAGTGGAAACTTGATTCAACAATCAACACTCCCTATGTCATATTAAATAATAAAAAAGAAATTGACATATAATAGCTGGAAATTTGCTGCCTCGCCAGACTCGGTCAAAACTTACTTCTGTGATCAACCTTATGCACAGCAAAGTGCCAATGTTAATGAGTAGCATTTGACTGATTAATATATTGAGTTGACAAGTGTTGACTGCAGTGTTGTTGACTTACTCATAGTGCTGACATGGCTCTTAGGTGGCTCTTCCAAACTATTTTAAAGCATTAAATTAAGTCTGATGGCTGCCACAGAGGATACTTAATGGATTGGAAGGATTCGTGAAGGCACCCTGGGTCCTTGTCGACCCCCTTTAACGCTCTCAGTAACATATGGAGATTTGCTCTCTGAACCAACTGCAAGGCAAATTGGCTTCAACACGCAGGCAGCACACCTCAGAGGACCCTGGCCTTCTTAAGTGATTTACTCCCTTAAGCTTAGCTCTATTGCTTCTGTAATTATAGGAAATTGAAACTGACCTTCTGCTGCTAGCTGTTTCTTTGGCTGGTGTCGATGTGCCATGTGGTGTGCATGTTAACACTGCATCTTCAAAAGCTCTATATACTACATTACATGGCAGTAATCATAATCAACTAACTTAATGAACAACTATTCAAAAACATACTGGAACACTTGAAAATGGTGGTGGGAAAATGGCTCAAGGTTGTGTACTCAAATAGCTTGCTTTGTCTGACCAGCAGTCCAATCTAATAGTATTCAACTTATAAGGATGTAAAATAATGACTAGGCAGCAAAGGTTTTGCTATATAAATTCCTCACAACTCACGACTTTATTAAGTCTAAACGCTGAGTGTTTGTACTTGTTGGATTGGTAATTTGCTTCACTTTAATTAACATTTTCCTTGATCCACTTGTTAATCTGTTGAGTCAATCACTTATTTATTCATTTACTTTCTTGCTCACTCAGATCAGATCAGACTAACAGAGCAACTGACACAATGAGTGAATGAGTGAGCATTCATAAGTTAATGATTTATGGAATGCTTAATGCTAAGTAAATGGGTCTATGAACTAAAATGTGAAATTACTAATAAAATTAGTAAACTGGTGCATCAGTGAAAAAAATTGTGAGTGAGAAGGCTAGTAAGTCTACCCACTGAATGATAACATTGTCGCTCACTTGTTCACATATTAACGTAATTGCTGCTCATTGACAAAGGACTAAATTAAAATAAGCGACTTAATAAGTCACTCACTTGCACACTCTTTCATTCACTCTTTAATTTACTCATGTTACTTGTCATGTAGTGACTTATCAAGTGAGTGAGGAAACAGTTAAGTGACTAATTTAAAATAAATGAGTAAATGATCTTGTTCATCCACCTACTGAGTGAATTAAAATTAGTGATTGCGTGAATGAGACTGAGTGCGCGAATTAGTATTTGATCCATTTACTCACCCACCCAGTGCTGACAAAATGGTCATTTTACACCTTTATTTATGTATTCATTTGTGAATTTACTAAAAAAAAGGTGGGTGATTGTGGTCACTTATTCATTTAGGTTCATGTTTCTTTCGCGAAGTGAATGAGTGAATCGGTAAGTAAGCAAAGTAAGGAAATTAGAAGATAGGTGCATCAGTGAATAAAATGAGTTTGTAAGAGTGTGAGTAAGTGACTACAGGAATAAATCGGAAAATTCATGAAAATTAAATCAGTTTGGAACCCAGTGGATTAATTAGTAAAATAGGAAATGAATGAGTGAATAATTGAGCGTGACCTCATGGTCATGTGGAATGACTAAAGTTACCCTATTCCACGTTTGATTCATCTATTCGGTTGTAAATGGTTCTATACCTGTCGTGAAGGTCTCACCTCACCTTTTGTTCTCACTTTTGCTCGTGCTCTTCTTCTTGTTCATTACTACAGGAACACAGCTCGTGAGCTCGGTCCAGTCCGCGTGCAAGCCACAACTCCAGCCCGTGGAGAACCGGGAGAAGAGCCACGACTCGGCTTTACCGGGCCGGTGGCAGGTGCATTTCCTCTGGCCGGGCATGCAGTCGCAGGGCTGCTCCAGCTGGATATTTTTGACCAGGTGACGCCCAAACGTGGTCCCGCCAGTCTTCTGAATATGGAGGAAAACCATCACATCATCTCCGCGGATGTTGAAGTCGACGTGCCTGTCCAGGTCCCGCTCCGTGAAGTTAAATTTAGACGGGATTTTAGAGGGAAGCTCCTCGTCCGCCTCTTGCTCCGTGTAAACTAACTCCAAGCTCGATGAATAGCGCTGGAAAAGCCCTTTACCGTCAGCGGCGAAGTAGCAGGTGTTGCTGTCTGCCGGGCACACGTACTGGTAGCCGATCATTAAGAAGAGCACCGCCGCAATGGGAATGAAGATGAGTCTGTTGAACTTCTCCTCCATGGTGGCAAACAGTCAGTCACGCCGTTGGCACAAACGGTAACGTGATGTCCGAGTCCTCTTCCCCTCGTCTCATCCTGCACTTTCACTTCAGGCGGCTCCTGAAGTCCCAGCCGCAGGTAAGACCATGTCCCGGAGGGGCTCTTCTGACTGGCTTTGTCCTGCACCAGAACAGCTCCACTTTTTCAAACTTGAAGCTGCCACTAAACAGTCACTTCATTTCTAAAAGACTCAGACATTTTTCCTAAATTTGTCAGTCTAGTGGAAACAGTCTCGTCCAGTAATACTTCCTCTTAGCTCTAAACTGCACATGCCCGCGTGCGGAGCGCTCGCGCTCGGCTGTCCTGCCAAAGCCAAATGCTGATCGCTATCTGAGCCCGGAGCAGTAGCGACAAGCTCGGCGCATTTCGCACCATAACTTCCGGCCAGCGCCTTCAAATTAAAACCGATTATGTCGACAAGATTAAACGCATGGAAGAGTTTATTTTTATGACATCAATTACCATCAGTGCTAAATGGTAAATGGCCACTTATATATTACTTTTATCCAAAGCCCTTTACAATGTTGCATTCACCCGTTCACAGTCTCACACACTGATGTCGGTGGCTGCAATGCAAGATGCTCACCTGACCTTGGGGTTCAGTGTCTTTCCCAAGGACATTTTGACACATAGCTGGGACTAGTGACCCTGCTTAGTTGTTAGGAGCCTAGTGCTCCTAAAACTCACTTCTAACTGAATCTTTCTAATCTAATTTCTTATAATAAAATTGGTCCACATTGCTGGATACAGGACCGTAATCGGACATCTTAACAGTTATTTCCAAAACTATCCAACTATTCTGCACACTGCTAGGAAGAATATAAATCCAATAGACCACCATCATTTATCAACTTGATGTCCAGTTCATGAAATAACCTGAAGTTCAAATCATGCTCTGGAAGTATAGGATTATTTTTATTTTGACATTCAAATAAAACAGATTCCGGTTTCATTCTGCATGCGTTGACTCTACATCTGCGCCAGTCATCTGTCCAGGCTGCCGAGGCGGTGACGCAACCACATCTCTAATCACACACACACTGGCAATTTGAGTGGCCTAGACTAACTGCTGTTATTAAAACAATATAGAAAACATTAAACAGGAAATGCCACTGCATAAACGACAGGGAATTCTAATGTTATTCTTACTGGTCATTTGTGCGTATCACATGGTCTCTTTAGTGACTTTGAAGTATCAAAATACATTGATTTTGATACAGTAGACAATCCATTTAAAATTACTTCAAATGACCCTATTGAATTCATATTATAGAGCCCACGCTTGTTGTTTTCTGTTTAGTGTCAGTATCCTAATGTTTGTTTGTAGGGCTCCCATAGGCTACTGTAAGCATCTCTCCACAGTGTGAGCTTAAAAACATGTCTGGTTTTAAGTTTCCATACAGCAGCAGGGAAGAGTCAGCCGAGCGCTCGGTGAGTGATTTCAGCACCATGGACAGATTCCAACACGTCAAGTCAATAATTGGCAGCGTGCGTGCGGCCGTGCGCATTGGTATGCGCTTGTGCGCTTGCCACTTCCTCATCATCACACATGGGTTTTCCTTTTACCTGCACATTGACAGACTCGAACACGTGATGCAGCTGAATACATGAACACCGCAGGCTAGAACTAAAGGCATTTTAGCCCTCAGTAACAGATTTCCTTTAAGCCTGGGCTGATCAAAAGCTTTTGTTATTTTCCCTAAGATGCCCTCCATCAAGGGATTTAACCAGGATGCACTTTATTATGTATTGTATTCAATCCTCTTTCAGCACTAAATGCACTCTGCCCTCTCGCTCTGACATTGACTTAATCTGTATGGGAGTTTAGTCTGGCTCACCTCTCTGTGGCTCAATGAAGGCAGATCCCTCTTCCTAAGAGAGGATGGAAGGGGAGCATGAAGGGGACTGGAAAGCGTCAAGAGAAGAAATATCTCATTTTCAAAAGGTCATGCAGAAGTGGACAGTAGTTTTTTTTCTTTGGCTCGGTGATGATAACATCCTGTGTCAGCATGCTCTTTACCTGTAAGGTCTCTCCCAGATGCCACGATACAGGCCTCACTTTGCAAAAGTAACCCTTTTTTACAAATGGCATGCTGATTAAAATCTGAGCAGAATGCCTGATGGGGAAGAATCTGCATTACTGTTTTGTGCACTGAAGCAAGACTAGTGTTGTTCTGGCTGTGCAGCTGGGATATTTACGAGGTCCCTGACGCTCCTACACAAGCCTTATGAGAAATAACTCTGGGAAGTGCTGATTCAGCCGGCAGCAGCATTGTACAGGCCTCACATTAATGGAACTGAAGCATCCTGGAAATTATGATTGGATTGGTTTGGGATTTCTGTTTATCTGGTTTTGTCTTTTTTCATTTTCACCAAGGCAGCTACAGATGTCTATGTATTTTGTATTGATTGGAATTAGTATTGATTTTCAGATGATGCAGAGAGGCGTTCTGTAAGTTCTCTTTTGGACTCTTGCAGTGAGACCTCTGGTGTGCAGAGAGTTTCTGGACATTTCTAGCAAATGAGCAGTCAGGGACGCTATTAAGGAAAGCAAATGGAATGTAAACCTGCTGCACAAGAAATATTGAGAAAATTGAAAGAGAAGAAAAACAATGTGGAGTATAAAGAGGGCATCCTGTACTGCTGTTGTAGATTTATTTTGTAGAGCATGAAAAATTATCCCAAACCTAACTGCCTCATAGCGTCAATAAATATCTGCCTCTGGCTGCTGGCTTTCTTGAAAATGATCTAAATGAGAATAAGACACATACAAAGTGTGGCAGATAATAAAAATGAGTCATTTTAACAACATAAATACCAAAAGAATGCAATAAATGAGAATATTCGATCATCAAGTGACCTGTGGAATTGTTTGAAGAAATTCCCAGCATCTTCATATATGTGTTTTTACATACTACAAGGAGTAAAATCAAAGGGAGTAACTGTCCACATCATTATCTTAGGTGAAAGCTGCAACAATGAAGGTTCAAGCATGCAGATGTGTTCTGTAAACTGTCATACTGGAAATTTTTCAGATGGTGACTGCAGCTCCAGCTCCTCTGTGCTCCATTCCCTGCTGTCATGCCTCACCTGCTGTTACTGATCATCAGATCATCACCTGACTGCCCAGCTGCTGCTCATCACTTCAATGTCTATGTGTAGCTAACAGGTGGATTACTTGCTGTTGGTTGTTAGATGTTGCTGATCTCCTGTAGAATTTTCTTCCCGTATTTTACCTTCTGCCTTAAAAGGTTAGCCACCTGACTCTGCCTTTGTTTTGTGTGCTTGTTGTTTTTGATGTGCTCACTGGCAACCTGTTGCTGATTACGGGCGTAGCTTCTTCCTTAACTGTTACAGGTTTTGGAAATACAAGGGGGAAAAGCTTCTGCCTGCTGTCAAAGCTTTAGTGGTTTTGGCCATTCTCTCCAACTGAAGCACTTTTGAGATTAAATGTGATCTATTATTAATATGGATTAGAAAAAGAAAAGGCCAAATCCAAAAAGCTGATTCTGTAAAGACTTATTTTTAACTTGTCTCAAATTATTCAGCTCCATTATCTTTGCAAATACTAAAAAAAAGTTTCATGGAGTCATTTTGTTCCTTCGTTGACCTTTTTCAAATAACTAGCAATTAAATCGCAGCACCTTGGCAGTCACTTCTCATTTGCTCTGCACTGTTGGTTGAAATTGATCCCAGTAGTTTCATTACATGTTACAAGTGAAGGGAATGCTAGTACAAACATTCAAAGGATGCCAAAATAATGTTGCCTGGCTAGTATTAGGAGAAAAAAATGGCAAGCACACGCTTAGAGCACCAGAAAAAAATCATTTGTTTTTCTAGATTCAGGTAAGACTTATCCGCTGCTATGCTAGCAGCTCTGAGGGTGTATTTATATACGGTGGCACTCCGAGGTAAACGCTTTCATATTTACAATGACAACGCTAACACGTTAATGCTTAACAGGTATTACATTTTTTATTTTTGAGCTGTAAATTTAGCATTTAGCTTTAATGCTTCTACACTCATGTATGCAAATAAGGAGCGGGAAGATCTGCCATTATTCTAGCTCTGCTAGCCTTATAGCAACATAATTGAAAAGTATAAATTAGCAAGCTTTGCTGCCTCCTATAGTTAGGATGTTTTTTTTATACCAATGAAGTTTGCAATTCTATAACAGTGTAACTCATTTTGAATTAGCTGAAATAACTGCATTAGTGTTCATTTTTATTTATTTCCACTGTGCAACCCTTTTAGCAAAGCTATTTTTGGTCATAAACCAAAGTATTGGACAAATTAATACTGACATCACAAACAAATTATGAGGAAATTTTTTTAAAGTGAATGTGTTGAAATGAAAGTGCTTTAGCTACCTTTATGTTCCCTCTGGTAAAAAGGGTTTTCCAGGCCTCTTCTCTGTGAAATTATTTAGAAAGTGCTTCAGAGAGAAGCTGGCATTCATCTGATTGTTATGCACATTAAAAAGTAACATCTTGGCTTTCAGTACTCATTTGCTTTGTACACTGTCGGTAGAGATGTACTTTCTTTATTCTGAGTGTTGCTTGGATTGTAAATCAAACACCGTTAACCCACTGGCACGCTGACTTAACCTAAACAAATCTGAGATACGCAGCCAAATATTGTTATTGATCAATAGCACCATTTAAAGTTCAAATTAGCAAACAAATTATTTCATGCACTATTTTTATCCTAAAACCTATTTATGCAGTATTTTATCAAGGCAGGTCATCTAAACACTGATTTTCCTACCTGTTTTTTTTTTATTTAGCTTCCAGTTCACATCCACCATTGCTCAGCATCAGCTGTTGAGAAAAAAACTGTGTATTTTATTGTTGTTTGGGAGAATTCTTCAGTTCAGCCACAACAACACTGCCCTTAGAGATGTTCCCTGCTTTTAATGGGCTCAGGTGCAGAGAAGCAAGGTTTTCCGATGGCCAACTCCAACAGGAATTTCTTTGAAGGTCTCTTCATCCTAAAGGGTTGTGAAGGACAAGGGCATATTTGTAATTAATATTTTATGAAACTTGAAAGTGTGAGTGAATGTTTTGATGTTTTGAATGATTTACATCACCTGAACATGCTTGTTACTGGAAAAACATTTTGTTAGATCATATTACAATCATATAATGTTTTTTAATAGTAATCCTTTCAAACAGCAATTTACAGCAAAATGGTTTAAGCAGAAACAGATTCTAATTGGATGCCATACTGCATCTCTGGTTTCAGACAGTGACAACCCTGGCCATGTGCCTTGGCTGCATGTGGAGCAAGTGACTGAAGTTGTGCAAAATCTCCTCCACAGGGATCTACCAGCAGGCCCAGAGAACTGCAACATGGCAATGGCACCTCGCCAAGCTGTGCCAGGCTTCCACCAAAGCGTCATCCAAAACACTTAATCAAAAGGGACACCCTCTCTCTACTTGGAGAAAAGGAAGCAGTTGGCCCCCTGCTGTGCGACTTGGCAGCTAAACAGAATATAACCCAGATTGGTCTACTATCCACTACACTGTGCGGACATTGGAGAGGAAGTCTGTGATATACAATCTGCATTTTGTAGCAGGTAATTGAAGCTTTGGGGACACTGTTGATGGTGATATGTCCTGCCGTGGCCTAATCAGCCTTCCTGTCTCTACCATTAGCACTGATGGATGTTTATCGTCTTCAAGAAACAGGGCCTGCATGTCACTTCCCAGAGAAGTTGATTTGAGCTGCTGAATGAATGTCAGAGAGGAAATTACTGTAATTGAATTCGTCAAGCTTTATTGGAGCATGTACCCCAATATTAAGGTCACCTTTCTTTAGATTCACTGATTTAAAGACAGTGCCATGCAATTTCACTGCTAAACATACCACATGTATGGCTCTCTTTGTTTTTATTTTGGCTTTTTTGTAGAGAAGAGGGTAGGGAAACAATGTCCACAAACTTCTTGTATTTTAACATTATTAAACATATTATAGCCCCTTTGGTGGAGGCTACCCTGTAATATATGAGTCAATAGACCATCAGCAGAAGGCAGCTAACATAGATTACAGTTGGGCGATGTCTAAAGGCTATGACACAGTCACAAACTTTGTAACTATCTTGCATCCTTGTTGCAAGAGAACATGATGTACATCACAGACTGTTAGGGAAGTTATGTTAACTCAATGCGCAACATTTTTACTTTTCTCAACACCTTAAATATCTCTGGATTGCTGCCAGGTCTCTTCTGTAGTCAGAATTTCTTTGGAGGGAAAATATGTTTGGAACACATTTTCCTGGAAAAATATTCAAAAAACGTTACAAATTATAGCTTTTAAGTTTTAAAAATGTTATCAAACTGCTTTTACAATATATCACTAAGGACCATTTAAATACAATGTTGTATACCTTACCATTCTCAAAGTGGTGGGAGATATGAGAATTTGCTGCTTATTAGCTAATATAAATATTAGTTCCTGAAGTTTCACTAAACTTTTTCATTAACCTCTGAATAAGAATCCAAATTCAGCATCACAATGTGCTGAAACCTTATGTTAAAAAGCCTAAGCGAGTTTTTACAGGTCATTGAAAAAAGGGGTTGAAATGTGCTGAGATTAGAGGTTTGGTAGACTTAAATAAATGCATTATAAATTCTTCATTACTGACTTGCTGGTTCAGTTATTATTTACAGGCCCGTCAGTGGATAAATACTATATTTACAAGACCCAAACATCTCTGCTACCAACTAGGGGCAAGTTTGAATCACGTAAATGCTAAAATATTATAAATAAAAATGCTAATATAAATAGTCTTTAAATTCAAGATAAAATATCTGAATCGCTGGTCCAAATCTTTTGTGTGCCTATAGTTGTTATGTATGTTAGTGTGTTAAAATCCCCACATGCAAAAAGTACAGTATGTTCAATTATGCCAATTATCCTACTACAGTATATAATCTGTAATATACAGGATTCTGGGGTTCTATGTATACAGCTGGTAACCCGCTCCAAATAATTCTGTATTTTATCAAAATTTGCATTTACACAGATATTACACAGTCCATGCACAGGGTTCTATTTAATTGATCCTCAGTAACCTAAAAGCAATTAGTTTTTTTGATTGCATTAGCTAGACCAGGGGCATAAACTATGCCAGGGGCATAGTTCCCAACACAAGCAACCTTTTCACTGTTATATCTTACAGCGATTCAATTTTTTGGAAGGAATATAATTTTCTATGCCCCAAAACTAGAATTTAGACTCAGCTCATATGGAGCTCACTGCTACTTCATACAACCATGTGATGGACACCATTGGCTCTGTCTTAGTGAGGGGATGGGGGGCGCTAGTATTGAAAAGATTAAAGGTTGCAACCAAAGCTCTAATCACTGCCAAAGGTGCTTCCACAAAATACTGAATTAAGGGTCTCAATATGAGTAGGCTGATTTTGTTGGCCCTGCTTCCAGTCTTTATGCTAAACTAATTATCTCCTGGTTGTAGCTGGGAGACATGAGAATGGAACAGATTTCTGCTTCTCTAACTAACAACAAAGTCATAAAACTCCTAATGTTAAATTATTTTCGTAAACACTACTTCAAGTGACAATCTTATGACAAAAATCAAGAGGCGAAGTTCTTTGTTGAAGTCACCACTTGATTTAATTGCTGATTTTCAAGGTGCACCTTTCCACCTTGTGCTCAAATGTAGCTCCGTGTGAATTTTGATAAAAGCAGCACCCGTGGAAGCTGCTATTAACAAGAAATCAACAAGGAGGGAACTAATTGCTGTCTCACACTTGCAGCTCCAGGAGGCTAAAATAGCACCTTGTTATGACATTAGCATTTAAAGGAGTCATAATTTTCACACCACTGCATTTCTGATTTCTTACCTGGAGGTTCTAATTATATTTTCCTTTCAGTATTAAGTTACAAGACGATTAGTGCACTGCTTGTGTTCTTGCTGCTTATGGATGTACCTGCACTAGAGAGAGGGGGACTTTAATTTGAGTAGCATTTACTATAATCTTAATATAACCCAAAATAGCCCCAAGTTTATGAACATAGCGCAGCACTCATATTTAGAGCCACTAGTGGAAGTCTTTCCTGTCCTTTGGGCAGCCCTATTACCGACTAAATGTTACTTCTGACAGTTTGAACAAATGAGGGAGAGAGCAGGAAACAGGAGAGCAGATAACTGTCGCTCTCTTTGAGCTATGGCAGCCATCCAGTTGGGGCCTTCTTTGTATTCAGAAAGCACCGCGTTTTTGTGTCAGCGCGGGTCCAGAGAAGCACTTAACGTGACATTTAGAGATTCTCTCTGGAGGCCAGAGGGAGGGAGAAAAGAACCAATGATGTTATCGCAGACATGTGTTTTAAATGCCAGGAGGGGTGCTTTGCCAGAAAGCTTTGGCCACAAAGATAAGAGAATAACCCAGCCTCTGGTCTTGCACCCATTGCACCAATTCTGGGGCTCACATTAAGCTTTGTCTAAAATGGTTTCATCTCGTTTCTCTCAGATATGATCTTTTTAAGCTCACAGAACAATCTTCTTAGACTGTACATGAGGACTTGTGTTATCCTTAGAAGAAATCCACACATGCACGGTGCATTTTAAATAATCGGCCACAGGATAGGACACACTGAGCTTTATGAGTGGGCGATACAAGCTTTCTGGAATTCTGAATCTTAACCAGATGGTCGTAATACTCATCTTAACTGTGGATCAAAGCCATTTTAAAGAATCTCACTCTGCTGAATAATGCTGAAAATCTCCCTTTTATTTATACTAGTCTTAATATCGCTCATCGATTTGGGCTTATCCTGAAGAGACCTCCACAACAAGGCAGCATTAATATTTAACAGGTAAAAAAAGGTCAGTTTCCTGGTATGGTACTGAGATTGAACTAATCAATCATTGTTTTTGTGTGAAATGTGTTCCAATTAAAGGTGTAGGTTGCCACTGGATACACAGCTTTTTCAGCTTTTTCTTCACAAGGGTGGTATAAAAATAGTCTAACAAACAAATTCATGTAAATCCATGTAACAAGCATCTGAAATATTTTGCAAAAACTGTGCAAGACTCATCTATCTGACAAAGGTATCTTTTTTCACGCAGACTATTTAAGCATTTGTACTAGCGACTGTGTCATGGCCTCCAATAAATCAAGCAGGGAGTTAGATATATGAAGATAGAGCTGCATAGTGATGAAGCTGCTGCACGGGAGCAGCGTTTAGAAAACATTGTTAGCTATTCATCAGATACCCCACCCATATAAGCAGAGAATCCCAACATGCTCATTTTTCTGTTTGTCTCTGATATGGTCGCTCATTGCTGTAGGATTCAAGTTTTTTTTTTTTCACTTTATCACAGCTTCAGACACCTTGTTGAACAGTTCTCTTAGAAAGTGCATCTGATGTAGGAGGGAGACATGACTGAAGCTGTCCCTGGTGACAGCTGGATAGCTGAATGTACTGGTAAGAGCTGCAATAATACCTCATCTTGTAATCACATTTTTATTTCTCTCATCATATTTGACCATTTTTTATCATCACGACCAACTGCACTTTTCTAAATGCTCTCCTGCAGACTCCCTTGCTTACCCTTGCCATGTGCTTATATTTTATGTTTATTCAAGGAGGAATAATCCATTTGTACATTTCTCGCAATCTCAGGGCTCCTTGAATATTTAAGGCTTTGATGTTTGGTTGTCTAATACAGTTACCTAAGCAGCTTGCCATAACCGGCCTCCCAGAGATTCCTCCTGTATGCTTCTCTCCTATTTTCTGCAATGTGTCTGGATTGCGACAATAAAACATCCTTTTGAAGCCTCTCCTTACTGGCTCTCGGAAAGGTGTTTTCTGTAGATAATGACTTATTTCAATTCACACCTCACCCGAAGACTACTGCAGAAATCTTTTTTTTCTAATTCTTAAAGGCTTGAGTACCTGGAATGTTGTGACATGAATTGAATCATGACCCAATGGTGTGAGCACACATGGCAGATTTGGCCTGACAATAATTATAACATCTCTATAGCTATGACAAAAAGGCCCTACCTGCCAGGTAAGGTAACTGGTGTAGATGCAATTTGGATAAATAAGGGCATAAACAGGGCTGAAGACCAGGACAGATACCATTGTACTGTAAGTGTTTCTGGGATGTGTGATGACCGAACTCATGCGGAATACTGTCTTAAGCAATGCTGCTGTAAATTGGCTGTAAAATAGTTAAAAAACTGCCAGAGTTATTGGCATGTAGCCCAGACAGCCCCTGACTCAGCTTAAAGAAATGGTTAACCTGGCATGAACACACACACACACACACACACACACTCACACACTTACACACACTCACTCACACACACACACACACACCAGCTGGATGGAGCATTAACTGGAGACTTAACATCACCAGAATGAGCTGGCATGCTTCTATCTGCTTCTGTTGTCCATAATGTTCTAATATAGAAATTAAATCTTAAAGGAACGTGTGTCTTCATACTAATATGAACAACAATAATAATAATAATACATTGCATGTATTATACACTAAAATAAGATATTTTTCATTCCAGGTTAATGAACATTTTGTAATAATCAGGTTTTGGAAGGAATATTAAGCATCTTAATGTTGCAAAAACAAAGCCATATGTAATACATTTAGAGACAGAAACATAATATATGTTAATATATAAGTATTTAATCATTTTAATCAGGATAACAGTGGGTAGCTTATTTTTCTTTACTTTTGTACAAAACAATCTTTAGCTAATCGATTAGCCATTTAGTTTACAGATATAAACTGATCTGCTATAGCTGATCTTCAGCCAAATAAACAAACCCATTGCCAATATATGCAACCCACAGCATCTGCAATAATCAAATATCTAACAATTTTGCAAATAAAGTGTCTGATAGCAAACTGTACTCACCTGTGCCATGTTATGAAAATATGTAAAGTTGTGTACATTTGGTTAAATATTGTAATTGAAACAAAATTATCAAGTTCATTGAAATCAACAAATTTTTATTGAATATTTATTCATGATATTTATAACGTAAAATATTTGTTGGTTCATTTTCCTCCTCTTTCCTACTGCCTATGTTTTATGTCCAAATTTGTAATGAATTCATAATTTTTGTATTGTTGAATCTTGCTCAGACAAAACAATATATTCTAATAAACATCAGGGCGACTGTGGTGCAGGAAGTTAGAGTGGTCGTCCAACAATTCCGCAGTTGTTGGTTCGATCCCCGGCTCCTCCGGTCACACGTCCAAGAGTCAAGGACTGAACTCCAATTAAGTTGCTCCCAGTGAGTATTGGCCAGCTGATAGCAGCTCCCCCATCAGTGTGTGTGAACGGGTGAATGAGAAGCAGTGTAAAGTGCTTTGAGTGCCAAGAAAAGCACTATATAAGTGCAGACCATTTATATTTATAAAAACGATCTGTATTTTATTAAACTAAACATATCAATTTAAAAAAAATAATTGCTGATTAATCAGTCACAAGTAATGGACATTTGTTGCCCTTTAAACTCATTACCTACAAAACTCGATTGATTACTTTAACTGAACTGTTAGAAGTGAAGTGAACTGAAGTGTGATAGAATTAAAACACTGTAAATAAACCTTGGATTATAATGGGTTAACAGAAGGCTACTAAAAGAAAAATATACAGGGAATTCCTAAAAAAGAACCAATGATTCTGAAAGGAAAATGGAAGGATAATGAGGCAAAGTAAAAAAGATCATACAGGATAATGACATTTTAACTGTGGACAGAAATTAGCATTCAATGTTTCTAAAAGAAAATACTACAATGATGAATATAGTCCAAAGCTTATCATTGAAAATAGCTTATGGGGTCCCACAAGGCTCAGTCTTGGGACTTTTCTTTATTTTGTATATAGATACATTTTCCAGTGTGTCCAGGCTAGACACTTATTTTCTAAACTTATTTTTGTTTGCTCATGATATAGCATGTTTTTTCTCTAGCACATATCTTGAACAGATTCTTGAGGTGGTACAGAGGGAGTTGGCAGTATTAAATGAATGAATAAATTATCCTTAAATCAAGATAAAATGTAATTTTTGGAAACCATAAAATAAATTAATATAGTGGACTTGACACTAAAATAAAAAAAACTGCTTAAAATAATGTGTTTTGTCAGTGATTGGTAATTATAAATTGAGTTGGAAATATCATGTACCTCATCAAGTTAAATCAAAAAAATGTCAAAATCTGCAATATTGTATAAAGTCAAGGATTTGTTAGTTATACACATTCTATTATTCATTGATATTTCCATACATGACATGCTGTCAGGAGGCTTGGAGAATATAAATCAAACACAAAATCCATTTTCATTTTACAAAAGTGAGCTGTAAGAATAGTTAACAGGGCATTCTATCTGATACCAACTGATACACTGTTTTTATAAGCTAATGGGTCTAAAATTGCAGAAATGAGTGAAAATAAGAATACTACAAATTATGTGCAAAAAAATTAACATAACTGTTAACCACTTGATAACAGGAAAAGATGTTCACAGTGGGATAAAACAAAAAAGATATGAGAGGAGTGTATATGTATAAAAAACAAAAAGTAAGAACACATGTTAAACAGATGTGTATCCAGTTTGGATTTTGTGGAATCAGTACTGAGTTGAAGATGTGTGATTTACTCATTACATTTTTAAAAGGCCCAATGAACGAGTCCAATGTAGTCAAGATATGATATGAGAATTAAAACATAAAAAGGTTAAAGAAATTCAGCTGTTTGAGTGTTAATTTTGTGAAGGGTAGGAAAATAAGCTGTAGTTTCTACCTACACCATATTTGGTCTAAGCGTTGTAAAATTATCATGTGTATATGGTGTTTGTGTGTACATCTCTTTATTGCCTTGTGTGGAAAAATTTTGTTTCAAAACCATTGTTGTGAAGACATTTTGGTGTTGTGAGGACATTTTGGCTGGTCCACACAACTTCAAAGGACTTTTTGAGGGTCAAGACTGGGTTTTAGGGTCAGGGTTACAATCAGGTTTAGGTAAGGGTTAGAGGAAGGGTTACGGTTAAGCATTCGGTTGGGATGGCTAGAGGAGGGGCTAGGCATTGCATTATGTCAATGAGTGTCCTCACAAGTATAGCGAGACGTGTGTGTGTGTGTGTGTGTGTGTGTGTGTGTGTGTGTGTGTGTGTGCGCGCGTGTGTGTGTGTGTGTGTGTGTGTGTGTGTGTGTGCTCATAAGTATAAATGTATGTGAATACAAAACCAAAGTGAACTAGTGTCAACTGAACTAGGTTTCATATTAGGCTAAATTACCTGTCCAGTGGAAAACAGACAACCTAAGTCTGAAAACATTTGTCATCATTAAGAATTACCACAGTGTAGTTTTGTTTCTTCATGTCTTTGCTTCTTTTACCGATGAGTGTTTACACTCCTTTTTCATGTCATTAATGATCCTAAGTTTATCCAAATTTACGATCTCAAACTTTTCAAGTGACTGATTGTTCTTTGTTCTTCTATCTTCTTCTTCTACTTCATCCTCCAAGTGGTGTTTTAGTGTCACCAAATTCAAGTAGCCATTTCAAAGTGACATTCAGAAATTCCCTCCGATAAGCCTATATTTTGTTTGTCTGTTCGGGGCTATTCTAGAAACCTGGAGCACAACATGGTGGCCTTCTTGAAAGGGGACACACTCCCCAGTTAGATATAAATGGCTTACTGTAAGCTAAGGAAAACACAGGAATCCTTAAGTTTTAAGTGAATACATACTAATGAAAACACAATCACATATTTTTGTCCTTCAACCTAGTCCTGCTGCTTCTAATTGTTACATGCAAGTGCATCAATATAACTGAATGTCCAAACATATGCATAAGTTGATGATATTTTAATGATTTTCACCCATCACCCCGGCTTTCACCCTGCCTTCAAGTCTGCCAAAAAAAAAAAAAGGTTTGCCCAGACAAAGTGTGGAAAGTTCATTTCAGACTTACCCATTAAAATGTTCAAAATGGCTGCCATAAGAAAAAGGTCAACAGCTGATTAATTTGTATATATGATTAGACCAGATGATAGAGAATGTGCAGAGATTGCTAATGCTGCAGACACAAGCAAAAATTTCTTCTGTTACAATAAAGTCTGGGTCAAGTTTCAAACCCTGGAGCAACTTCATCATACATTACTCTTTCCATATATTCAATGTCTATTACCTGTATTCCCTCCAAAGGATCCACTGCCGCTGCTGCGGCTGTTTGCCCTATAGAGCCTAAGCCCCCTCGCTCAGTGGGAGGATAAAAAAAAACAGTGCAAACCTCGTCATTTATCTGCTATATATAATTCTTTAGTGCTGGTACCTCTTCTGACCTGAGTAACATTCATAGGGGACAATGAAAGGAAACGGTGGGATGCTTCTCTCCTTCTCCCCTCCCCACTGCAGCACTCTTTCATCTCTCCTTCCCACAAGGCTGATTCACCACTTGTGACCCCTGCAGGCTGCCTCGTTGAAAATAGACAACAAAGTGTCTGAGATGAAAACCGGTGGGCAGTTGCAAGCTAGATTGCCGCTTGGCTTCAAGTTGCTCAGGCAGTGGCAAACGCTCTTGCTGAGCTGACACTTCCATTTGTCTGGATTCTGCTCGTGTAAATTGAAGAGGGCTGGCACTGCCAGGCAGCTATACAAGCGTCTGTGAAACCATTTTTGATGGTAGATTTAAACTCCTTTAATAAAAACAAACTGGAGATAAAAGGAATGACAATGCACTTACCGTCATAATTAAAAATGATTTAGCTTTTTGCCTTTTAGCAAAGGAATACATTCTCTGTCACTGTGACATCACTTGTTCATGCAGCAATAAAATAAATCCCTTGTTTTTAGGTGGATGTGGAAGCAAAAGCTGCATAAGCTGTGGATAGGACCTGGTGCTTGGTACTTGTGACTGCGACCACACTTTTTGTGGTCTAAACTACACTTGGAAGAAGTGTGTTCAAAACTTTGCTGCCTTTGTTGTTGCCTTTAGCTTTATCTGAAAAAAATGTTCCCTTGCTGTGACAAACAGTCACATAGATCAAGAGCAGTATTCCTTCAGTATTCTCCATTGTTCCTGTGTGTCATGTTGATGGTGACATCACGACTTTTGGCATGATAACCAAGTAGTGCTATCTATATTTGCAGTGGAAAACAAAACAATTAATACCAGTACTGAGTAGGGTTGAACTGAGCTGAGTTGAACTGGCACCATGTGGTAGAAAAGTGTTATTTGATCATTTTGGACTATGGGGAAAATGCTTTTTGGGGCACATGGTTTATCATTGTAATACCGCATGTGGCCACAGAGACAGAAGGGCTAATTGGTGGAAAAACAATGTCTGCAGCTAAGATTGTGTCAGTGTCATGGTCGGCCCTGATGGTCTCTCCACTGAGTTGATTACCATTTTACTACTAAGTACAGTTCACTAAAGTCAAACATTTCCTTGATTCATGCTTTCCGCTCGGCTTTGTAAGTAATCTGTGCTATGATGTTGATTACCAAAAAGCTGTATACTCCCTACACCTCAACTCACACATGTGAGGTAAACATAATAATTCCATTAAGGTCTTTATTTAATGTTATCAGCTTTATGTGACCTACGATTTAATGATTGCAGGAAAGTAAAGCATATTATTCGACTCCACTTGATACCACGTAATTTTACTGCGCACTTCTCTCTATGGCTCCATGTTATTTTAATGTATTTATATCTAGAAGAATAATCATTTAAACTAATTAACACATATATCAAAACAAAGTGCTAACACATTACATTTAAATTTTTTGTCTGCCTTTTTTTTAAATTACAAAATTCCATAATTTTTTCCCACACAGGATCACCTAAGCACAGTTGTTACCATAATACCTGCTGTTACACCTGTTCACTTTGCCCCCCTTCTTTGAAGCCGCATCTCTTTAAACTGTGTGAAAAGAAAAGTCACTATATTTGAATGCATCTCTCGTTTTCTAAATTGCATGGTTACACATGGGCACAGACAGAAAACTCAGCTATATCAAAGGTCTCTTTCACCTTTCTTTCATCCAATTCTTTAGTATCTCTTCTAATCTGGTCCTCTGCAGGGGAAGATAAGAACCCCCTTCATGAATAAAGATTTTTGGGCATCCTCTCTCTGTTCAATGTGTACTTGTTACAGTGGCCATTATTTATAGTCCCACTAAGGCCCAGAGTGGTGAGAGTGGGTCTCAAGGGGGATTGGGAAGTGGAGCCACTGCTACCTATAGTGGGAAAGATATACCACCTCACCCCCGCTGAGAACTTCGTGCAGGAAATGAACTCATAAATCAAGCAGTAAATTGAGTGTAGGGCTGTGCTTACTCATCTCAAGAGGTCCGCTCCTCTTCCTCCACACAACCCTGCTTCTTTTTACTGCATGACTAATGCAATGCCACAGCTTCTCTGCCTGCGTGTGTCTCTCACTTTGTTCAACTCTTATCAAAAAGTGTGGATTTTATTTTCAAGTAAACATCATAACTTTGGCCTGGAGGTTGACATGAGCGTAGAAGCACCTAGGAGTAAATTTTTTGTTTTTTTTAAACCTGCACGGAAAAGTGAGTGGAGCTGGGATTTGGGCCTGCAAAAAAGAAAAAACTAGCACATCAGCACCTTGTACCAGAGCTGAACTTCACCACCTCATTGTGATGCCACTGGTGAGAGCTGCCTGTCTCAAAGCCTGTGAGGAAAGTCTCCCCTGCTCGCCTCAGGCTATACTGACCGTCACAGACCCTGTCCAGAGGAATTAAAATCTCTATTTATCAAGACTTGACTGAAGCTGTCTGGGGATTGGTCGGGGAAATGGCACACAGTCAAGCTCTTCCAGCAGTGGGACTCGGATGGATAGTTCAACATGCTGGAACGTGCCAGTTTTCTCCTTGACAGCATGGGTGATGTGAAAAAGAGGAGGAATAGGAAAAAAACACTATTTTCATGACTTCCCACTTTGTTTTAAAGTTGTGCCAGCACCTGCACCTTCCTGAATGTGAGCCATTCTTTACTTGTATGCTTAAAAAACACCCAAACAACAACTTAAGAATGATCCCTCTATACAAGCAGTGTACCTGCATAAGTGAATCCACCCTGCTGAGCTTTGCTTCCTATTAAAGCAGGTACTGTGTCGCCCCCTGCAGCTGCTCTCCATCAGAGCAGCAGTGAGCAGCTTTTTATCTGACAGAGAGTGAATGCAGGAAGGAGGACTCTGCCATTAGCCCTCCACAACAAAGCCAAGGAGTGTATGCAGAGATGAGATCAGATCTCCACTGACCTCTGTTAGTGAAATGCTATACGTGTATACAGCTGTATTGGTGAGGGTGTATCACACAAAAAGTGACAAAAGATCCTTACTGAAGTGACAGTACACAAATAAATTACTATGCAGCCATTCTTCTTCTTCTAGGTTTGACCTTCTCAGAAATAAATTGATGTTCTGTATGTCCATTTGTCTACCTCTAGTTGGGGCACTTTGTCATGTTTCAGACCCTTTAGAGGGACTGACTAAAGTAGCTTATTGCATTGCAGTTCTCACTCAGTTTTATACTAATTTGTTACTGTACACTATTTATTCTGCTGATCTGGTCCATTTGCTTATTATTATTTGCATAACCAAATGGCCTGGTGAAATAGTGGTAGAGCATTGGGTTGGGATACACAAGGCCGCAAGTTCAAATCCCACTCTTTCAAGGTGTGGGGACTCTTGAACCGACAAGCAGAAAGCCGTTGATCTTTGGAATTCATGAAGAAAAACGTAACGTACACCGGCCATTGTCATAAAACCGTCCAAAAGAGGGAGTCCTCTCTCAAGCACAGCATGCACTGTTTAAGTGGCGAAGATTTCTTGCATCACTGGCGCTGTGCTTGTTGGTGGTCATTTCAGTACTTTTTTGTGCATCAACGTGTTTTATTTGGTTGTTTTCAGATGGAGTAGGGGGGTGATTCCAATCCCGACTGTCTCACTAGTGTTTTCACACTCCTCATTTCAAAGCTCAGCGGTCTGCTTCTCCCTTCCCCCTTCTCTCTGCGACCTGCGCCAAGTCGCCGTTACAAGACCGGAAATGAGACGGTTGGCCTTTCAGAATAGTGGTAGTCCAGCTGGAGTAAAATTATTAGGAAGATAATAAAAATCGATATGCAACCTATGATCTCTAAAAAAATCAAATAAACTAAAATTATTTTTCAACAGAATTAGGTATTTTCTGTACAAAAATAAAAACAAACTTTTAAGGTAAATATGTTATATCATGCAAAAAATATATAACATGCAGCAGTGAACAAAAGGACTGTAAAATCACAACAGCATAAGTCAAAATATTAAAAAATATAAATATCAACTGAAAATACAACAGGGCTACTAATATCTGAGTTTTACAACATGCTTATATGTGTAATGCGCATTATGAGTAGCTCACACTGACAAAGAAGACGTCATTGCCGTCACCCTCGGTTTTCAGCGTCTTACTTTGAGGGTATTTAGCGGAAGTTCAGTCTTTATTGCCGTCGGCTTAATTGCTCCTTTTTGGGAACGGATTTAGGAATGTTGAGACCAGCAGCTACGTCACCCTCAAATCGCCTGGGGTCCCGTTGTTCCAAAACTTTTTTAAAGGTTTTAAATTAATGAGAGAAATACTCCGGTAAGCTGTTTTAATTGAGTAGGGAATTGTAAAACCTATCATTTGTCAGTCTCAGTTGCTAGTGATGTATAGTACTGTTTTAAGTTTGCGTGGCCCCGTACCCTGAGTTAAAAAATGTCCGTTAGCTAACTTTAGGTTAGCCAGGCAGGATTAGAGACACGGGAGCCATTAACTTAACGTTGACATACTTCACCTTAGCTCTACTGCTAACTAGCTAAGTTAGCTGATTCTAAGACTTTAAGAAAAAGCTGCGTGGTTTGTGAAATGCACTAGAGCTTTAACTCCTTAGAAAGTCATTTGAAGATGCTCAGACAAGTTCGCGCATGTGTTCCATTGTTTGGGTCAAGGACGGGGATAAAAAGCCTGCCCCAACATGAAGTGATTGTCTCAGAAATGTAACGCCAAGAGATTAAGTTAGCGGTGTTTGCTGTTAGCAAGGCAACCAATTTTGTTAAATATACTGGCGCTAATTTACTGGTATGTACGTTTCTTTCCATTCCGTTTTAAACTAATTGTTAAAACGCAGTAAAATGCATTTGCTGTTTTTCCCACATGACACAGCTCGTCTCTTACACACTGTAGGGAAACATTTGCTGATTGCCTGCAGTGTTTTGATAACATTTCCCTCCCCAGGGACGCTCGACTCTGTCTCCATGGTAACGTGGCGGACGCCCAGCCTCGTCGTTGTGGTTTTTAAGCTGCCTGCAAGGGGGCGGAACCGGAGAGAAACGACGGGGCTTCCATTTCTTCCTCCTCATAAAGGCAAAATCAGTCGAAGATGGTAAGGAGAGCACGTCAACATCAGGAGAGCAAGAACCTTATAGGTAGATGTAGAATAAATCTGCAGTGGTGGAATCTGTGCTCTACTGTTTTTACCTCGCCAAAGCATATGTTGCTTGCTTTCTTTTTTTTTTTTCATTCTCTCCTTCCTGTGATTTTATTGTGTGTGTGTGTATGTGTGTATATACATCATATATACACTCATATATAATATAATGGCATGTGATGACAATTTGAATTCTTTAGGCATTTTTCAATGTGTTTGTTTGAAATGATAATCTAAAACCTCTTTGGTATTTGTTATAGCCATTTCACGACGGCGTCTACTATCCGTACACAAGTGACACCCAGGGGACCCACTCATCAACAGGGATTCCATCTCTCCTGAATTCCCCACTCAGCCAGCAGTCTGCAAACAGCCACTCTGCACCCGTGCCAGGCATGACTCCGTCCAGCGGAGCTCCCACCGTTCTTCCCTTCAGGTTCCGCCCACGCAGAGAGAGCGTGGATTGGCGGCGAATCAACGCGGTGGACATAGACCTGGTGGTGAGCCAGCTGGATGTGGACATCCTTCAGGAGCACATAAGCACCGTGACCTTTTGTAGTTTGGAGGGGGAGCGATGTCCACGATGCCAGAGCCCTGTGGACCCGGCTCTAGTCAAGCTCTTGCGGCTGGCCCAGCTCACAGTGGAGTGGCTCCTCCACTGCCAGGAATTTCTCACCCTCAACCTGCGTGCAGCGGAGGAGAGGTTGGCAGCTGCCAGCAGAGAGCATGAGCAGCTGCTGGCTGAGCAGAAGAAGCAGGAGGAGAAGGTGAAGATCCTTAATACAGAGCTGAAGCAGAGGAAGAAGGTTATCCGGACACAGCAGTCCTTGCTTGCCCCACGCATCATGAGCAGCCAGAAGGTACTGCTGACATGCTAAATGCTAACTCACTAGGGGGTTATCGTTTACTATTTACATTTCACATGTATATGGAAATCAGACAGCTAGCTCCATCAACCCCGCCCCCTTCACTCCTTCTCAGGGCCCCTTTTTGTTGTTGTTCCCAAGATCTATTCACAGCTCCAGCTTTGTTCATTTCACACTTTGTTTTGGAAGGAAAAAGAGAAATAGCTTAGGCTTTTTATTATCATCAAGCTTTTGTTTTTAAAGTAATTGTTATGTACTTTAAAACCTGCCATAGCTGTGATGTTGTGGGATGGTTGTAATAAGCTTTGTTTCCAGACAGGAACAATAGGGTTTACAGCTAGAAAACAGAGGGTTTAGTTTGGTAGCAATTTTTAATGCACGTATGAAAGACAAGGGCAGTAATCAAGCCGACTGGCAGACCCTCCACTCTTCTACCCTCTTATACACATAACCTTCTTGAGTATTTTGTCTTTTTAAGTGTATTATTAAAGACATTTGGTTATTTAGAATGCTCATTGTTTGTCGGTAAATAATGTACACTGTATTTGTTATTTATAGCACAAATCAAAAGTCTCTCTCTGGTTTTCAAGTACATTGCTGCCACTGACCTGGCCAAGCGGTTGCCAGGGTAACAGATATGGTGTGTCATGACAGCATGTGGTTGCTAGGTGTGCTCTAGCAGCTCAGCTAACAGAGCTGGTTCAATAATTGATAGAGTCCGTGTGTGTGTCCTTCAAGGACCTTTTGAATTGCAGCTTGTCATGGGTAATGTCAAAAAGAAATTAACATACAAGATTTATTAAATTTTAGTGCCAGTTTTCACAGTTATTACAAACCAGCAACAATTGCATCATTTAAAGACCACTTAATGCTGTTGCTAACATATGGTGTGACAAGGTATCAGTAGCAGCAGGCTTAACATTGAATGAAGTCAGACACAACGACCAGAAGAGTTAAATGTAGCATGTGATGTGAGTGTGTGTGCGCGCATGTGTGTGTGGAGCAGAGGCAGCATCTCATCTAGTTGTTAAGTGTTAGCGAGCTGGAGTGTGGCAGCTCCTGCCGCAGGGAACAAATCAACATCACTCACGCTATGTGTCTATGTAGAAATACATGCCTGAACTGAAAGCAGCCAAAGTACTGCACAATTATAAAATCTATAAAATGTGATACATTGACTGTCAGCAGAAAATAGTGCACATACATTCTACATTTTTAATAAAATATGGGATTACAATTTGAGGGTCTGGAGGTGCATACATTTCACACAAAGTATTCAGTTTAAATATAGAAAATGGCAGGAAGTAGATTTAAAAGAATTATATGTAAAATAAAATTAGTAGCTATTTTGTCACAGTTAAGTAATCTGTCTAGAAACAATGTCTTCTTAAAATGTAAAGGCTTCACTTGTTTTTACATTATAATGACTTGAAAGTCTTGTTTTGTTTTTTACTACTTTTGTTGACCAGTCAAGAAAATGTTCTTAAACCAAAATGAAAATAAGTGTTAGTTGCAGTCCCAATTGTGTAATAAAAAAATTATAGCCTTGAGAAGTCACTATACTGTAGATAAAAATATAAAATAAAAAAAATACAAATAATTTAAATACAATCAAGTTGAGAAACTATCTTTAAGGGATGGGATGTACTAACATCTGTCTTTTGTTTGTTTTCTTTTAGTGTCTACATTGTGATAAAACATTCCTTAATTCCTCCTTCCTCCAGAATCACATGCAGCGTCGTCACCCTGATGAGTATGAGATCCGTAAGTCAACTAGGCATAAAGATTTGCTGAGCACTTTAAAAAGAGGACTGAGAATGAGGCAAACAATCAGCGAGGTTTTTTTAAAGTAGTTTAACAACAGAGCATTGTGATGGTAATGAAAGTGAAATGTTTACTCACTAATATTACATGCAATTTCACATTTTCTGGTTTTGATATGCTTTCTTGAAGAGTTGCGGTCAGACAGTGAGAAAAAATCTCACATTGAAAGTCTCAAATTGGAGATCAGCAGTCTGAAGGAGCAGATTGTTCAGCAGCAACAGGACCTACAAACCAAAATCGCACAGGTAGGAAAACTAGACCCAGCTCTGCTTCATGCTGGACTCGAGTCACGCGTCAGTTCAACTGAGTCTATCTGGCTAACAGACTAACACATTTGTGATACAGGCCTCTGTGATCACCAAATCACCACTTTATTTATTTATGTACTTTTGAGGTAATGCCAGTGATTTATACATTCACAGTCGCTAATGAAGCTACTCTTGTGTGTTTGCAGGAAAAAGAGCAGCAGTCTATGCACAAAGACCTGCTGAAAGAACTAGAGCGTTTTAAGGCGGAGGAGATGGCACGGATGGAAAGAAAGATAGAAGACAGCAGAGATGGCATGCGTAGGGAGATGGAATTTCTTTACACACGAAATATTCAAGTTTTAAATGTACGAGAAAGATTCTTAGTTTGTCTCTTCATAAGTGCTTTGCAGCATTCTTTACATCACATTTACTATACTTTTACTCCTTCACATATGAAAATCTGTTTATTCAAATAGGAAGCTAATCAGAATCAGACAGCCAAGCATGAAAAACCAGCGAGCCCTGTTCACTCACAGGCAGAGAGAGACCTGGACATCTACAAAGAAGTGCAGATACATGCCATTCAGAAGCTGGAACAGCAACTGAAGAAACAGGTGTGTATAAAGGGAGATTTTAGGCTATTTAAAATTTGACATTGAACGCAACTTTAATTGCTCAAAATCTTCTTTTCCAGGATAAAAAGTGGGAATCCAGGCTACAAGAAATTAAGGTTCAGCATCAGTTAGAAAAGAATGAGGTATTTGCCATTTTAACTATTATGCCATTGTATCATTTTTAGCAATCTGCCATGTACATAGTCAGACAGTTCGGCCACTTCTTGTTGTCTTGCAGCTGCTGAACGAGTTGAGCAGGATGCAGTCCTCTGTGTCAGAGCACCAGGAACAAAGTCAGCGGCTACAGCTGGAGATGGGAAGGAAGCTGCAGGAGAAGGAACAAACCATCAAGGCTCAGAGAGAGCAGGTTAACACTCATTCACACCCACAGTTCTTACTACCCAGTATGATTAGGTCAGGAGAGGAAGTGAAGCATGGGGTCAGCCCCTCTTGAGGATATCCTCTATTTGCTATGTGGGCTCAGATTGGGTTGCACTAAGATATGATGATACTGTACATTTAACACGAGCTACAGTGCACAGAATGCTGATACCTTTTGTGAAATAGCACCACGCTGTAAAGTTGTAAGCGGTTGAAAGATGACATTGGTTGACTCCCATCTCCTTTACAGTAAAGCCAAATTTCTAATCATTTATATTGGATATGCGTTTTTTTTTTTTTTCAACTTACAGATAAGAAACATTTCCTCAAACCCAGCCACCAAAGTCATAGAAGTACCAGGTATGTATTGCGTTTTACCCTTTTCACGTTTTTCACTGCACAATTGATCATTCATCTTGTTTCCTGTTTCTCAGTGATCGTCAGTGCCCAAGCACCCGAACTTAAATCAAAGAGAGTCGGTAAGTAAAAAGCCAATTTTCAAAGAAAACTAGAATATGAAACTATTGCCACTTCCCGAGAGGCTGAGCATGTGCTTTCTTGCATGAAGTATTCACATAACACTTTTTCTTAAAGTAGTAGTGTAACCACGCCCCCAACCCCTTTATAAATACATATTTTATCTGACTCCCCAACTTCCAATGACCTGTGATTCCATGTGGTGTCCAATTAGAGCAGCCAGTCACTACTCTTAAGCTGGATCCTATACAGGAGCTGTCAGAAGAGGAGAAAGGTAAAGCAGCCTATTGACTGCATGCTGTCTGCATGGATGCATCAGTCTGTTCTGATCAGCCATTTCCTTGACTGTGTCAGGACTGAGATTACGTTACTCCACACTGACATAAAAGGTGTTATGTTGACCTTGGTTTGTAATACTCTGCGATGGCTGCCATGTCAGTTATATGTCCATCCATCATCTTGTTTCCCTGTTTGTGGCAAATTAACATTCTCCTCTTCTGCCTGCCCTGCCACAGTCATATACTTGTACCTGACTCACCCTGCAGCATGGAGCTTGTTTTAAAATTTGCAAATGCATGCTCATTTAAATAATAAAATAAATATAAATCAACCGCAACATACTGTAATTGGAACATAATTTTCCCAAAAAAGACTAATTGATCTTCTGGGTAAAGACTCAAGCAGCATCTCTGAAAGGAGGCCCGTGGAGAAAAAACTGGAGCCTGCACCTGAGAAGAAACAGAGGCCTACGATCAGTATTTTGAAAAGGAACCCCAACATCAAGAGAGAGATGCGACTAGAGCTCGAGCAGGCGCTCTTTACAAAGCTGGAGAACCTGGGGGTCAAGCCTGTAAGTTCTTCTACCTATTAGTAGGACTCGTGAAGCTTTCCTTTGTATTAAGCTGAACCTTGTAATCCTTATTTCTGTCCTAGCAAGAGCTGAAAGTTTCATACATTAGATTTTATTCCCTTTATCTCATTTTAGGATCAGAGTGGTCTGAAGAAGAAGGAGCTCACTTCCATCCTGACCAAGGTTGTTTCGAAGCGGGAAAGCATAGCAAAAGGGATGCCTGAGTACTGGCTTCATCGGGAGGAGATAGCCAATTCTGTGGAGAAGAACCTGGGTTCTCAGAGAAGCAGTGACCCTGCTGCAGAGCCACATGCCAGATTTAGATCAGTTCAAGGTAATTTCCAGGACTAAGTCAAAGGCCTTTTGGCTCCTCAGAGCTTTTATTCTGCCTACAAAGCAATTATTACCACACCACTACTATACTATAATCAATTTCACTTATTGTGAGCCATTGATTTGTTTGTGGATCATGAAATTTTTAGTCTAATTTGTAAAAAATGATTTTGACTGTGTGTGCATCCACCTTTTAGTCTAGTCAGTCAAAGTTTATTTTTCATTACATAAGCTAACTTAGCCTGTGAAATATTGTCTGACTGGGTGGCTAATTGTTTAGATCAAATGTTTTTGTCAATGCGTAGTGTTGCAGATTCGACCTCGCTCCAGTAGCCTACCATCCAGAGCAACGCAAATGATGTCTGGACCTGCAGTCAAGCAGCCCAAGACACCACAGCCAGCCCCAAGGACCAAAACCACAACCCAGCCTAAGACATCGACACCCAATAACAAGACCAATCTGAGGGCCTTCACGAACAAGTAAAGAAAACGCTATGAATCTTCTCTCTGTGTGAAAAAGTTTGTCGTATTTCTCCATAAAAATCATTTTATTTTCTTATTGTAAGTTCTGGATAACTGAATAATAATAACAGTAAATGTTTCATAGAACTAATTACCCAGCAACCACTTTCACAGTGTTGCATCAAAGCAGACAGAAAGCAGCCTGCAACAAAAAAAATTAACTGCACAAACAGAAATAAAGTTAGACTATAACAGGTCACATATTACAAATTAATTATGATGGTAATATATCAAAAAAGCGTGTAAAATGGGTTTCATCTAATGATAACCTGACATTGAATTACTATCTCAATGTGCATCGCCCTTCTGCTTCACACATTACTAATTAGGTGTAAGTCACTATTTATTAACTGTTGATATATAGTGGAACTTGTAGAAAGATTTTTTTTTTTTCCCTTTTAGTATTCACACCAGGGGCTCTTGGGCTGTGACAGACTGCATTTTTGTATGTTCATAAGGGCACTAAAATAAACCAATTATTTGTGAGCAATTTGTTACTCTACAGTAGAATCTTTTGACTGTAGGTGTGCTATCCTCAACAGCAAAAAAGGAGGAAACAGTTGTCCTATCAAACCATTGCATTCATTACTTTCTTTTGTTTTCACCTATAGGTTTATTTATTTTCTGCCATTAATTACTGTAGACTTTCCCACCCATTTTGTTGCTGATGAAACATCTCACTCCCAAAAAATGTTTTGAATACAGTCCTTGGACTGTATTCAAAACATTTTTTTTTTCATCTAAGTAAAGGCTCTGCAACATTGATACAACTTGTTACAATATATACAACCCTATTCCAAAAAAGTTGGGACAAAAACAGAATGCAATGATTTTCAAAATCATCAACCCATATTTTATTCACAGTAAAACATAAACAACATATTAGATGTTACCATTTCATGGAAAACATCAGCTCATTATGAATTTGATGACAGCAACACATTTTAAAAAATATCAGCTCATTATGAATTTGATGACAGCAACACATTTAAAAAAAAAAAAGTTGGAACACAGTGATGTTTACCATTGTGTAGCATCCCATCCTCTTTGAACACATCTGGGAAGTGAGGAGACCAGTTGCTGGACTCTTAGGAGAATAATGTTGTCCTCATGTCTGGTGGAGGATTCTTGCTGCTCAACAGTCCAGGGATTTTTTTGCCTAGTTTTTAATTTTATGATGTGCCAAATGTTTTTTATTGGTGAAAGGTCTGGACTGGAGGAAGGCCGGCATTTTTTTAGCTGTCTTGCTGAAATATGCAAGGCCTTCACTGAAAGAGACATTGTCTGGATGAGAGTGTATATTGCTCTAAAACTTCTTTGTACTTTTAAGCATTGATTGTGCCTTTCCTGATGTGTAAGCTGCCCATGCCATCAGCACTAATGCACCCCATTACCATCAGAGATGCAGCTTTTTGAACAGTGGACAGGCCCTTTGCCCTTTACTCCCCAGGACACAGTGTCCATATTTCCAAAACACAAATTTCAAATTTTGATTCATCTGACCACAGAAAGTTTTCCATTTTGCCTCAGACCATTTTAAATGAGCTTTGTTCCAGAGAACATAGCTGTATTTCTGGATCGTTTTCCCGTATAGTTCTTCTTTGCATTATACAGCTTTAACTTATGTTTGTGCACAGCAAACTGTTCAGTGTTCCTGAGCTCATGGAGTGAAATTCTCAGAGAGAATCATGATTTGTTTTTAGTTTTGTTTTTTTGTTTTTTATGCCGTGCCACCTGAGGGCCAGAAGATCATGCGCATACAGTTTTGACTTTGGCTCTTGTCCCTCGTGCACACAGATTCCTCCTGATTCTCTGAATCTATTCATGATATTATATATACTGTAGGTGGTGGGATCTTCAATGTCTTTACAATTTTACGTTGAGGAACAACTTTTCTAAAATTCTTCGACAATTTGTAGATTCAGTTTGTCACAAATTAGTGAACCTCTGCCCATCTTTAGATTCAAGAGGCTCTGCCTCTCTGAAATGATCCTTTTATACCCAGCCATGTTACTGACCTGTTGCCAATTGACCTAGTTAGTTGTCAAATGCTCCTCCATTTGTTTTGTTTTAATTCGGCAATTACTTTTTTTGCCTTTTGAGGCCCCTTGTAACTTCTTTTGAGATGTGTTGCTGCCATCAAATTCAAACTGAGCCAATATTTTGCATGAAGAGGTAAAACGTCTCAGTCTCAACATCTGATATGATGTTTATGTTCTATTGTGAATAACATGGGTTTATGAGATTTACAAATCATTGCATTCTATTTTTATTTCAGTTTTAACACATCGTCCCAACCTTTTTGGAATTAGGGTTGTAATATAGCTTTAAACTTGAACTGTAGCTCAGGGACCACGGATTAAGATCTTCATGTCGCAAAAATTAAGATACAAACATAGGCTGATGCTAACTGTAAAGGGTGTATTTTTATGTAACCCACCGGGTGTGCCCCCGCCCAGGCACCAAGGGCAACCTTTTATTTGGGCGACCAAATAAAATGGGAGGATTGCAGCAGGAAGGGCATCTCACATAAAAGCTCACGCCAAATCAACATGCGAAACATTTTCCGGTGTGGAGACCCCAAAAGGGACAAGCTGAGAACAGTTGATCTTTTGAAGTAAAAATTGATCAAGTTTCTGTGTTTCTTCAGGACTCCTCCTTTCAGTTCAGATGAGGAATCAGACGAAGAGGACACAGATGTGCAGGGGAAAAACAACATGAGCGGCAAAGCACAGCAGCCCAGACTAAGCCAGGCAACCCCGGTCCAAAACAGACCAACGAAAGCCAGTCCGGTTCAGACCAGACAGGCTCTAGCCAAGCACTCGTTTTCCTCTAACCCTCAGGAGACCTGGGGGTCAGTAGGTACTGTAACAAATATGGATAGCGATGAGGACGAGGATGAGTCGTCAGAAGTCAGTGAACTGCAGTACATTGGCTCTAGACAGCTTCAGAGTTACAAAGACCAGAACAGCAATGTGGAAAAAAGAAATTTTGGAAAAGGTGAATTGTCCATCTAGCTCTTACCATACATTAAAACATTTATTCACAAATCTTGATGAGAATTAATTATTTTTCTTCTGACAAGTTCTTATTACTTGATATGATATTTGTTTTGCTCAAGCTTTCTTTGTGGTATGCTTAGTAGTACATCAATGTTCTTGAAAGCGCAAGAAAGGAAATTAACAAAACAGTGATGTTTAAGGAAAAGATTATTTTGGGGGGGGTTGGGGGGGCTATGTAAATGGGATATTTCATCTCAAAAAATCTAAATCTAAAAAAAATAATGAGAACATGGGCTGTTTTTCAGAGAACAAAATCAATGACCTGGCCAGAAAAATCGAGAAGCAATTTTCAGAGAGAGCAGTAAAGAAACCAGCAGGGGGAGTCAGCATATTACCACAGAGGAAGGACAAGGTTCAGGAACTGGTACGATGATGTGTCCTCAGTGCACATCTTTGTTAAAACTACATAATATTAGCAACACTGAAAACTCAAAGTATTGGCCTCAAGCAAATTGCACTAGATGGTAAATTCTATAAAGTTTCTGTATGTGATGGCAGGACTCAGATCTAGAGGAAAGCAGTGATTGGGTGGTCTCCTCCTTGGAGGACAAACAGGAAATGCCTAAGCCAACCCAGAGTCCTGGACCCCCAAGGAGTAACTTGGACTCACCTAGCACCAGTGTATGGGGAACCTCCACAGGAAAGAGCCCCAGATCAGGTCAGCGCCACAATTGCTCTTTTAAACTTCTATCATCCTGTGTGATCTTTATTGTTATCTCACAATTGGAGTAATAATGTTTTTTCTCAGCAGGTCTGATTGAAGCTGGAACAGGAAGTACTTTGATGAGCAGTCTGTGCTTGCTGAGTGACATCAGTGATTCTGAGGATATTAGCAATAAACAATAAATACCACTACAGCTGATCCGGTGATATAGCACTATGCAAAGCACAAAAAGAAAGACCTCAATCAACGCCCCTGACAGTTAAGGACACCAAACAGCCATATTTTACACTGTTGTATAGAAGCTATAATACCGATATGAGCAATACTTAACAAAGGGAGATTTCTCTACAGAACACACCATCTGACAAGTATGTTAGAGAGAGATGAGATCCCAGCTTTGGTCTCACTTTATGTCTTGTGCCAACTGTAGCTACCATTAGACCTTTTTAGTGTTCATGTGTGATATAGATTTTGTTTATGTATATTCAATGAAGCATAACCCACCAATTTGTGGTACTGTATGTAGTTTGTGTAAAATTTTGTACATCAGATTTTATAATGCCCCCATGTAATAAAAGGAGCAAGGACATTTTTGTATAGACAATATTTATACAAGCAATAAAAGTTTTTTTTTGTGGAACACACACTTAAAACATCCAAGAATGTCTTTATTACAAAATGCTTAGAAAGGATACAAAAGACAAAGACACAAAGGTGAAATAGAAGGACCATTCTTTACAAACCTCTTCCATGGATTTCATCAGTCCCCTCCAGATGTTTTGGAACAGCGATTAAATAAAAAAATATTGAGTGAGTTAGTTTGATTTTAGTTTTTCGGTTTTTCAATCCAGGTGTCTACAGCAAAAAACAATCATTTGGACTTGTTCCAATACTTTTGGAGGAAACACTAAGTGGGTTTGTTACCCTCTGATCGAAGAAACCCCAAGGGGTACTAATCTAAAAGAGCCAGGGTAGCTGTTTTTCCTAGTTTCCAGTCTTAATGCACAGCTTTACATTGAAGGACAGATTAACTCTCAGCAAGAAAGCAAATAAACTTTTTTCCCAAAATCCTTCTTAAAAAGTCACTTTCTCAACTCTGAGTTCCCATATAGTTCACACAGAGTTGTCCCTGCTGTAGGTTCGACCTGTCTTTGTTGTGGCCCTGGTTGTTCGGCTCCGCCTGCCTTCATACAGAATTGGTGGCACCAGAGTCACTCTGGACGATGAAGCCGGCAGCATGTAGCTCCTTCTGGTTCGGTCAGTGATGTAATAGGTTGCCCTTTGAGTCCTCTTCTGGGAGCTGAGGATGTTAAGAGTGGAAGTTAGTCTTACTATACAAGAAGTTACTGCGTTTTGTCTCTGAAGATCAGGGTTAGCCAACCAATCACCTGATCCAGGTAATCAGCAGTGGGCAGAGCAGGGATAGCTGGACAACAAGCAGGGTGGGTAATAACAGCAGTTTGATTGGCCGAAACAAGTTTGATATTCACCTTGATGATAGAAGTTCTTTTCCAGAGAAATAACTCAGCACTGCCCCACCAAGAATGAGAAGGATAGAGCCTCCCCAGCCAATGAAAATTGCAGCTCCAAGCTCATATCTGAACAGCAAATAGATAAGAGGTATATCAAAAATAAAAAAAATTACTTCAGTTTTAAAGTATTTATTTATAGCAACCTTTTATTACTTTTATTAATGTTATTTCATTAGTCTTTTATTGTGCTGCTTAAAAAATAACTCACCTCTGGTACACGAATAATGGATCCAAAAATTCTGTTATGTTTTTGTTGGCCCACCATGAATAGGTGATCATACCACACAATCCTGAACAAAATACAGTATGTCGCACTTTAGATATTATAAATGCATTGTTCACCATTGTATGTATTATGTATTTGTAGTTTAATATAACTGAAGAGTCCTTCACCTGAAACCAGGTAGGTTATACCACCTGCAAAGGTCACTCTTGCGTTGACAATCTCTGATCCTCCTATTTTAGTGCATTTCATTCCTATAAGAGTGAGGACTCCCCCGAAGAACCCTGTGATCACAGCGCAGACAGCCAGAGCTCTGCAGGTGTGTAGGAACACTGAAATAATATATTTTTATTGATGTATTAATAATATTTTTTTTCAGGAAAACTATATATATATATATATATATATATATATATATATATATATATATATATATATAATTTATATACATAGTTTTCCTGAAAAAAATTTATTATTAATTGTAAATTAACATATATAGTTTAAATTGTATATAAACTATATATATATATATATATATATATATATATATATATATATATTATCACGCTTTTTTATTAAATGTAATTCAGTCCCATCTTCATAAATGTTTTACAGTCCCTAAATCAATTGTTAAGGATTTTTGGTAATGACAGTTTTACATGACATTCTGGTAGTTTGTTGTTATTATTGGACTATCAGAATGTCGCACCTGACAGGGCCAGCATGGAGGGGAAATTCTGGCAGGCCAATGCCCCTGTGCTGTCTGAGACGCAGTTCATCCACAGGTTGGAGTAGTAGTCAGCAGTGGTGATCACGCTTGCTGAGTTCTCTGAGTAACTCCAGAATGGCGTGGGAAGAGTTGAGCACACCAGCATCCATCCACACAGACAGGACACAAAGCATCCGATCTCCATGTACATCACAGTCGTCCTGTACCTCATGGTGAGTGTTGTTCCTTCAGAAAAAGCTAAAATGGCTGAAAAAACGTTGACTATAGAGATTACTGTTAAAGTAAAAGCTTATTAATTTGTCAGTGTGTAAAACTGGAGTGAGCTCTTTATCCGTATCAATACTAATGCGTCCGTGTCAGACCAATAGTGTGGATGAATGGCTTTTACCTCCTCTTATCTTGTAGACAGATTTGCCCAGTAAGCATCCTTCTTGTTTCCAGCACAGGCAGAACAATTAGGGATAAAGTCTTGTTGGATTATTGTAGTTAATCCTGACGTTTCATTTTTCGTCTTCCTTGTTTACAATTGCAAAATCAGCCTAATATCTTTTGTTCAACGCTTTATCCTCTTTTCAGACAATAAAACACAAAATAAAGACAAGTAATGACGTTGCCAAAAAAGGAATTTGTGCATCTAAGGTAGCATGTGTACAGTTGTTTTTCTCAAAAAGTATATGTTTCATAGGCTGTGCTTTAACAAAATTAGCAATTTAAATAGCTCAAAACAACTAATGTTACAAGTGGCTCCTACAAATTGAACACAAAATACAACCTTTAATGAAATTTTTTCACCCCTTCATGAATTTCTGTAGCTTATTTTTATGATTTTGACCATATTGGAAATGGCTTGTTTTGTGTGCTTTTAGGTCAATAGTGGTGCTTGTCTTGGAGTTCTGGAATGGACACCTTCAACATTTATAACCCCGGTGCCTCTTGCAAATCTTGCTGTAAGTATTCTGCGGTCCCTTGAGGGTTTTTTAACACCTGCCTCCTTAGAGATCTGGTAGCAGCACTTGATGGCTTCCTTTTTCTTTCACATCCAGGTAGTGTATCACTGTTGTTGTTAACTTTGAACTTATGCTACCAAGGGTGTTTCTAGAAACATTCAGTGCCTTTGCTGTGTTTTGTGTGTCCCTTTCTTTGTTTGTGAAAGGAAATGATCTCCTCTCTTAATTTTTTGGATTCTTTTGACTTGTATATTTCTTGGACAATGAGAAAATGAAGATGAATATTGAGTTTGTGTACTTCTAACACCTCTGCCATGTTCTCTTGGGCCATTTCATACGATACATTTGTCTTTGACGTTCAAGTTCTCATCGTTATTGTGAGTAGACTGAGTTCAGGTTCCCTTAATGATACCACACACATCCACATTAAAAATATGTTGATATACCAACTGTTTTTTTTTTACAGCTAATTTGCAATAATTGCATTGAGCCTTCAACCCACTTATTTCACCCTTTTTTTTAAAAATGCTTTTCCATGTTACACAGATGAGCTGATAAGGTTTGGACTGTGAGCAGATCATTTCTTCCTTCACACTTTGGTTGAGGTTCATTTTGGTTTCAGCAGTCCACAAAAATTGTACCAGAACTTTTGTGGCTCATCTCTGTTCCAACAGGCCATTCTGAATCTGCTAATGAGGGATTTATATGTTGTGATATGGCTTCTGTATTTCTGCTCATGAAGTTTACTTCAAACGGTGTATTGAGATACCTTCATTCCTGCTCTGTGGAGGTTGTCACTGACTCTTGCCCTTAGGTTTTTTCTCACAGCTCTTGCAATGCTTCTCTCAACAGTTGTTGTTTTCTTTGCTGACCTCTTTTTCAGGACATTCTAACTTGTTGTATTGCTTTCATTTGCAACATTTTTGATTGATTTTCCCTCTTTTCTCAGATTCCAAAGGGCTTGCTTTTCTCCCTTAAACAGCTCTCAGGCTTTCATGTTAATGTATCCTTTAAAACAATAAATGCAGGTAAAACCCAGGGCTATATTTAAAATTTCTAGTAATAGTTATGTGTTTGTTCTTGATGAACTCAAAATACTTACCTAGACTCTACATAGAGTTTAGAATAACTATCTTTATAGGCTGCACAATGATTTGTTACATGCAATGAATACAAATACATAAATTAGTCAAATTCCAAATTTCTATTGAACAGTTTTTCTTTTAATAGAAACAACAATATAACAAAAAAATAAATAAATAATATAAACATAAATAAAATCTATAGTTATAAAATCTAGGCAGAAAAATATATCTAATAAAAAAAACATGCTATATATTTAATCAGTTTTGTTGTGCACAAGTTGTGAGTGTTCTTAAATCCATGAAAAACAATCTTAAATATAGCACAGTGCTACTGGAAACAGATTTGTCCTCTTCATAGGTACGTCCACAGGGTCAGCAACAATGTCGGCAGGTCAGCCACCTCAAACGTCAGTCGTGCTGGATATGTCCTCCTGTTAATTTAATCACAGCTCTGGATACTGGTGCCGGCACTCTCCAATATTTTAACCTAAAACAGTTTTAGACACAATGTTGAGGAAATCCAGCTCTGGTTGGCATTTCCAATGCAAAGGAGATTATTCTACCTTTATTCTTCTACCCTTCTCCAACAAAGCTGACTGAGCATTAATTCTGCAATACTACTATTACCAACTGTGCTAACCTGGGGCAAAATATAAATTAAAACTAAAGTTAAAAAATAAAATATTTTAAGCATATTTTCAAAATGTTCACACTGGAATTGTTTCTCTGGGTGACAGGCTAAAGTGTGCAATGAAGCCATGGCTATCAACTGTGATGTGCAGTTTTTGGGGTAGGGTTACATCCTTCCCTGCTAAACTCAGATGTCCTTATCAGCTGCCTAGATAGACTATTTTTACTGGTTTGTGGGACGAACAAATAAAACTAACAACCAAGAAAAGAAAAGCTGCTGCTTAAATCCAGCTAAGTTGTGTGGAACCAAAGTATGTTTCATATTCAGTGCATGTTACACAAAAGTCCTGGGTGTCCTTGGCAAGGTGTTACTTGCAGTATCAGTGGAAACGGCTTAAGTTCAGAACCTCAGCTCAGCAAATTTGTCCTATTCATAGGTACATCGACATTGTCAGCAACAAATGCCTGCTATTTGCCCCTAATGTCTGTAATTGTACAGGATATGGGCACCCGCGTTCTCTTCTATTTCAACAAATAACAGCTTTAGACACAGTGTTTAGAAATCCAGCTGGCATTTCTCACGCTATGCAGAGAATTCATTTATTGCTGTCCTCCTCCTGTACAGATAAGAAAAAAACACACGACCACAAGGATTGCGTCTCCTAGTGAACTGCTGTCACCTAGTGGTTATCAACTGTCATAACCGTTTGTGAAACCAATAAAATAGGTACAGTGGGATAGCTATGTCTAATTCAGTCCAAACCCAATACAGCAAAGTCTGGGATGTTAATAACACCGTGTTTTTGAGATGACATTACATTATTTCGCTCTGATCCTCCCATCACATGTCGAAGTATTCCTGGGCAAGACACTGAACCCCCAACAGCCCATCCCCAGCTGTGCAGTACATGTTCCAAGCCCGGTAGAAATAAGGGAGGGTTGCTTCAGGAAGGGCATCCGGCGCAAAAACTGAAACATGAAGTCGATGACCATGACCTTTGATTTTTGGCCACCGAAGCTCAAGAAGTTTTTCTGGAGTAAAGCCGATTCCTTAAAGTTGCTCTTGTGTTCACAAGAATGGACAGTGGTCAGAGTTACCTTGACCTTTGACCTTTTACTACTAAAATCTAAACAGTTTCTTCTTGGGTGGATATTCCCTAAGGGCACTCTTGAGATATTGCATTGATTATAATAGGATGAATGAATGAGTGGCCATACCGAATTGGTTTTACCCATTTAATTTCTGAGGCACATTCAGCTAGTACAAATGTTCCTTTATCGTTAGAACCAACAAAAGTGTTTGAGGGGCATATAGAAAGAAAGTTATAATAAAATAACGAAAACGTTATCAGTGCAAAAAAATCTTCTCCCTAACATCACCTTTGTTTTAAACCTTTACCAAGTTGAGTTTGCTTTGTGCTTTGGATTTGTCTTGTTGAAAGTTCCACTGCCTGAAACAGACATACATCCTTAGAACATCAGCAAGCATCTGGCATGTTTGACTGTGGGAATTTTGTTCCTTTTCTATAGTTTTATTGACAGTCTTGGTGTATCCACATTTCTTCCAATTCTGGATTATGGCCTTCACAGTTAGTACTGGTAGAGTAGAGTTATGCTTATATTCTCTGTAAGTTGTATAAATCAACCCTTTTAGACTGTATTATATGGAATTTGTTTTTCAATAAAAATATTAATGACTTGGACAAAATGGAGAGGCAGATTGGTGGAGAGTAGTAAATAAACCAGCAGGGGGAGTGAGCAATTTACCACAGAGGAACCATACAGTTCAGGAACTCATAGTGAGACAATGGGAAGGCAGTGCACAGCTTTGATGTTCAGAGTTGTTACGTTTTTGATGTTATTATGTAGTAAAAAGTGGGGTTTGACAGAAGCACGTTGTACTGGTTGACCTGCATGATTTTTAGGATAGGATGTCCACAGGATGTGTGGACAATTGAATGAATGTATTACTGCAAAAACATCATGGTTTCAATAGACATTTGCTATATTTTATATGGATTTCTCTTATTTAAGGTATATTAAGAATAACCCACGCTCTTAGTGAGGTATTGCGTGTGGTACTGTTTCTAGTTTCAGTAAAACACACCATGTTTGATTCCACACAGACCCTCCCTCAACTGAATATACATGTACTTGTTTATTTAAAACTACAATGTTAAACAGGTGACATAATTCCATGTATGTGGAGGTATATAGTCCAATTAGAATCCTGACAATGAAATGTTGAAATGGTGACCCCTTATTCCTTCAGGGGTCACCACAGCTGAACATGTTCCACATGTTGATTTGGCATGTGATTTTATGCCAGAGCAACCCTCCCATTTTTATCCAGGCTCAGGACCGGCACCAGGGTGGCCCTTGGTGGCTGTGCTGGGCCACACTTGGTGGGGCGGGTCTGATCTACCAGGCCCCCAATTAGAAGAATTTAGACGGCAGCCAAAAAAAACATTTAGTGGAGGTGGTAGGCAGGGCTTGCTCTAGCCTGTAGGAGCCAACCAATCAGAGCAGACTGGACTTTTATGGCAGGGAAGCTTAAAGAGACAGGAGGTAAAACACAACATTCCAGACAGAGAATGAAAAGAGGTGCTGTAGAAATAGACAGTATTAGGAAACATGATGAGTTTTATAAACTTTTTTAATAAACTTACAAGCATGTAAACAATTTGTAGTAGCTCCGTGGAATAAACATATAAACCTTACAATGAGCACCATAGGACAGCTTTTAAGTCGCATTATCATCTTAGGTTCCGTGTAGGTCAGAGGAAGTCGTCTCTGCTGTAGGTTCGACCTGTCTTTGTTGTGGCCCTGGTTGTTTGGCTCTGCCTGCCTTCATACAGAAGTGGTGGCACCAAAGTCACTCTGGACGAGGAAGCCGGCATCATGTAAGTCCGTCTGGAACGGGCATTGACGTAAGAGGTTGGCCTTTGAGGCCTTTTCTGGGAACTGACATTTTTAGTTTATATATTTATATTAGTTTTGTTTTACAATTCAAGCAGTTCCTGTTTTTTGGCTTAGATATACACAAAGTAATGGTAGTGCAACAGCTTAAGTGACTATAACCACAAGAGGTTTTATATTTACCCTGATGGTAGACCTTCTTTTCCAGAGAAGTAACTCAGGACCCCCCCTCCGAGCATGAGAAGGATGGAGCCTCCCCAGCCAATAAAAATCGCAGCTCCAAGTTCATTTCTGAACAACAAACATGGATGTTATTTTTCTGCAGTTTGAGTTTTTAAATATGATTTAAATTAACCTTGTAATAGTAATCCTAATAACAGTAATGCTTAATCAGACTTACTTCACGTTTATGAATTGTGGATCCACAAATTCTGATATGGTTTTGTTGGCCCACCATGAGTAGGTGATCATACCACAGACACCTAAACAAGATACATGTCCTACTTTACATGCCTATAGTGCATTTTCACTGTTATTTTTCCAATGAATATGCAATTAATTAATATCCAATTAGAATATTAACACTTTTTTAAAATCTTACCTGAAACTAGGTAGGTTATACCACCTGAGAAGGTCACTCTTGCATTGGCAATCTCCGATCCCCCTATTTTGGTGCATTTCATCCCTATAAGCGTAAGGATGCCTCCAAAGAAACCTGTGATGACGGCACAGACAGCCAGAGCTCTGCAGCCATGTAGAAACCCTGAAAGGAAACAAACCGAACTGAACTGCAACAACTTTCTATATGTTTTCATATGCCCTCGGTGTGTTAATTAGGCCAAATATGAATAGATGCTGATATTTTTGTAATGTTACTAGATGAGCTTTTTTAATATCCTACCAGACAGGGCTAGCATGGAGGGGTAATCTTTGCAGTCAGATGCCCCTGTGTTGTCTGACACGCAGTCCTTCCAAAGGTTGGAGTAGTAGTCACCAGTGGTCAGCACATTTCCCCCATCCTCTGAAAAACTCCAGTACTCTAATGGAAGAGTGGAGCACACCAGCATCCAGCCACTAAGGCAGGACACAAAGCATCCCATCTCCATGTACATCACCGTAGTCCTGTACTTCATGGTTAGTGTTCTTTCTCAAGCAAAAGTCAGTAGAGCAGAAAAGTTGTCGAATATAGAAATCAATGTCCAAGTTTTAAAATGAGTCACTTTGGGAACCTGCAGACTTCATTTATGTCATTGCGAGGCACTGTATCAATATCAAAGCAGCAGTGAGGACGTCTGACTTTTATCTCCTCTTATCTTTTGGTTTTGCCCAGTAAGCATCTTTTGTGTTCTCACCACAGGCAGGAACAGTGAAGGATTACGTCATTGTAGGTAATTTTGGAGGTTTTGTTTTTCATTTTCATTGACAAAAAAATCAGCCTATTTATTTTCTTTGCTCAAATACTTTTACTTCTTTTCTTTAAACACCAGAAGCAAAAATTAAGAGTTTGATCACTGCGATCACTACCATCACCATGATCCTACTGTTATAAAACACAAACCCTTCGGAGAGATTTGGCATTTGGTAAGGGTGGTAGGTTTGTGAATTAATACTAATAACAAATAACAAAAGTAAACTTCTATTTTTAAGCTGGAGTCCATGAGACACTAAAGATTGTAGTATCAACATGCCATTTTCTATATCATAGAAGTCAGACTTTGTAAAATAACAATTTACACATGCTTTTAAAGCTTATTCTACAGAGCTAGTGAGACAAAACTAGTCAAAATTGATTATTGCTGTGCATATTTCTCACATCTATATATTTATATATAGATATCGTAATAGACCACTTTTGGCTAATTCAGCATTTTTCTGCAAAAGGCTGTTACTACTCTGTTCATGTATAAACAATGACGAGCAACATTTGAGACACCTGCATAAGCGAAAGTGGATAATACTTGGGAACTAGATGAAGCAGTGGTTTCACGTTCTGAGAAGCGTGAACAACAGCCAATGCTTTACAGCCAACCAGAAGGAAAACAGATACTGTAGCAGATGCACCATCATTGCCTGGATGACGAGCAACATTTGAGATCCAGCAAACAAGCAAGTATCAGAAATGTAGGTCATAAATTCAGTCAATCATTAATGACTAACATAAGTATTATAGTTATATATTCATCAGGCATTTACTGCTGTGTGACTGTAAAAACCAACACATATATTTAGCCAAAAGAAATTGATAATTATTTGTCAGTGTACCTACATTTGAACAGAAACCCTGAAGTCCAGTTATTTGCATGTTTGTACAATTTTGGATTGGATCCCTTTAACCACAACTATCCTCTTATTATACCATAGGACACACTGTGTGTTGGGACAGTGCATAAGTGTTGTTCTTCCTCTTAAGTTTGGGGGACTTTTTTTAAACTGTGGAAATCAAAGCAGCAGAAACTAAGCTATTTTGACCTAAGTGCCCAGTCTTGGCTCTACCTCTGAATGCATCTTAATATGTTTTCTCATAATTGCCATGATTTGACATTCAACCCCAATCCCTTAAAACCCCAGTGACATAATTGGGGGTTATTTTTCCATTTAGACTATGGAAGACTTGATAGATGACATGGGAGAAGTTGGTTTGACAGAGGAAGGCACTGAGAACAGAGTGAGATAGAAAAAGATGCTCTTTTGTGGCGACCCCTAAAGGGAGGGAGGGAGGGGAAGTAGAAGACTTTACTGTTTACTCTCTTCATGAACTCATGTGGAGATTTAAATTTATTTTGTTCTGTAAACATTTACACACAAAAATGAATCCAAAAAAGTACAATAGAAAACAATACAACACGGCATCTAATAGTCACAGAATCAAATGTTGACAAGTAAAATCACAGTTCATTGCATACTCTCTTCAACATATACATCCTGCAGGTCATTAAAAAGTGACAAAATGTGACTCTGTTCCAACCGTACTAATGATAACATCTCATCCTTATCTAATGTGTTCAACACTGAAATTCTCTACAATCTAATATCTAAGATCTAAAATCTGCCATTTCCTTTGAATTGTAAAAGCTAAAATCATCTATCATATCTATGTTTACATGTTTCCACCCAACAAGTACAATAAAACAACACAATAGTTTATAACACACAATAAGAATAGTTTTTGCTTACTTGCAAATCATTAGATGAGGTGATTGACAATTGTTGCTAACAAAATAGTTATCAAAAATTAAGCTTTAATTTATTTTAAGGTATTTAACATTGGACAAAAAACAAACATGATTTTTTGTTCACCTTGACATTTTAGCTAATATTACTTTATAGTTCAAGGTAATTAAATTAAATTAAATAATTAATTATATTTGTTTATTTAAACCTTATCGTCAATCTCTTTTCTACCTGCAGTTGATGGTGCTCACTATACCAAAGTGCAGCCCACATTGTTGCAGCACATTTGAAGCAGCGGGCAGAGGATCTGAACCAGGCTTTCTCGCATCCTTTGAGTCTGATAAATACAAAAGCCTTTACCAATGAAGTACAAATGTTTACTGAGTAGTTGTAACATTGTAAAAGTTAATGTTACAATATTAATGTTCATTATATTTTTTCTTCATGTAATGACACATCAATTCAAATATAAGACGTTTTCACAAAGGGTGTCTCAGTTTTCGCACTGCCTGACAAAGATGATCCTGTCCTTCTCATGCTGCTGCTTTTTGATTTGGACAAAGTTGATCCGCTGGACCTTGAGGAGTGGCTAGACTCTGAGCTTGACCCAGATCCAGAACTAGATCCTGCAGACCTCGTAGTTCGACGAGACTTTGATGAGTAGTGCTCTGACTTGGCTGCACGTCCGGCTTTGTACGTGTTCCCCGATCTTGATGAGATGGAAGACACAGACTTGGACGACAGCTCGGACACAGAGGACACTTTGGATTTGGAGGGGATCACTGGTGCTGATGATAGCGCTGTAATGGACTCGTTTTTCTCTGGGTCTCGTACTGGCTGGCGTTTGATTTTCCTGGAGAGAAACACATATATATCGTGACATAGCTCAATTGGTAAGGCAGTCATCCACGGACAAAAGGTCAGTGGTTCGATCCCCGGTCCCGGCTATATGTCGAAAAAGCCCCTTCCCATCCCCAGCTGTGCAGTGCCGGTCCAAGCCCGGTAGAAATTGGGGAGGGTTGCGTTAGGAAGGGCATCCGGCGTATCAACAAGCGGACAATGATCCACTGTGGCGACCCTGAACTCACGGGATAAGCCGAAAGGACAAAACTAAATAAATAAATGGCTTTTGATTCCACTTCCTTAAAAGCTAGCATATCATTTATAGTAGAGGAGATGTGGTAAAGAGGATAAAGTAAATTATGTCTTACATGGAAAAGCATGTTACGGAATTACTCAGCATTGGTGCATATTTACTCTGTTCAGCTATAACATTAACAACACCTGTTTTTTTTAATATAAAGATATTATGAACAAATAAATGCTGATGTATCATAAATGCTTAACCTGTCAGCACATAGAGTTTAAAATTAGCTCCACCTTTACTAACAATGAGCTGTGACCCTTATTTTTTTATTAATTACTCTACACGTTTAACCATACTTACCATAATCAGTATTACTTAAAAAACACTGTCTTAGTGGAGAAATTTTACTCTTGTACTTTAAGTAAAATGTAGATAATCTTCTTGTAGTTACATAAAAACAATTGATGTAGTACCTGTAATGGATAATAATCTTTTAGTGATATAAGGACATGTCAAAAAGTTTCTGTACTCACTCGTCCTCTCCTCCACAGAGCGGCTTACACACTGACCACATGTAGAAAAAGCCACCTGTCATGTGAAAGGCAGAGCCAACCCAGCCAAGGAACACAGGGATGCCAAGTTCATACCTGTTGGTGGAAAAGCAAATTCTGTGAGTGATTTTTGTTTAGAAAGATAGATAGTTTATAACATTAATGTTTGTTGACTTACTCCAGTCCAACAGGGTCGGGATTGTAGTATTGTAAGACATACTGCACATAAACAGCATACCCACATGTGGACAGCAAACCTAAAAAGAATTATGTTGATAGCAAAAGCACTTGGTAACCATACATACTGATAACTATGAAGATATTTGTCATTGTATAAAAGACTGATAGAAATACAATTAGAAGTGGGTAAAAAACATAAACCAGATTATATTGTTAGAAATATTCATTCTTTAAAGATGCCACATTATGCCTAATTTCAGGTTTATAATCATCATCAATTGGCCAGTTTGTACAAGGGCTGAAACATATGGATGCAATCAAAAAAATGGGTGGGTGCAACTGTGACCAAAAGTACCAAAAGTAAAAAAAGTACTGTATATTTATAGGACGGAACACATGCATGTTTAGGATTGGCAGGAAGAATAAAATGTTTAATAATTTTTGGCTTTAAAAATGTCAGACTTCGAAAAAAATTAAACTTATTTTCTATTCTCTCACCATTTCTAGATTTAAAATATTGGTTCAGGATCTGTTTGTCTTGACTTTGTACTCTTACATACAGAAGCTTTATATAACAATGAGAGTGAACTAAGGTTAATGCTCAGTGAAGAATTCTTCGACATTAAAAACTGTTAGTAGATAATACATTGAATCAATTGAATGTGAAAAAAGTCTTGTATAAAATACATAATAAAATGGCATAAAATTGGGCTGATGCACATATTCTACCAAGCTTTTACTCATATCTGCTGACTGTCCTTTTGATCAATATAGACATTTACCGCTGATTACATGGAGCCAACCCCCAGCGTAGATCTTTCTGTATTTTGACCGATCTTTTCCCCCAATGAAGGTGCACTCCATACCTATCAGACTCAGCACAAACCCCAACATGCCCACAGACAGAGCTGCAATCAGCAGGCCTCGTACTACCTGCAGATGACCTGTACAGCAAGACACAGCAAGACACAAGTAGCAATTAATGAGAGTCTACATGCACATGTCAGCTCAGGACTGAATGCTGAAGACTAATGATTTTCTTAAAGTGTGGAAAATGTGTTACCTACCCTCCACAGACCAGAGCACCGGAAAATCATAACATTTGTTGATAGAAGTTGAGTCTGTTAAGCAGGTTCTCCACAGGCTTGACCAGTACCAGATCACCTTTACTATTGAGGATCCCCCCATGCCTCCAATGGCACTGCTCATCCAGCCATCCATGGCCATGGTGCAGGCCACAAAGATCCAGCCCAACACCGTCATCAGGAAGCCCCAGATCTGGACCACACGGATCTTCATCTTTGGCTGCACCTTTAGGTGGCTTCCTATCTAGATTTGAGTTCCAAGGAAGCTTTTGCTGTAGGTTATTTTTACAAGCTTCTTTAGTAACTTACTTCAATCTAATTTTAACAAATTACTTTTCTTTTTTGTGTGTTTCCTATTCTAATTGCAGTCCCTTAGGCAAAAGTCTTGTTTACCCTGAGTCACACATCTAGTTTTGTCCACAAGCAGAAGTTACATTGAACTCTTACTCCAATGCTGTTCCCAGGAAAAGACTAGAACAACTGGATCACTGGAACAGAGCAGCTCTTTACCGCTGTTTTCTAAGTATTACTGTACATGTGGGTGAGAGACAGTTGTCCTACAGTTTCCCACGAGCCAAGACAGTGCTGAGCTAAGCATGTTTTTCCTGAGCAACTTCATCCCTCGATCAGACTGTTCTGGAAGTTTCTTCATTTGCAGAAACAATTTAAAAGAAGAACATGTTTATACCATTAGCCACAAATCTTAAATCCAAGTTTTCTTACATTATTTCACTTAGAGTTGGAAGTTATTGTAGCTGCATGTATATGATGGCATGTGAAGCAGTAAAAGCAAATGTCAAATACTGCAATAGTTTTATCTTTTTACGTACATTGCCATCTAAAAATGTACCTAGGTTAAAGTATATACTTTCTAAATATGCATGTACACTATATGTAATGGAACATCAATGGTTTCATTTAATCAGCTTAATCTCTATGATGATTGTGTTTTTTGTCAGGTGTTCGTAGAAATGTTTTTGCAGTCTCTTACTATCCAATTGCATTTAGTGCAAAGATAGCCTGTGTTTACACGAGGTAATATTATGGTGGTGGTTTCAATATTTCATGACATGCTTGTGTAACCTGCATGAATTAACGCTGTTAGTGTCACGAGGTTGTTGAAATGTTTAGTTCTGCACAGTATAGAACTTCACTCACTTAACTTATGGTAGGAACTAGTACAAAGGTTTATTTAGGGTGCGTGTAATAATGGTGTGTATCTGGGCCTTTCTGGAATTGGATTGAAATGATAAATTAGTGGACAATCACATTCTTTTGGAAATATTGAATCATCCAGGGAGACAGAATTGGAAGCTGTATTTAATTTTTATTTAAAAAATATCAAACTGTCTGCCATACTCCCTAATACTGATGTATAGAAGCGCCCCTTTAAATTTCCAACAGTCTGGAAAACTTCTCAGAAATGACTCTAAGTTCACATGGGCCTTAGCAAAAAAATACAATAGCAAAAAAGCAATCTATATTTCTGTATTTCTCTTTTAACATGTTTCCTAAAATATGTGCTGTAATGACCTAAGCTATCTGAAGCATCATTCCTGACTTTGCCTGAGGCTTTAAGCTTCTAGTTGTAATTTTACCAAGACCTCAATGTGCTGTGGGCCTCATAATTGCTGAGACAGTTATAATTAGAGTTAAACCTAAGGTAATGACAGTTGCAGGGGGTGCTCACTGGTCTTTTGCTGGGGATAAAAGAGCTATTTTTTTTCCATATCCTATTGGATTATTCTGTAATTTATTAGTAGTGGTGGGGATATACTAAAGATGATAGTCCTAATGGTAATGGTAATTATTTTTCTGAGGGTGGTTTTATTTGTATGCCACCAAGGAAAAAAGGAATGCTTATATGGCCCTAGCTGATCAGGCTTTATAAAACACACAAGACAATTTGATTATTATTATTATTATTACCAGCTTACCAGTCTCAACTATTAAAAACTACATGTTTCCTCGGGTGTGTCAGCTATTAGATGTGCATTAATACTGCTCTCTGGTGGTGTGATTGCAGTAATGACTGATGAGGAGTGATGAGTGATGGCTCTTTGCCCTTTACATTTCATCCTTCCTCATTTTGTTGTTTCTCATCAGAATCTAATATATATGTCAATGTCCCCAACTTTTTTTTTCTTTTGATTCCTTTAATACACATCCTTTTTGGAACATCTGATAATGTTTTTATTACATTATTGGCAGCAAATACCTACACAAATGAACATTTTCAGTTTGTACATGTGACTGTTGAAGCATCAATAGGTTTGCAAATTAAACATAATTTGTTGCTGAATGTACAGTTTAGAATGAATATACAGACAGTTGTGGTTCCCAGAGGATGAATCCTAATGACTTTGATGAGCATCTGAATGTTCTCCAGTGCCAACAGCAGGTTAAACTTTTTTAGTCATCTAATGGAATATCTCAAAATATACTAGAGTTGTTTGAATAATACAAATAAAGGTTTGTACCAGTTATTAATGGTTTCCAGTTGATGTATCCTAATGTCTAATGCTCATGCTCTTATTCTTTTCCTTTGTGGCAGCAAGGACTCAAACATTTGTAATGTCCCACACGGATGTTCCTTGTAAGATGAATTACCTTAACTCTAATTTTGTGCAGCACCATCTTCAGATAAAAATGTTAGGTTTTTCTAATAACTTGATATAACCCCAAAACTTCACTTCCTACCCCATCCCCCATTTGGTTCATTCTGTGGCATCTAGGTTTGGAACCATCTGGTGCAAGAGTATTACAGGGTTGATTTTCCTTTTTTTTAAACAATGTTTAAGAAGTTGGGACAGATATAATCACAAAAATGGGTGGGTGCAACTGTAACCAAAAGTACCAGGAGTAACAAAACGTACTGTATATTTAAAGGATTGACAACATTCACGCTTTATAAAGAAATACATTTAGGTAAATCTATGTTGTGATTTGCTAAAGCCCTTGAAATAAATGTATGTTGCAGTGTATGCAGTTTGGATTTAGACTGATTTAATCACATTTTCTACCTTCAAATGCTTAAAACCAGCTTGAGGGATTATATTCCTGTTTATATTATCTCTATATGTCATGCAGATATTAGGTAATACAGTCAACCTCTTCATCAAAACAAGCCCTGGATACCTGACACTTGTTTATGGATGCAAGACGGTAGAAAGCACAGGGTGGCTGCTCCATGCCAGCTGGTTCAAGTATCAAACCTGTGGGCCAAGAGGTTTTGCATAACATAGCCTGGGGTTCCTACTAATAATAATTCCTAGGTGAAGATGGATGACTAATAGGAGGGGAAACCACCAGTTGGGCCTTTAGATCTTCATACAGGTAGCTATGTGTGGTGTTGCAAGTGATTTCCTCATTCTAGATGAGGAAATCAAGAAAGGTCTTTGTATGATTCATTTTTCTGAGAAACATGACATGTTTAAACAGAAGGTGACTCATATTTTGTGGAAAACTGGAATTGTATCCCAGTGACCCAATTTGAAGGAACAGCAATCTATTTTTATATTATTTAAAAAATAACAATTTCTCATTAAAATAATTTTTGGCCACATTTCTTCCAAACCAGCATTCTTAAATGTCTAATGAGAAAAATGCATTAGAAGTTGCAGTGATGTCAAGACAGACAGCTATAAAAGGTCTGAATTTACAAAATCATCTTAAAAATATTACAAAAGCCCGACCAGTAAGCTTTTACCAAAAATACTTGCTACAAAACATCCTCTAGAAAACTCAAGAATAAAATGGTGCATTTATTCTTCTTCAGTTTATGTGAGGAAGGCCAACATAATGAAGGTGACCTGAGAGTTTGAATGGTGTTTTATGCCAAATGAAATTTCCTGCCCTACGATTATCCTTTTACATCCTGCACAGTCCATTGACAGAAATGACCCAAAAGGTTGCCACATTTGAAAAGAATCGAAGCCTTTAAAGTAAATTAAAAAATGTAAACTGTCACAGGAATTACACTTTCTACACATTATTTGTAGATTATATAGGCATAGAGTTTATAAATGCTGTCCTTGGCTTTTACTGTTGACATAGTTCCTGACCACAAACTATTATAAGTCTCACATTCAATGAAAGTAACAAAAACATATTGAGTCCATTTTCACACATAGGCATTCCTTCCAAACTGGCTCGATGTCCCCCGTGGTTCTTTGTGGAGGCTGATAGCTGTGTTGCTGTGCTTGTGCCGTGCCGTCACATGTGTTGCAGCTCCATTATATGAGTATTCAGCTCTGCAAAATCCGGAAGAAGAAATTTAACAAAAAAGCAAAAAACATATGTTACAGCCCTGCTCCAGGCAAAAATACTTGTGCAATTATACCTGTGCAATGTTCTTTCCATTTAATGATGGGTTTAAGTGTATCCAAAGAAAAGTTCAGACACACGAAAATGTTCAGTCCCCTATTGCCTAACTTGTGCTTTTTAATAAAATGTTTTCAGAATTGCTGAGTGTTGTTTTGTTTTCATTATGTAGTTTTTGGGCAGAATATTGATTCACCAGTAACTGGATCTTCCAGATAAAGATGTATTTATACTGCAATCACCTAAAACATTTAGTGGAGTCAGGTGATCTCCGTTTAAATAGTTATGTTCCTTTTGAAACAGGCTGCACCAGTGATGATTTAGGTGAATTACTTTAAAGGGGGTAAACACTTCTTTGGTGAAAATGTCCGCATGTCCCAAGGCTTGTATCTTTACAAGCCTTGGGACCAATCTTGCTGACTGATTGAACACAAAATTATGTCCTAGAATTAAACAAAGACAAGGCTGGCTTTCATTGCTTCCCTGATTCATATAGCTGCCCCCGGTCAAGGTGACTTTACCTTCCTAAAGGTTCTTACTAAACCTTAACAAAGAAAACATTCAGGCGTCATTGGCCCTGTATCTAATCCAAATGACAATAATACAGTTTGCCCTGTAGGTTCAGCAATTATGAGACAAGATGATGAAAGAGATTACTGGATGTTTTCAACTGTAACCATATCTCCATTGCTGTTAAGGTCATTATTTAAATTGCCTGATTGAGGAGCAACTTAGCGCAAATCAGATGTGTTCTAAGTCCTTGTTGCCGATGACAGATGTAAGATCACATTGTTAGCATCTAGCATGTCTTTACAACCAAGCAACTTGCCTGAAATTGAAGCCCTCAGACAGGGAAAGGCAGAACACAAGTCCTCCTAGAATACACAAGACAGATCCAGACCAGCCAATGAAGAGAGCTGCTCCTAGTTCAAACCTGCAGAATTGACATGGGGGGAATGTACTGGACTTCTTTCTACATGAATGTTCTTTTGATCTGCTGTCAAACAAACCATTTTTTAATCTTGAATACTTACTTCTGGGCTACAAAGAGCGGGTCAAAGAAGTCAGTTGTGATCCTGTGAGCATATATTGAGCATGCAGTCATGCAACAGAGGCCTGCAGAGAGAAACAGGAGGAGTTTTACTTGAGACTAAGTGAAATGAAAGCAAAAACAGCTGATACCATTAATTTTTTGGTACAGCTTCCTAAAACCCAACTCAAATACTACATTTCTAATAATTCCAGGCATATGCAACTGTTAAGCAGCATGGCTCTTACCACTGAGAATGAAATGGGAGCCCGAGAGGACAGTCAGACGAGCTTTAGTTGTCTTTGAGCCTCCAATTTTTGTGCACTTCATTCCTACCAAGGCGAGAACGGCACCAAAGAAACCCAGACACACAGCTGCGATCATCAAACCCCGACACACCTGGATATAGGCTTTACAAAAGAGGGGACAGTGTTTTAAACAGGTGTTTCCTGTTTTAGCTCAGGATGTATAGTAACATCTATTTGTGAACATTTATAATTAGGTGTGATCTTAGCTGCTAGCTGTTTTTCTGTATATTTTATAAATTAATAGTTTTAATATCATACTCCATTCCAAGAAAACGCCCTGCATTTAAAATCTTATTAAGTAAATGGAAAAATTTACTCCATGTGGAAATTGATGCCTTTGACTGTTGTACTATTATATATAATTGCTTCATTATTTCTCATGCAGTAACATGTAAGCAGCATTTTACTCTTGTAGATGGTCGATTATTTTTATTAACATTTGATGAGTTTGTAAATCAGTAAGTTTGTAAATCAAAATCAGGAAAATATTGAATCCACAGTGGCACCTCCACAATGGTTATTTGTCCAATCCACAGTCAAAACTCAAAAATTAAAAATGTTCATAGAAAAAGTAGAAACCTTTGATATTTGAGCGTTTAGAACTATAAAGTATCTGGCGTATTTGCACAAAAAGTGACAATTCTCGTACAAAAATAATTATTGTTTTTCATATTAATATACTATTTGTTTCAGCTCTTCTTGTATTTACTGTTCTAATAAATATCCAATATTTTCATGCAAAGTAGATTGTTCACAATATTTTTACATAAAGAATGAATCACATGCATGTGAAAGAAGTAGCTCTTGTTTTGAAAAACCCACAAGTACATAATTTGTAACCTGACTCCTGCAGTGTCCCTCTGGCTCTACAGAGCAATACTTACTACCATCATTTGTTTCTCTGTTACAGCTTTGCTTTTCTCCCTCTGTTCTCATTTTCAGATGCAGCAGACATCTGTAATCAATCAGAATACTCTGATAAACACTACCTACTCTGCACCAACTACACACACAGATACAGTTCATGAGAAACTTGTGAATTAGGTGGAGTATTTAGCAGCTGAGTAGACAAACTGTATTTTATAGGAGCTGGTGAAATGAGAGTGGATATTGTGAATTCGTCAGGTGACTAGAAACACGAGCCCAAAGGAATACATTTATCTGTTTGAGGTGTTTGCTAAAAACATAAACACAACACAGATCAAAATGCTCATCGTTGCTTTTTGAAATTATTGATATTGAAGTAATTTTGGAATAAGCAAACGTTGTAGCTGAATTTTTTTCTTTAATTACCTGGTGACCACTTGGACAGTGGACAAGAAATGTAATTTGTGGCATCAGATCTAAGCAATACTGCATGATTGACACTGAAAGGAATATGTTCCACAATACACTAAAAAACACATTCACCAAACAAACCTTTCCTAAATGTAATCCCAGGTAATGGGAAGTGACCTCTGTATGACTGTATGACTTTCTCAAATTGCTTCATTTGGACACATTAGGCGGTTGTGTCAGCCCAGCTCAGCTCCCTCACTGAAATATGTCTCTGATGGCCTTTAACTCTAAATGTGCCCGTTGTATATGGCCTGGAGCCAGAGTCAGCAAAGGAAATATCCTATTTCAGATGCATTTGTTTTCAATAGTGGTCATTCATTTAAAATCAACATGTGATTTTTGACATCAGTGCTTCGGAGAGAAATCTACTCACAAAACAACAGCTACTCACAAACATACGTAGTGATGCATATACAGTATTACTGTCTCTGACTTCTAGGACAATACCACAACGAGCAGTCATGATAGAGCTCACCATCCAGAGCTAGCATCGAAGGAAAGTCCTTGCAGTTTGAAACACCAGTGGAATCCGTCACACATGTTTTCCACAGGTTGGACCAGAAAGTAGCTGTAGTGATGACCGTCCCATCCACAGAGGACACCTTCCAGTAGTCTGTTGGCAGTGTGGACGACACAAGGATCCACCCGGAGATGGTCAGTAGAAAGGCCACAATCTCTGTTGCCATGTTGCCCATTTTTCCACTAGACTGGAGATCTAGACTCGGACGGGAAAGTGATCTTTCCCTCTGGAGGGATGGAGAGGATGTGGGAGGGTCGGACCACAACAGGTGCGTCAGCCTTGGCCTGCTCAGCCAAGCATCTACGTCTGAGACGCAGAACTTTTCAATGCACATCATTCACTGACACACAATCATTTGTGGCAGAAGGAGGGTGCAGGGGTGCACACACTAGTCATCACTCTGCACGGTGTCCATGGGGTCTGCAAGAGGATCTGCAGAGAGAGGAAGTCTTTAATTGAAAGGATCTGACAAGTCTTTGACAGATAAGGAACACACGATAGGAGAGATTGTATGGTGAATTGGACGAATGAATGATGTATGTTATGTCTACTTTTTTCAGTTCATTTCATAAATGCTGCACCGTGAATTAGTTGGCAAAGTAGTAGTAGTAATAGTATTTAGAAAAAGAGATCTACTCTGGCTGTACCTGTACTGGTGTCATAACATTACACAGTAGCTCCATCAAGTGGGAAGAAACGAAAACGTTTTCCTATTGAATGTGAGACACTGACATGAAAGTGGTACAGACCCATAATCATAACCAATGCTGTGGCTGACTATAGCGAATTATAATACCATAGACTTCAGTTGTATTTTGCATTTAATGCTACTGTAATGAATCAATTATGGCATATTAGTACACTAAACCCAGATTGTTATGATGGTAAACATAGTGGAGCATGTTCGTATTTACCTCAAAGCTCCCATCTGCTTCAGTGCAGTTTTATAGAGCACCTGGCATGTCTGTTGACTGGCCTTCTTATTTTAGTGCAATTATTCAAATGTACATTTTTACAGTTGACGGTCAGTGGGCATTTAAACCGTATATGCATTGACTTCTCTGCATGTATACTCCTTAGTTTACATGGACTTTCATTTGCATCATGTAGTAACAAAATGAGACTATTAAAAGAAGGTAAATGTTCCTCAATAAACAAAGAAACACACCTGTTTCTTTCTTCACACTTTATTCAACATCCTCAGGGGGTTTGCTGCTACAGCCTTACTTGTCCTGGTAGAACTTAGTTTGTATAGTAGCAAAGCAGATATTTCTGTGTAACTGACTATGACTTTTCTCTACTTTTGTAACACTATGTTTGTATAGTTGCCTCTCACATGTCACATTGGTTACTGGTGCTAATTTATTGGGGTTTTTTTTTGTGATGACTAAAGAGCAGCCTCACACTATTGTGTAATTCATTTTGCAGTGATGAAGAAATGTTCAGAACATTTACAGCACCAATTTACTTTATATAAACATTTAATTACATGTACAGTAAATACCTTTGCTCAAGTAACACTACAAAGTTTAAACACCAAACTGAACTGAAATATCGAAAGTAACTGCAGGAAATACACAGAATGATCCATGTCATTATTATATTATGATTCATTATTATTGAGTCATTACCTTGTAGGCATTTATTTACTTTTGACTACTTTAACCTTCCACTGTCTATGAAAGTGACACAATTTGTTTATGAAAGACATTATGTGTTCATTTAAAATTCATATAAAATCTAACAAGACAGTTTAAGATTAAATGTTTTGAAAATTTTAAATCCTACTGAATGTGAATACTGTAAAATATAATTCTATAATACTATAAAAAATTATAAAAAACTAAATTTTATACACATGCCACATGCATATACCAGTGGTATACAAATGTATATTATTATGATAAAGTGTTACTAAATGTTACCTTACCTTTATTTTTCTCCTTTTTTCTATTTTTAATCAGTGCTGCTGTCATATTCTGTTCTGTGTTGATGCACATTGTGGTCCCTCAGCAGGACACTTTGTGATTAATGGTTTGAGTGTTACTGCAAAATAACATAATATGATGTAATAATTATCAGTAATGATAAGATGCACTGAAAGTCAACAACAACAATATCACTGGAGTAACATGCTAATTAGAGACCTAATGTTGTGGTTCCCTGGATGTTCAAAGGCCTCTTGGGCAACTGCAAGAACAGGAGTGAACTTTGAGCGAGGGAACCCTCTCCCTTGCAAATAAATCTAGCTGCTTGTCTGGTATTAAAAACTGTTTTCACAGTGGGCTAACCTGTTCTAGTCAGAGTTTTTTTTTTTTTTTTAAAGGATTAGATCTAAGCTCTGGTTGCAGAGAAATCAGGATTGTTTCCAAGGAAAATAATTACCCACAACATTTCCGGATATCTAATCCCACTTGGGTCTACTGTACCTGCCCCTACTAAACCCAATCTTGGGTCACTGTCTGGGGTCAAAACCTTACATTGTTTATATTGTTAGCATTCCAAGAAAAATCAAACCAGGTGTTTTCCTATGAGTAAAGCAGAGTGAGAAAGTGTTAAAAGCAGCGACCAGTAAATCTCTAGATGGCCATGGCCGTTGTTGCTGAGCAATGCCAGAAGGGACTGTAATCCTGTAAACCTGCTAATGAAAGGGAAGCAGCTGGTACATGTTATCTGTGTTAACCTGTTTCTGATATCTTATTAAGCCCATGAATATAATACTCTGGTGAGCTCCCATCACTTTTTCTTGTTTAGGACAAAACTATTGATTGTTAAACACAGAGACAAGGATTTTTCTTCATGTCTATGCTTGTTTTACTTAAATGCAAAACTGTGGTAAGTAATTATTCAAATGGGTCCATGCATGGGCAGAGATAGGTGAGATAAAGTCAAAATTTTGACTTTTTGTCTCATAATTTCAATTTTCTGTATCACAGTTTGACTTTTTGCCTCATAATTTTGGCATACAATTGTTTTTTCTTCATGAGGGACCCTGGTGGCTTAGTGGTAGAGCATGAGGTTGGTATGCAGAAGGCTGCACTGCAGGCTCGAGTCCCACCCTACCAGGTCCACCAAGGGCCACCTTGTTGCCGGTCCTGAGCCTGGGTAAAATGGGAGTGTTGCGGCAGGAAGAGCATCCAGTGTAAAAACTTATGCTAAATCATGGTGCGCAACAAGATCCGCTGTGGACACAAACTGAAAGCCACTGATCTATTGTTTTTTCATTATCACAAACCTTTCCTCCAGTTTTCTCCAATAGTAAGCTAGCTTTCATATCAATTAGATACATTAATAGTCAAAGTGTTATTGCTAAGATAGGCATGAATAACCAGCAAGGGTATATGCAAACAACAGTTACTGCAGTCCTACAGCTGATAGCATGGTAGTTTTGTTAAAGTATGCACAATCTATTGAAGCAGTGAAGGTGGATATTTCAAAAACATATTGTATGCCCGCTCAGTGGCATGATGTGGTGTTAAATATGAAACTATGTAAGTTTAATTTAAAAACGATGTTCATATGCATAGGCCTATTGCTTCTCCTGTCCTTTCCGTATTCTTTGTTTTTATGCTATTTGTGAAAGTAAACGAACCCCCCCCCTCCCTGGGTATTTCCATAGTCAGCATTTCTCTTGTGGTTGCTGAGGGAACTAAATAAACTAAGAATATATCAGGGAAATATGGGACTACCACTCACCAAGGTACTATGGAAAAGCACAGTTGATCCCCTACATGTTACTGGACCGAGTTCAGCTTACTGTAATAATCTCCTGCTGACTTTTCTCCTTCAGCCCTTCTCTCAATTGAGGCTAGGTAAACGTCAACAGTAAGATAACATCTAAAGTGTAAGGGCCAAATCTACTAAATGCTTTTATCATTAGATTGTAAGTGTCAGAATAATCGTTTATATTGTGCATGACCATGTGACTGGGTTTCTTTGAACGTTTCCTTGAACATTGAAATGGCAGAATAAAGGTAGGGAGGGAGGTGTTTTAGTCTCTGTACTCTCTCCTAGATCTTTTATGTCTATGCAGGAAACACCTGCAATGTGTCAGAGGGCATCTGTCATCTACAGTACAGCCTGCTCTTTATTTATAGGATATCCTTTGCCTGTGTACACCACGAGTGTGGGTGTTTGTGTAAGGCACCAGTAAGGGACAGAGGAAGCAAGCAAAACAAAACTGGAATGAATACTTTATGCATTAATTGTTTTTGCACTGGAAATAATATGATTAGAAAACCGCCAAACTATCACAAACCGCTTTAAGTCAAGATTGGCGCGTTATAATTCATCTTATCAGTGGTGACACAGTGTTACTTTATCTTGTAATAAAAGACAGTTAGTCAGGCTGAATAACTGTACGTTTTCAAGTGCAAGTACAGTGCAATAGAAAAAAGACAGAGGCTCTGAGCCTGAGGTTTTGTTTTACTGCTACACCTCCTACAGCTGGTAGGTACAGTAGATCCACCACCTTAGTGCTGATGTAACATTATTTTCAGATTTTAATAATACATGTGAAGATACCTTCTAGAAAAAAATGTGTTTATATCTCCACATGGCTTCCACGTGATATTGCAAAGGATGACTGTAAATGCAATCCATGCCGGTTCCCATTTCTCAAAATGAATAATGGTTTAAAAAAAAGTCATTTATACTGAACACACAGCCAATCGTGTGCGCGGTCCGTTTCGTAAGCTAATCATAATGAAGAACAACAGCAGGGGCAGCCAATAGCACGATGCCAAAATTATTTTAGCCAATCGGGTGCTTGTGGGCGGGGCCGTGTGGTAAGGTCTTTTCATGCCCCCCCCCCATCCGCAGCTCGTGTGACCAAACCAACACACACAAGGGGGACCGACTTTCTCATAACATGTGTGGCCTCCGAAGTTGCTCCATATAGCTCACACCATCAGTTTTTAAGGGGGGAAGTTAGAAGAAAAGTGTACTATGATTGCCGGCTATCATGGAGAAAGTCAGTAAGGAAGCCAAGACCAACCCGGCAGCGACTGCAAGCATTTTATCTAAGATATTTTTTTGGTAAGTTGACAAGCGGGCTCTTAACCCGGTTGACGCTAGCTTTCCTGTGTCAATCGTATCAAACAAACTAAGGTACGGTTGACAATACTTCATTTTAATACCATGTATTTCTCATTTGATTTCATAACTATAGTGAAAATAACCTATTAACACTTCTAGGTAAGTTTAATAACCCGATAAAATTACCAGGTCAATTAAAGGTGACTGGGTTTTTAAGCACGACTTCACCTTCATTTAGGTGTAATAAGTTGTTTCACTCTGATAAAAGCTTTTACTGTAAGTCAGGAAGAGCCACTTACATCCAGACCGGTGTGTGTGCCAGGCTAACATTAGTTCCTGTTGGAATAAGTCTAATGGAAAAGTTGGACTTTGTATGTATGACACATCGCTGACCATAACTCCGGACGCGCCGGTGCTCCAGTCTGGCTGCTGCCCATCAGATCAGATCTTGAAGTACTGATTTGCTACGCTTTTCACCGTGAAAGTCGCACGAAAACGTGGATTTTTGTGCGTGTTTGTACGTTTCCTGCAAAATGTATCTGTGTTTTGTCGTTGCTAGCATTCCTCACACCACAACATAGAGCTGCATTAAATCATGAATTGATGCGCTGTGAATGTGTGTCTTCTCGTGCTAATCTTCCTCATGTGATTATTTGTCCTTCAGGTGGCTCAATCCTTTGTTCCGCACTGGATATAAACGCAGGCTGGAGGAAGATGACATGTATGAAGTGCTCGCAGAGGACAAATCTGAGAGACTGGGACAGGAGCTGCAGAGGTAGAGTCAGTTGTTGTTATGGATATCCGAGTTGTGACGTCTTATTGGTGGAAGAAATGTATTCTTTATGTCATTCATAATAAGTGTTCTTGTGTTTGTTGCTGTACAATATAACATAGCTGAATTGTTTAGGTTGCTAACCAAGCTTCACTTTTTGTCAAGGTAGTCAAAGTTTTGTCTTCTTTTTTGTTTTTTCTTAAGTTAAGCGTGATTATTTACACCCAAATAAAACTTTGTTGTAATGCCATAGAGTTTTGTTAGTGGTTAGTAGGCACATTATGGGACAAAATTGTTACAGACACCTGGGATTACGTAAGTGTCATTGTTGTGCTGCTTCTAATACTACTTATTTATGGGATAAGAAATAAAACATTTAAACCCTGTAATATTATTGTAACATTTCAGTCAACACCATTCTTGGTGCTTTCGTGGTCAGTTAAAAAACAGCTTAACCTTCTGAATAAATGTACATGTACCACTGTTTATAAGGATTGTATCACACCTAGCAATGCGGGATGAATTGTACGGGATGAATTGTACCAAAGTTCCAATTCATACAAAGTGAACAATTATTAAGTAAAAAGTTATGCTAGCATACCTATATCATCCCTGTGGTTAACAAACTCTATGAAACCACTCCCCATTTGTTTTCCTCTTGTCATCGTCCTTTAATCAAATCGCTATTCTCTCCTCATATCCTGGTAATTAACCACACCATTTTCCTGTCAGTATTTTCCACAGCTATACGCCTGATTTTAGACAAACTAGTCCCACTAGCCACAAGCACCAGAAGGTTTTTAGCCGACTCTGTGCTGCACAATAACTCCATACATTGTCTGCATTTAATGTGTGCATATAGCTGATAAAAATTTTAACAAATCGTTTGTGACAGATGTTCTTGACCAACATCAGTTTCAGTTAAAGTTGCAGTGGGCAGCCTTTTTTTACATTTATAAAAACAAAAAAAAATGCTTCACCATCTTAATGTGGAGAAGTGTGATTGAAGCCTCCTGTACCACAGACTTTTTGAAAAGCACTGGCACCAGTGCAGAGATATTCACTTCTTAAAAGCATTCTGAATGAGGCTCACTCTACTGACCAATCAGAGAAGAAGATCAATATCTGCTTTCTTAGTAGGAGTTGTAGCTTCTTATTTGTTCTAATTTCACAACTTTTACCTGAAGGGCTGTGCAGTGTAAGAAAAGGAAAGCAAATCTATTTTCAAAACAGGGAGCAAAAGAAATGGGCAGAGTCTAAAGTTAGCAGTACCTTAAGGTGCACACTGTAACTTTAATTTAAAAATGACCAATTATCATAATTAGATCACCTTGAAAAAAATGGTTTTTGTTGGGCTTCACAGGCTATAACTAAAAATACATCTTTTTAGTTTAGTTTTTAGTGTCAGGCATATTCTGCCATTCCTGAGTCTTTCTAGTGCAAAGTTAGTTGTTAGTTAGTCTGTTAGTCCAAGCAGAAAATAGATTTATTTCTTGAAGAACATTTTATTTTAAGAAGGAATGATTAAATGTGTGGCAGAAAACCTTATTTGGAGAGACTCTTGATGAGTGGCGTGTCGGCTACACAAACTCTATGTAGATGCTTGGCTCATTGGTTCTTTAAGAACCCTGTGGATGTTTAAACTGCAAAACATAAAAATATATAACTGTTTAAAAAATGTAAAAGTTCAAAGGTCATGTAATTTTAAACATTTGTTGTAGGTAAAATGTGTTTTTTTTTCTGTACTAGATGACTGAAAAGCAGTTAGTCAAGTTAATGAGAATCTATACATGACCGCTAACAGGGACAAACATTGATGTTAATGTCAGATTCCAAAATACAAATGTCCACACCAGTAATAATCCATTCCAGATTGACTCATGATCTAAACTGACACTACAAAAACAGGGATTGGCTGTACCCTGCAAATTTACAAAAGTGGGCTTTTTGACCCATTATTAGCTGTAGAAATTAGGATTTTTCAGGTTCTAGTCGCTAAACTTTACACACACTTATTGGTTACTGTTTCATGGTTGGTGCAGGTTATTGACAAACTGACAAAAATAACTGACTGACAAAAATAAGTAATGTGATTGTGTTTGGTATAAATCGTTACATTTGCAGTGAAATCTGAATTTATCAGTGGCTGAAGAAGTATGAAATCCTGTCCTTAACACATCCTGTTTTGTTATTCATAAGAAAGTATTTGTTTGTGTTTCTCCTCTTTTTGGAACAAGCTGAGACAAACTCGATCCGTTGAATGTAATGTAATATAAAAAAGGTTGGAAATGTTTTACAAGTGTACAAAGTCTTATTGGATCTCTGCCAGTTATAGTATCATTACTTTTATGAATGGATTGTGCAGATAAACTTTGTTTTATAGGCCTGATATATTAATCCAAATTAATATGCAGTTGAAAATATTCCTAACAAATCCATTATTTAGGGGTGAAGTGGTGGTTCATTGGTTCATTAATATAAATGAATATGTATAGTATAATAAGTTGGAATTGTGTGTCTTAGACGATATAGGGAATAAGGAAACCACTGGGTGATAGACTAACATCACCTTACCTTTCCAGGGTTCTAAAATAATCTATGCACATTTTAGTTTGTGAAATAGCTTCAGCTTTGTGTTTTAAAGTTGTTGAGTTTTACATCAGTAACATGTGGGATAATAAAGATACTACCCTTCCTGGAGTTATTATTATTAGCCATTATTAAGCAATGCTATTGGCTGTGGATAACATCATTGCACGGTGAAACATCTATTTGATCAGACAGATTACCCAACTTATGATTCCCTGGCAGTTGTATCACAGGTATTGTCAGTGAAAGGGAATTATTGCTTTGCTTTGGCAATTATTTCTGACTCACAGATGAGTCCTGGATAGAAAAATCTACTTCTTACACAGAAACCTACTGTACATGAAGTAACTTGGCATCTGTACATGACAGGTACTGGGATCAAGATGTTCAGAATGCAGCAAAAGAGATGCGAGCACCAAGACTCACCAAAGTCATCATCAAGTGCTACTGGAAACCATATGCAGTACTGGGATTCTTCACCCTTGTTGAAGTCAGTGTTAAGTTAATGCTGTATGTATGCTGTAAATTATGAGTATAACTTCAGACACTTGAACTGTATTTACTTTATCTGTTACTCACTCACTTAATATCAGGAGGTCATCAAAGTTGTCCAGCCGGTTGTCTTGGGGAAGATGATTCAGTACTTTGAGAATTACGACCCAGATAACAAAACTGCCTTGTATGAAACCCTCGGCTATGCAGCCGCCTTGTCTATCCTCACCATTGGCCTGGCGCTGCTCCATCACCTCTACTTCTATCATGTTCAGAGAGCGGGCATGAAAATCCGAGTGGCCATGTGTCATATGATTTACAAGAAGGTCAGTAGGAAGGCAAATTATTATGGGGTGCTGCTCCACTCTTATGTCAAGGGTACCAACAGTAATTCCTGCATTCTTACACTTGGTCCAGTCTGCCAAGTTGCGTCATGTAATCCTTTAAGATCTGAATCTGGGAGAAAGGGCACAAAAGCAGAGTAAAAGTGAGAATTTTAATTGGGTTATTCAACCCAAAAGACTTTATATTTCAGAACTTTATCCACACCTACTCATGTACAAGCTTACATAAAATGTATTTAGCATTGGTCAAACAGAAAGTGTTTCTTATATGTAATGTGTTTTTTTTGTTTTTTTTTCCACTCATGTTCCTGAGCTGATGAGTTCTGTTCTTTTATAGGCTCTGAATCTCAGCAGTTCAGCCATGGGAAAGACCACCACAGGCCAGATTGTAAACCTCCTTTCTAATGATGTCAACAAGTTTGATGATGTACGTAAAGTGCTCCAATCCTATTGTACTGAAGTGTAAGGTGTGGATTTTTTTCCCAGGTTAAGATTATGTCACTCTGGATAAACCAATCTTATATATTGGAACACCTGGATGAATGACAATCTACATAGACTATTAACTGGGTCATCTGGATCATGCAACATCCCACAGGAAGAAAGGGTGTGTAGTCGGGTGTAAACTGCAGGAATGCATTTAAGCAAATTTAGCAAGTCACCACTCATGCTGTGTTGAGGTTTTTGGCATGATCGTACTGTAGTTGACAGGTATATTGGTTTAGTGGGTGAGATGTATTTTTATGTCTGTGGTTAGATCAACTCAGATCAGCAGTCTCTCCTCACTGTATCCCTTTGGAACAACAGAAAAATAATCTGGCAGCACTTTCCTAGCGTGAGTTTCATGCTTGTTAATGCTCTGAGCTTCTGTGTTACCAACCCCAGTCTTTTCTCATTGTGTTGAGTTTCGTTTTAATTAGTGGGTCACAGCCTGCTGTGAACGCTCAAGTTTCTTCAGTGTTTTGACACTGGGCTGTTAATTACACTACGCTGCTTTGGATTGAGATGTTTTTTTAAATTCCATCTTGACTGCCCAACGGTGAATAATACTAGTAGTAGAGACGTGTCTTTCAAGTCATTAATCACTGAATGAATGAGGGGTATTCTCCTATTTGTAATGAGATTTATTTGTTACACAGTCTTATGTTGCTGATCATATTACACATGTTTCATGACAAATTCTTTTGACCAGGTGACTATCTTCCTGCACTTCTTGTGGGTGGGGCCCCTCCAGGCAGCAGCGGTTGTGGGGCTCCTCTGGGTGGAGATTGGACCATCATGCTTGGCAGGCATGGTGGTCCTCATGTTCTTAATGCCCATGCAAACCATGTTTGGCAGGCTGTTTTCTAAGTTTAGGTAATGTATGCACCCACTAGTGTATGACTCCACAAATTTATTTATAAAGCTGTCCCTCTGAGTTAGTGTTGCTGCTAGATGTGTTCCAGTCCTTTGTTTTTTTTTTGTGCCCTGATAGCAGTGTAATTCCTATATTATAGGTGTCCACCAATCCTGATCCAATACTTTTATTCAGCCATTTCATTCTGCTGTAAAAGTTGTATCTGACACATTGAAAGGTTATAGTAAAACGATGAAAATGAAATCAAATTTTCAAAGGTTTGTATCCATCTTGATAAACCCTTTAGGTAATGAGCTTATGAAACCTTATAGTAATATGAAACTGTAGTCAAAGTTTTGATGCCAGCATTTAACAATATTTTAGCATTTTTCTACCAAACTAATACTTTATGTACTTCTTGTACTTTTCTTTACAGGAGTAAGACAGCAGTTCTGACTGACAGCAGAATTCGCACAATGAATGAGGTGGTGTCTGGAATGAGAATCATCAAGATGTATGCCTGGGAGAAACCATTTGCTGCTCTGGTCACTGAGGTCAGAAGGTAAGATCAATTTATCAAGTGTTCTTTAATAAAGCATCTGTGGTTGTCATTGTTGCAGAATGAATTCGACATTTGTTCGTGTTCACTTTCAGTGGATAATCACTAGTGAGACACAGAGCATAACAGATTTGGCTCATCCACTTTGTAAACACTGATTTATAGACTGATAGCCACCTGCCCTGGGAGATTTCCAACTTAGTAATTGTAGGTTGTAGGTACTGAAAAATGTAATTTAAATCAGATCACTGTAACTCTGTAAGAATTGTGTTTTTGGCCTTCCCATCTGGTTAGACTATTAAGGGCTGAAATGGATTTGTTACTGTTTATTGTTTCTTACTTTATCATTGTTATTTCCTGGTTCAGATCCTGTGTTTTTAAAATCCAGTTTTTGGCAGTGTTTCGTCAATGAAAAGTAATGTCTTTACTTGATACATAGGGCAATCATTTAGGGATATGGACAAGCAGCATATGTCTGGTGAGAGTGGAAACCCAACCCAGTTAGCAATGTGCTGGTCAGGTTTTTGAGCACCCAGTGCTCTCAATTGGAGAGCACTTTATTGTGTTGTTAAAAATCACTTATCTGATTAGTATTGACAGCTACTGCCGTTTAAGATAAAACATAACAAAGGCCAAAAAAGTTGGTACCAAGTGACAAGTCAAGAGAGATAATATTTGCATGTAGCACCAATTTTAGTCCGAACTGGTTACAAAGAGTAAAATGTGTCTATTATGGTTGATGGGTCGACATGTGTACAAGGCGTACGCAAGTTTAATAGCTTATTTATACAAATACTCTTATTAGTGTTGAGTATAAACAGATTTTTTTATTTGGTTACTTATTGAGTTGATATTTGTGGAGCTGTTCTGTTGTGATTTCAGTTGATATCGCAGAGTTTTCAGTTATGAATATTTGATGCTGACTACGGATGGGACCAAATTTGACCAGGTCTTACTGACACATCATTAAAAAACTAGACAGTATGAGATATGTGTGACTCGAATACTCATATCATAAGTCTTTAGATCTTGTCACTTCTAGTGTTTCTCCAATACATTTTTAAAACAACCTTCTCTATGACAATTATTAGCCAGTAACTTTACTTAATCTGAGAGAGACCAGGTAAATATGCTTGTTACCTGGACTTGACTGACCCCAGTTCCCTAATTTTTGAGTTTTCTTTGCAAATGCCACAGCCTACATACACATTGAAGGGCTGATGCTTGTCATCCATGTTTGTGGTGGATATCAAGCCTTTTTTTGATTTACAGTTTTTTGAATTACAGTTTATGTAGGTGCTGTTCATGGCACTGACATGCACCAAATAATGTTGGCTTCACACTAAACACCTATGACTGAATCTTTTCCTTGGAAAACAAGTTGATATAGACCATGCAATATTTTGTGCTCTCTTAGGATTTGTGATCAGTTATTGACAGATTCCTATGTTGCCCTAATCATTTGTGCATTGTGCATCTAGTAATGTGCATAAACATAAAAGAAGCATCCTGAGCTGGCCTTATTTGTGTGTAGCTAACACACTTGAAATCAGACAGGAAATCCTTTTTAACCAAAGGCCTCATAACTCTCATTTGTCTCTCTTAAATGCTGCTGACCTGGCTCAGTAGTTTATGCAGGGATTAAAGCAAAGTCTTTATTAGTATCCTTTGAATTTTCAAAGACATTTGTAGGTTTGTTGGCAAATTCAATTATGGATTCTTGCCATGGCATTTCCTCATAATAAATAGTAGTTAAACATGCCTTCATGTATGACCCTTCCCAAAGATGGAGCCGTGCTTTATGTCAGATAATGTGATTGTTGAAACCTTGTGGTTTTAGGAAGGAGATCTCAAAGGTCATGAAGAGCTCCTATCTACGGGGTCTCAACATGGCCTCCTTTTTCTGTGCCAGCAAGATCATTGTGTTCATCACCTTCACCCTCTATGTCCTTCTGGGAAACACCATCACAGCCAGCCGTGTGTTTGTCACAGTATCGCTGTACAGCGCTGTGCGGCTCACAGTCACACTCTTCTTTCCCAGCGCAATCGAGAAACTGTTTGAGAGCCGTGTCAGCATCCGCAGGATTCAGGTACCATAGTCACAGCCTTCCAATCTAGTTTAATGTCAAAATTTTTAACAGAGGGTCTCATGAAAGAAAGTTTTCTATTTATTGCCATGTTCACTCAAGTGCTTAACTGGACGACATTAATCAGTTCATTAATGGTAAAATGCTTAATTCAGACTGAATGTATTACTTTTTATTAAATGGTGCTTGTTGATGACATTTGACAACACTTACATACAATTGTCATGAAGTATTCTGTTCAACTTAATTTGCGGGATTGTTTCAGTCATAAATGAGAACTAGAGAAGGAAAATATGAATTTGACAGTGCAGGCTTCAAATCAAGTAGCAAAACCTCAACCGCGTTAGTATTTGTATCCGAAGACCCATAACTATTAGAAAATGTTAATAGTTCATAGGGCTTTGGTATTAAACATTTTTATATACCAATACCTTCGATAATGATTCCTAAGAAATATTATTTTCAATACAAATTTCATGAAATCCATTTTCAACTGAAAGGAGTTTTCTTCTTCTTAAAGGATTATTCACTGTCGGATTAGCTTGATGTGCCTAAAATACTGACAATTAAAAATGTATAAATTACTACAATAGTAAAACCACATAGTTTTAAGATGTTTTAGCGTGTTCCATGATTAATAAACAAGCTTGTTAACACATAGTGATATCAGGTGGATAGGGGACCAAGGGAAGAGCTGAAATTGTCACTTTGCTGCTGTTTATGTTTGTTAATGTTTATGCAGATACAGAAGGGACAATCAATACAACCTAACTATATTTTTAGATTTGTTTAGTTTTAGTTGCCATTTAATTACATTTAATAACTTTTTTAACCAAAGCATTAAAAACTTTTTTGATTTGTCTATCTGCAGAACTTGCTTTAAGTTCACCGCTTCAGTGAACATTTTAGGATATTGTCTTTCTCAGAAATGGTTCTACAGTCATGCAGTTTAAAGAAAGCCATGTTTCTGCAGAATTTAGCTGCACTTTCCATTAGTCCGTGATGTTGATATTGTGCAGATCAACAACCTGCAGAATCATCATTATACCTGAATATTTGTAGAAACACATTTCTAGACTTTTAATGCCCTCTTATATCAATCTAGTTAGAGCACTCTTTTCCCATTAGCGCCATAACTGGTGACTCTATTGCCCATAAGTCTAAATGTGAGTGTGAAGGGTTGTCTGTCTCTGCGTTGGGCCTGAGCTAGACTGGCGACCTGTTCAGTTTGTAACCTCCCTCTCGCCCATTGACAGCTTGGATAGGCTCCAGCCTGCTTCATGACCCTGAACAGGACATGGTGTTACAGATAAAGCATTACTGGATTTAGGGAGAAAATAGTCAAGTCATTTCTTCTGCCATTGAACTGGGGCATTTTTGTGTAACTTTCAAACTTGGCTCTCACACAGTTTAATGTTTTTATTGGCAAGGAGTTCTTGATGCTGGAAGAGATGACAAGAACCAGCCCTACTCTGACTCAAGAGGAAAAGGAAAAGGAGAAGGAGAAGGATGCCTCCATAGAGGTCCAGGACCTGCTCTGCTACTGGGACAAGGTTGGATACCTTATTTCTAGAATCTGATTTGTTAACATTAACTAAAACCTAAATATGCCAAATGTAACTTTTCATTAATAGAAAATCAAGCAGATTTACTAATAATAACCACATGCTAGTTTTAAATTAAATCAATTAGATAAGTATTTGAGTCTCCACTGTGACAGGATACAAATTAAGATATATTTTTATGAACCTCATTCAGAGAACACAAATACACCAAACTGACCTTGTGTGTGAGAACTGGTTGAGTTAAAGATGCTACATGTGTCCTACCATGTTAACTGTACATTTCTTTACTAATTCAAAAAAAGTATGCAATGTGTGTGTAAACTGAAGAGTGGAATATTCGGAAGTAAAAAAATAAAAATGAGTGTTAAAATTGTAAAAGTTGTAAAATTTTATCCCCTGCAGAGCCTTGATGCTCCATCTCTTCAGAATGTTTCATTCACTCTGGGCTCAAGTCAGTTGCTGGCAGTAATTGGACCAGTGGGAGCTGGAAAGGTCAGCTATCTCCTCATTTTATCACTGCATTCAAAGAACTATGAGAACAGTGATTAACAGGTGACACTTGATTATGCAAAGTAGTTCACAGAGTTTGTGGACATTTGTTTTTTCTTCGTATCTGTATGTCTATCCAGTCCTCCCTGCTGAGCTCCATTCTAGGAGAACTGCCTAATGAAAAGGGGGTTCTGAAGGTCAAAGGTCAGCTGACATATGCTGCCCAGCAGCCCTGGGTGTATCCAGGAACTATCCGCAGTAACATACTTTTTGGAAAAGAGCTCAACCCACAGAAGTATGAGAGAGTCATTAGAGCCTGTGCTCTAAAGAGGGTAAGGGAGTTTCATTATTAATTTAGATTACATGAATTCATTTAAAAAACACTTTTGACGTGTTAGAAAGGTGCATGTTTTATGATTACTTGATAATCATAAGAAATACATCAAAGTAAATAAATGTGTTCAGAGGACTGAAGCAGAGCTCTTGATGTAATTACAAGGTATTTATCAACAATATCAGATTAAGAGCCTGTACACTTACAGAGAGACAGCACAGACAGTTGGCAGATATTGTTTTAGCAATTAGTATTTAATTTAGCTTAGGGCTGCACCTAACAGTTTTTTCAATTTTTTTTTTCGATTAATCGATTAATTTATATATTATATCTGTTTTATTTTTTAATTAATATAACAATCACTTTACTAGAAAATTTTTATTAAATAATATTCTCTTTAAACAAATATGACAAAGTATGCACTGCAGGGCATTATTCCCCAAACAAAAAATACGACGGTGTTAGATGGTAATCTGTTTTTAAGACTAATATAAAGTCTCTCCACAGTATAATTAAAGCAGATTCCATTCAAGTTAATAGAATATGGGGCAATCTACATTTAGCAATTCAAGAGCGAAATAATGTGCAGAGCTCGAAAACAATCATGTTGTTGGAGCTCTACTCAAGATACTCCAACACTTTAGATGAACAGGGTTGAGTTGTTTTTTTTTTTTTGTTTTTTTTTTTCGCGCTCGCTCATCAGTGGAATCCATGCTCTCAGTAGACACAGCCATCTTCATACCTACATTGGCACATTACGTAAATCGACGTATTTACGTAATCGATTGCGTCGGGGTATCGCCCCACCCCTAATTTAGCTAAAGGCACTAAACAAAGCAAAGCAGCAGTAGAAATACAATAATAATTGTGAAGTACTAACAGTAGTATTTTATACATTAATATGAATGTACTGTACTTTAAACATGCAAAGTATCTAAATTGGAATGGTAATGGACTAACGCTGTGGTCAGTCTTCTGCTGTGTAAGGATATCACTGATCTGTTATGGTTGACACTTAATGTGCAGTCCACAGTGGGATAAGATGGTGATGATTCATCATGATTACCAGGACATGTTGAGGTCACGTGGATTATGTGCATGAATGTGGTGCATGAATAAATTATATTTTAGTGGAGTAGATTGGGGACTTTTGGTTTTTTGATTCCAGATTGAAGCTGACTTGCACAGGTGACTCTCAACATGTCTTGTATGCAGAGTCATAAAAGGCTATTCTGATAAACCATGATATGATAGGAATTGTAGCTTCAGATATGGTTGATCATTTTAAAAGCTACACTTTTTCTGATTTTTGGTGATTTCTTCTTAAATAACCTCTTACTCTCTGCTGGCTGGTGGTGGTCCAAAAGCTCTGAAAACAACCCGATGAGCTGCTGCTCATTCATTCCTCCGTCAGCAACACTGAATGGCAGCATGCCACACAAAAGGATTCCAAGTATGAAGCGGGCTTTCTCATGCTTGGTTAGCATTGTTTTCAAAAGGTGCTACTTGTACCTGGAAGTACCTTGTACCTTGTACCTTATATCTGAAAATAAATAAAATGCATTCATGTTCTAAAGTCTTGTTCAGACATAGCTTTTTTTTTTTTGCAGAACTGCTCTGAACTAGTTTGTACCACAAAGCAGAACATCATTTAAAATGTGACTTATCTGTGTTCCCTAAACCACATGTCTTTTTATTTGCAGTTACAATATGTGCCTATCAGCTATAATTTAACAACAGCAATATGCTGACTCACTTAGTGGGTTCCGTTACTTGCAACTCTATAATGATTTACAGAGTAATTTTCTTGCTCAAGTGGTTTTAAGTGAATCATTTAAGAGGTTTCTGCTACAACAACCCGTATTCCTGGTCACATACTCTATACCTCTATACACTCAAGTTTTCTGAGTTTTCATAACAAACAGTGAAAAGGAATAAAAAAGATGAGATAATGGGGAAAAATGAAATAGTTTTTAAAATAGGGGTAAAAATGTCTGAGTATACTCATAAAAGAAACAATATGTGTTTCTGGTGGAGAAATATTCTCAAATACTCCCATGACCTAAAAAAAAAAAAAAAAAAAAAAAAAAAACGCACATGTTTTAATGGGGGTGGTTTGTGCATTCTTTCTCTGTACATGTTCAGACAACCACATCACCAGAGGAGCAGCTCTCCCACTTTTCCTTCTTAACTGTGCAAGGCAGTTACAGTTACAGTTTAAGTGATAAACATGAACTTTCTAAATTTCTAAATTTAACAACTGTGCAGATAGCAATGTAATGCGTAATAATGGATTAGTATTGTATTGTACTGTGCATTTTTTGAATATATCACATGTTTCAGGGAAATGATGCCTCTATTTTAATAGGAGTATTACATTAAAGTATATTGTTCTGTGCCTTTGTGCAGGATTTGGAGCTGCTCCCAGATGGAGATCGGACACTGATTGGGGACAGAGGGGCCACACTCAGCGGGGGTCAGAAAGCTCGTGTTAATTTGGCAAGGTATGAGCACAGTGTGCATCAGACATGTCCTTGATTTAAAAGATTATGTAAATACTACTGGTTGTATAAAGCAGTGACCAAAGAACAGATCCCATTTATTTGAGCTTAGCCCCTCCTCAGCTGTTGTTAGCAAAACTGCTGAAGTTACAGCTTTGCTGTTACACATTTTTTCTCACTACATTTCTTATAGTGTGGTAATTGTCTTGACCTGTATTGTATTTATCCCCATTTTGACCACTCTTATTAACAGCTTGGTCTTTTGAGGATGTCTAACTTAGCTCAATTCATAGCCTGATTACCACACATCTATATGTGACCAGTAGAGGATATCTCTACCACAACTTTCAGAGAAATTAGAAATTTTTTAACTTCCATTGTGAAGTAGTTTAAATTAGTTGGACTACTGAAGTCTCAGATGAAAATTGGAGTGTTTTTTCCATGGAACAAGGGCCTGTACATGTTACTTCACAATCCAGAAAGCAGAAAGCTATTGTCACATACATATATGAACTTCAGTTTTGTGTTAAGACCAGCTTGAATCAATCCTTTAAAGCAACCTGGAACAAGTTTTTGTGTGGAAAAGATAGGTTTCTTATCATAAATACCAGTGAGATAATTTCACCAAAAAAAGACATACTAGAAGAGCATAGACACAGAGGAGGAAGAAAAAATACTATCAAAACTAATTCTTAAATGGATAGCCGAGGGTTAAAAACCATCCGTTTGATACTGAAATTTGATTAATAAAGCATCAAATTTGCATTTCAGATGCAGGTAAACAGATGAAAGAAACTTGGTACATTGTGTCAAAGCTTCTTGCTATTAGTGAATTCTTACAATGGTGTGTGTGTGTGTGTGTGTGTGTGTGTTCAGGGCTGTGTATCAAGATGCAGATATCTACCTCCTGGATGATCCTTTAAGTGCAGTGGATGCTGAGGTTGGCAGACACCTCTTTGAGCAGTGAGTGCTTGTCTCCATACATCTACAGCAAGTTAAAACCTCACACATTGTTAAACTACAACACATGGGCAGGACAAAGTTCCCATAAAGAGAGAGACAGAAACGTACCTGTACAGTTGGTGTACATGATGTATCCGTCTTTGTTTTCGTTTATAGAGTTTATACTGAGAGATTAATCTTAGCAGTGCTCCCTTACCTTCTTAGTGTTGTTGTAGCAGCAAAATGCTTAAAATAGAACTAAAAAAGATCAAACAAATTGTTACAACTGAGCCAGGAAGAGGTGCAGTGCTGATACTGTCGGGTAGACAATTGAACTGGGCCACACTGTTCCTGTTATGATCTTCCTCTTGGATCATGCAGTTCCAAAGACCATTACATAACGGCTGTAAAAGTGAATTAGAAAGGCACACACAGATACAAAAAAATTGTTTCTCCTATTCCATCTAATTCTAGTTTGAAGGTAAGTTGCTGCTTATTTTGACTAGTGCTTTACAGTGCCACCTTTCTTGTATGTCATTGTTGCAGATGTATCTGCGGCCTACTAAGAAACAAGCCTCGCATCCTGGTCACCCACCAGCTGCAGTACCTGAAGGCAGCAGATCAGATTGTGGTTCTCAAGGAGGTTGGTGGCTGTACAATGTAAAATCATACCTACCCACTTAAAGAGGAGCTCTGCTCTAATGTGGCATGTCCAATTTCTGACATCAGAAATGTTTTACTCTTAGCTCTCTTAGCTTGCGTTGTGTGTGCAAGTTTGAAACTTGCAAATTATGTTGCATCACAATTTTTTTTCACAATCCTAATGTGGGACCTTCAGACGTTTTTCTTTTTATTGGTAATAAATGTTAAAATCTAACAGAGGGTAAGTCACGAGCTTTTACTGGACAACCAACAAGGTCTTATCTGAAACTACAAACAAGACAATTTGTTTCCTTGCGCACAAAGTATCAAATTATGTAACAGACACTGCAGGGGTTTTATTTGTTTATTTCCAAGAGAATGAAAACAATTTAGTTGTCCCTGTGGTTTATAATGTTTTCACCCTGAGGACAATCTAGAATTCAACCACACTGTGCTTATTGTTGTAAATGTTTTTTGTAAAATAGCAGAGTCACCAGTATGTACATAGAATCACCATTACAGCCTGCTCCTGTTTAGTGCTCTATGATCAGAACCAGCAGTGTAGCCAAGTGTGTTCACCATAAACGTGTGTTTTAACTTGTTTATAACTCAGAGTTAGTGTTTAGTTTTAGGCAATGAGTAATAGCAAGTAAATGCAGTTGTGCAAACTGTTCTGTGTGTGTGTGTCAGGGTCACATGGTAGCAAAGGGGACCTACACAGAGCTGCAGCAGTCTGGGGTGGACTTTACTTCCCTGCTGAAAGAGGAAGAGGAGCAGCAACAGCCTCCCCAGGACATCCCAGCCAGGAGCAGAACTCTGTCTCAGAATTCAGTGCTCTCTCAGTCATCCTCTGTGGTCTCAGTCAAAGATGGAGACCAATTACCGGTTAGTGACTCATAACAGTCCAATACAGTATGTGCTGGAGCTTATGTTAACAATATGAAAATGCACCATGATGACCAGCATGCTTTTGTTTAAAATTAAGTTTCATTTTCCCATTTACATTACTTATTTGTGTAGAATGGCTTGGAGTGTTTGGTAATGTTTATCCTTTAAAGTTGAATTTGGTCTGTCTTTATGGATACATTGCAATTCCCTTAAACACATTAATGTCTCCTCACTGGCATCTTAGTCCCTCTCATGGCAAACACAAGAAGAGATGCAGAAAAAGAGATAACAAGTAAATGTTTTGAAAGATATTTTGAATTTGGAGTTTGTTTTAGACCATAGGAAGCGTGTGATTAGTATCTACTGTTTGATGATTGAGCTTATTCCACTCGGGTTAGAAATGAAACCACGCTGTAGGATATATTTGGGTTTTGTAATTGTTCCAGTGTGGTCTGTAATTTTTGTAATCTTCAGACTTTGATCACGATGCCTGTCCATGAGTTAATGCAGCATTGTTCTCACAGGCAGAGCCAGTGCAGATGGTGGCAGAGGAGAGTCGTGCTCAGGGAACCATAGGAGTTGGCCTGTATTTCAAATACCTGAGAGCTGGAGCAAGCATTGTGCTCCTGCTCATTGTCATACTCCTCAACATTCTGGCTCAGGTACGCAAGCCAATCAAGGTGGAACTAGTAAAAGGAGATGTCAAATTTCAAATCCCAGCAATCCCCTTACATGCTTATCTAATCTCCTGTTGAGATTTATAAAGAGTCAAACTAATGAATGACGCATGGTTTATCTTCTAGGTAGCTTACATCATGCAGGACTGGTGGCTGGCTTACTGGTGAGTATGAAAAGAACAAATATTTATCCCTAGGTCACTTGTTTTTCTCCATGCTTCTTTTTTAACACAAACATTTTAACCGATCAGGGCTGATGAGCAAGAGAAGCTGGACACCAACAGCACTATAGTCCAAAATGGACTTAACATCACCAAAGAGTTGGATATAAATTTCTTTCTAGGGATTTATGGAGGTAAACACCAAATATGTCATCATTTACTCTGCTCAACTCATCAGCAGCATTTGTACTTGACTTGAGTTTCAGTAGTGAAAAGAGAATATTGTGCTTTTTTTATTTACAGGTTTGACCGCAGCCACCATCATTTTTGGCTTTTTCCGGAACATCATCCTTTTCAACGTGCTCGTGAGATGCGCACAGTCCCTGCACAACCGCATGTTCAATGCCATACTCAGAACGCCTGTGCGCTTCTTTGACATTAACCCAATTGGTGAGGAAATTATGCTACATTTACCATAAAACATACCAATTGTATTTTGCGTGCATGGTGTAGTTGCTTCCTTTTCTGAATGTTAGTGATGCTTGGGTTGTTTTTGCTTCACTGATGACTTTCTGTAATGATTAAAACATTAACTAACTGTCAGACAGAAAGCTACGAATTTATGGGGACCTATTACTTATGGAGGATTCCCCACAACACTTTAATTGTGGAAGTTGTTCGTATCATTCTTTGATGAAATTTCTTCTGTCTCACCTCAGGGAGAGTCCTAAACAGGTTTTCAAAGGACATTGGCCAGCTAGATTCCAACATGCCGTGGACCTTTGTGGACTTTATTCAGGTGAATCCACATCTTAATCTCCTATTAAGTATACATTATGTTGAAGCCACAAAATTGGCAATTTGACCATATTTAGGCTGAAGAAGTTTGCATAGAGGATCATTAAAAGTCAATCACTGGTGCCACTTCTGGCAGAGGATTCAATTAAAGGTTGTCAGGTTAGCACGAAGGGTAAACATGCTTAGAGAAAGATCAGATGTGGGATTTGCCTAACTGAAATCCAAGCTACATATGCATACTGTATGTAAATATTTAATACTCAAATCTACTTTTTACAGAGATTAACTTGTGGGGACATAAACTATTAATTCCAAAGAAATTAGCTAGTGTCAGCTGAAATGATTTTTAGCATAAATTTTCCATAAGTAATGATGACAGCCATTTCGTAAGTGAGTCTTTTGTCACCCTCACATATACAGCACAAACAGATCACTTAAACAAGGTTCTCAACTTTTTGTCACTGTAAGCTTGTGCTTTGTTTGGGCCCTTAAGGAAAACTATGAATCTAATAAATGGTGACAGTGGTGAGAGAGTCATCCCTTTGCTCACTTTACTCATTAAGTAGGGGCTCGACAAAGTAAGATTAAAAATCCAGCACAAATGCAGCCTGTGAGAACAGAAAACTTCTTGTTCCAAATCATGCCTTTGAACTCAGCTCTGTTCTCCATAAATGTCCTGTAACTTGGAGCCATAATTAATATTTACACATTGGAATGGCAGCAAAATTACTCCAACAGCTTGATAAAGGCAGCATTGTTACATGTTCTGTTTCTGAAAGAGACAAGGGTGCGTGTGTTTGTGTGTGTGCTTTACTGGTTACATCTCTGTAATTTACTTCCTCTCTGTACAGGTGTTCCTGCAGATTCTCGGGGTGATTGCCGTAGCATCTTCAGTGATTCCATGGATCCTCATCCCGGTGGTGCCCCTTCTCCTCTTCTTCCTCTACCTCCGCCGCTACTTCCTGCAGACCTCCAGAGACATCAAACGCCTTGAATCCACCAGTGAGCATAATTCATAAATTCATAAACATTCAGAGTTCATAGATAAATCTATTAAAGAGTTTTATGAAATCAGTGTCCGTGAACCATAAACCCACTCGACACTGTTTGTGTTCTCCACCTTTATTTGACCTGCAGCGCGGAGTCCTGTCTTCTCCCATCTGTCATCATCTCTTCAGGGTCTGTGGACGATCCGAGCCTTCGGAGCCATGGAGAGGTTCCAGAAAGCTTTTGACGCGCATCAGGACCTTCACTCAGGTTCGTACCAGCCTCACCAGCTTTCATATTCCTCCTTGATCAAGACTGTTTATCTGAACCACGTCACTCAATCATCAGTAAGATTTTCTTATCCTGAACAGAGGCTTGGTTCCTGTTCCTGACCACCTCTCGCTGGTTCGCTGTCCGACTCGATGGCATCTGCTCCATCTTTGTTACCATCACCACATTTGGCTGTTTGCTACTCAGAAACCGTAAATAAGAGTATTTAATATTTTTTAAATAAACATCTTTCTATTGCTGTCCACCAGGGTGTTCAAGTCCCTCTACTAAGGCCCAGATAAAGATGAAGGGAGGAGATACAAGAGCCTTGCTAGCTGCTAGTCTATTTAATGTGGGCTTGGAGTGTACACGCCTTCAGGAACATGTGATGTCGACTCACGACAATGAATGTTGTTAATGACTAATAAAAATATTAACACCAATGTCTGGTGCTATAAATCACTGTTGGTCTCTGTTCATACTAGAGCTGGATGCTGGTTCTGTAGGCTTGGCTCTGACCTATTCTGTCACCCTGATGGGGATGTTCCAGTGGGGTGTCAGGCAAAGCGCAGAGGTGGAGAACATGGTAAGATTTTTATTATTTCATTTAGAACATGTATAAAAAAATGTTATGATTTATTTGCTGGTCTATATAACATATTTCGCTATAGTTCGATATTTATATATTTATTTTTTTCTGCCACTGTTGACCTTTGATGATTTGCATATTATTATTTTTTTCAGTCACTAATTAAAATGAATGATAAAAAGATAGACACCTTACAAAAAGACTTTACTAGGCAAATTCTTTGGAAGGACTTGACTATTATGTATTTTATCGAGCATTGTGCATGTGCGAAGCAGTTTCCAAAGCAGTTAAAAAATATATATATTCAAACAATTCAGAAAAATGTCATACAACTCAAGTCAAAATGCCTTATTAACTAAACATTTTAATCTTCAGTCTGTAAGTAGACCACACGTAGTCAACAGTGCATTTCTGCTGTCTGCAGATGACCTCGGTGGAGAGAGTGGTGGAGTACACTGAACTGGAGAGCGAAGCACCCTGGGAAACACAGAAGCGTCCTCCTGCCGATTGGCCAAGCAAAGGTCTGGTGACTTTTGACCGTGTCAGCTTCTCCTACAGCTCCGATGGGTCACCGGTGCTTCACGACCTGAAAACAATGTTCAGACCTAAAGAGAAGGTCAGACATGTTTGTTTTCACAGCAAGAAATTGTTGAACCAGGGCCCTGTTTAGATAAACAATACTGGATTTCTACACCCGGACTAAGGATACGGAGTTATGCTGGTTCTTCAGAATTATCCGAGAAGTGGATCCCATCCGTTAGCCATAGTTAATGTCAACAACGTGACATTAGACAAACTTAGTTTTGACAAAGACTGTTTTAAAGTATAAAACAGTCTTTAATGCATTATTTATTTATTTATTTATTTATTACAATAATTGTGTAATACAACATACTGTCAAACTGTGATATCTCCCGAGACAGTTGTAAGCCTAGCCACTCTAAACCGCCATCATACGATATTAAACTTGCTCCAGTTTTAGTACCTGCCTGGTCAAACATATTTAAATGTAAGAGGTTATCTTTTTTACACTGAGTAAACCTGACAATGAACATGTGGCAGATTTGTGGCTGTGAGCACAATATGACTTCGTGTCGCAAAATTTGATAACCGGCAAACCTAAACTTTTTTTTTTCCTTTCCCATGGACGTCAGGTCGGTATCGTGGGTCGAACGGGTGCTGGAAAAAGCTCCCTGGTGTCAGCTCTGTTCCGCTTGGCAGAGCCTCAGGGGAAGATCTACATCGATGGCGTGTTGACTTCTGAGATTGGCCTCCACGACCTGCGTCAGAAGATGTCCATTATTCCTCAGGTAAGCCTGTGTACAGGTGCTGCATTTGTGTACAGTCTAGGTCTGCACAATATATTGTTTCAGCATCATCCCTGCAACACATGCATGATCAATATCATGTTTTTCTACCTACTGGCACTCAAAGCGCTTTACACTGCTGTCATTCACTCATTCGCACTCACAATCTCACACACACTCACACACCGGTGGGGGAGCTGCTATGCAGCTGGCCAACACTCACCAGGAGCAACTAAGTTGGGGTTCAGTGTCTTGCTTATGGACACCGGACCCGAGGATTGAACCAACAACTTTGAGACTGGTGGATGACCAATACACCTCCTGCACCACAGTCATCCCAGATCAGTGCATTAGTGTCCGAACTCACCTGCTTACGTGTTTGATACACTAAAATTAGTTGCACTAGTGCACTACAGAAGCACTGTTCATTAAACGTGCTCATTCTTTTGGTGAGATTTCAGTTCAACATTTCCATTAACAACTAAAGTGAATGTGATTATCATTAACTGGCACAGCAAACACGAGCGGTAAATGTTTTGTTGACATGCGACTCCAGCTACCAGCTCTCTCTTATCCTGTAGTAGATGTTAGTTCCTAAGGCTTGGGAGTACGGAAGTCGCAATGTCACATCACATGACAGTAAACAGGACAGCTGCAGCAAGTTGCTGCCCCGTACTCTTGTAGCCATATGTGCGAACACCCTGTCACTCAAATGAATGGGGCCTCTCGGCAGCAGAGAATCTTGAAGCTGAGCGTCAAGTCCATTTGTCATCAGAAAATTAATTAGCAGAACATATTGTGGAAATGCTGAAATGAATAGCCAGTGGTGAGAGGCACGAAAGGCAAAGAGCCCTCATGGGTCAGTCGTGCCATATTTCGTCGTGACCACCAGATCTTAGCAACTCAAACTTAACCTACCAGTTGACTAATAAGCTGAGCTGTTTTACCTCATATTTTGAAAGGACCCCGTGCTGTTTACTGGTACCATGAGGAAGAACCTAGATCCTTTTAATCAGCACTCGGATGAGGAACTGTGGAATGCTCTACGAGAGGTCAGTGGAACACGTACACCCAGTTGGTTTTTACGGTTTCTGTGTCAGTTGTATATATTACAGCCATTGTCCTGAATGTTGTGTTTTCAGGTGCAACTAAAGTCTGTGGTGGAGGAGCTGCCCGCTAAGTTGGAGACTGTTCTGGCCGAGTCAGGTTCAAACTTCAGCGTGGGTCAGAGACAGCTGGTTTGTCTAGCCAGAGCCATTCTGAGGAAGAACCGCATCCTCATCATCGACGAGGCCACAGCCAACGTAGACCCGAGGTATTGCTGCCACGGCTCACTTCACTACTATTTACTAGTTCACTTCATTCCAGTTGACGAGAATGAAATATACTCAACTCAAACATTGGTTTATGCAGTTGTGACAAAATAAAGAGTGCACATTTTTCTAATGTGTTGCATTTGCACAGGACAGATGAACTGATCCAGAAAACTATACGGGACAAGTTCAGGGAATGCACTGTGCTCACCATTGCTCATCGTCTCAACACTATCATAGACAGTGACAGAATACTGGTAAGTGTTCTCACAATCAGCTCGGTTTTAATTACATAGGGTTCCTACTCAAGTTTACAACTGCAGGTGAAAAACGCTGCTGTTTTCTAGGTTTCCACAGATAAGACATAAAACACACCTGTATGCAGAGAACTACCACTTTAATAGTTGCACTGAGAAAAATACTAATGGTTGAATACAGAACTGTGTAATCAAAGTACTGTGACGTTACTGTTCTGTTTGTGATGCATTTGAATTTTACCGCATTCTAATAAGATAAATGCGACTGATTATGCACATCATTTTCTAAAACAGTGCAATTAAAAAGCTCTCTAAACTGCGTCCTCCAAATGTATATATAACAACTTTTAAGACTTTTAAGATGAACTCAGCACTCCTCACTACCCCTCCTCAATCCTCCGACCCGATGCACTTTCACAAGCAATAGCACACTGTACATTGGTCACTTGTGTCTTGTCCTTTTGTCTCATCTCACAGCAGCGGTTACATTTTGTATTTTTATTCACCATATTGTCTCTTTTCACCACTGAACCACAGCAACTTCACCTTTTATTAGATCAACTTTGAAGGCTAATGGGTTATATACGGAAGCCAAAATAGTCGTTTGTATTTGGAAAAATTATCTCATTATTATGAGAAAAACAAAGGTGCTGTCTGTGGATAACAACCTTGTTTTCTCGCGATGATAATGACACAAAAAAAACAGCTTCTATGCTCGTTTTCTGCTTCCGTCAATACTGGTAACATCCAGCTTGTCCGTTTCCTCATCGCTGCTGCAGAAAGACAAATTAGCAGTAAGTAATATTGCAAGTTATGCTCTTTGCTGCAAAATGTAACAGTGATGAGTGGTGAGTGGGCATCGCGAACAACCTACATTTTCTGAATATGTTTCAGGGGTCATTTCATAGCATTAATACTACTCAGCAGTACTTAGTACTGTAATTTCTGCCTTCAGGTTCTTGACGCTGGTAGAATCCACGCCTACGATGAGCCTTACACTCTGCTCCAAGATCCAGGTGGGATCTTTCATAAAATGGTGCAGCAGACTGGCAAACAGGAGGCGGCTGCTCTGCTGCAGATGGCTAAACAGGTGACTCTTAGTGTCTTAACCTGCGTACTTTGTTTTAATGTGACACAAAACGGACCCTTGTGAATGTCGTGTTTTCAGGCTTATGAGAGCAGAAGTCGGTGCAGCGTACTGAACGGACACGCGGAAACGCCGGATGGTAACTTGGTCATCTTTGAGACGGCTCTGTGAGGCTCCAACTCGTTACTGTGCCGGAAAACTTCGCGACGTAGCTGTGCTCACGCGAAGGGCCTCGTGCTGGCGAGGAGACCGAGGACGGATGGGATCTGCAGAGGGGCTCCGGTCTTATATGGCTGAGACAACTATACGCACATTATGTTGTTTTCTTCAAGCCGAGATGGCTTGAAAAATCCGTGCTGTAAAAATTGTTCACTGCGTATTTATTTTCAGTGCCTCATATTTATCAAATGTAAAAGTGCTGCTCAGTTTACTGAGGCCGAGCTGATATTAGCTTTAAAATGCCAAACACGTCTTAAGAACAAACTGCCTTCTTTTAGGTTTACGGCAGTTTGTGCGTCTGTACTAGAGTCATACTTGACTCTGTCCAAAGTTGCCTTTCTGTTTTGTAAAGCATGTAACGTTGCACGTGATTAATGATTAATGAGGACCAAATCAAACCGACACCTGTTCGTGGATGATCTCCGTAAAAAAAAAAAAAAAAAATCAATTTTGGACATTTATTAATTTACAAGGAGGAGATTTGATGTTTTGTTGTTTACTTTGATTCACTACATTGACTTTAGCGTTTACAAAAAGGAAAGTGGCTTTGTGAACACAGCTGCTACAATGGAGGTGGAATGTGGTGGAATTTCTTTTTTTATTCTAATGAGATGACACTTAATGTTTCTAATGTATCTTGGCTGTTTCACTTGCCAGTTTGTACATGTTATACCACTTGCTGTACAAATATAAAAACGTATTTTGGATTAATTATCTCTTTTATCTTTTTACATTAAAATAAGTCTTATGTATTAAGATTTGTTAATGTTCAGAAAAATAAAAGGGTATCATTCCGTTACTGGTCTCGGTTCTTTGCAAACTGATTTGGTCAGTGGGCATCAATGCCACTATCTTGTTTCTCTCCTCAAACACTGTGCTGTCTTGTTTCAGTGACCAAAGGCCTCAGGTTTACTTACGTTACTAGTCTTATCTAACAGATGCGCAGTTTTTTTGTTTTTCCCCTGTTCTTCAGCTTTCGGGATTGTCGTGGCGCCTTCTGGCGGAAGAAAAAACAGCTAAATTGAATTATACTACTACAACTATTACTACTACTACTAATAATAATGAAATAATAATAGTAAAGCTCTCTGGCACCAGAGGAAAACAGGAAAACGCATCACCAGGATTAATCAGAATGTGAAATAAGAATGTGTTCATGTCACAGTGGATTCTATTAGTTAATCATCCCTTGACGTAATAGGAATTGTTGTATACCAACACCACCCCAGCACAAAACAACTGATAGTGTCAAAAGAAATGTAAAATAACTTTTGACAAGAAACACTATTTCCAGGTAACTGCCTCATGAACTTGCTTGATTGATGTGAACAGACCTGTCATCAAGACAAACAGTGGCTACTAATCTAACATAAAAAAAAACGATTTTCACTTTGAAACATTTTATTTTATTATGTGTTATTATACATCATAGCTTGGCTTGAGATTTGAGTATTAATGCAGCCGTTTGACTGCTAATGGACCTCTAAATCATTACCACAGAGCAAAAGACAGAGAAACAACAGTGTGTTAAACATCTTTGACTTAAACGTGTGTTAAACATAATAAAACTCCCACTAGAGTCATATCCTCTACATGTTCCTAAAACTTCCAACTGACTGGAAAAATTTCTACAGCATTCAGCAGACTGATGCTCAATACTTCCACAGAGAGTCCACGTGATAGGGTGCGTTATTAAACTTATCATCCAGCTGTGAATTAGTTCTTTAGCCATTGAGCAGCACACCAACACGTACACTTATCTATTCTGTGTAACAATAACCTTACCACAGGTCACTGTCAAACACCTGAAAGAACAGCTATTTGTGTAAAGACTTCTCTGCTTGCCTGAGTCATAATTCTCAAAGAACAGGATTATTTTTCTGCAGTGGATAAATCTCTGTAAGTGCCTCCTTTAAGACACAGGGAAGAAATGCAAAACATTTATCCCTATTTTGATTTTACACATAACCTCTGCATATGAACTCTCCTTGCTTCAGTTTAAAGCCATGCAAGTAGGTATCAGCCAGCCATTGCATTGACTTCCCAGAGCACTTAATAAAAATGGCAGTGAGTTGTGGCATCCAAAGTTTCCTTGGTAGCCTTTCTAACTTCAGGTCCCAAAATCTACAAAGAGCATGTGTCAGCAATTTTACCTGCATGGGAAAATAGTAACGGTCCCATCATAACCCTTTAGTAATGCTCCTATTTAAAGATAAAATTTGTAAATTCACGTAGAACAGGACTAAGGAGAGGTTTTTCCTTATAAAGATTTCATCGTTGCCAATTTAATATTTTGAAAGCAATTAATGCAGAATTGAACTGGTAAACAATACACAACATTGTTTCGTGCTCTTAATTACTACACACAGGTGTACACACACAAACACACAGCTAAGAATCTTGGGTTATAAATATCAAAAATGCATAGAGATACATTATAAACATACCAATCAGAGAGCAGATATGAGCTAGAACAGTAGCAGCGATCAATAGGGTAAAACGTAAATGTATAACTAAATAAAACAACTTGTTTCTTGAAATTCTCTAACTACATCTATCAGACATACTTGGCAAAACTATCTGTGCCTGTCGTTACTGAAAATGGTCAGATCAGTCGCTACAAACAACTGTGTATCATAAAAATGCAGTACCTCTGTAGCTCCTCTCCCAGTGTTTCAGACTTGTCCTATGGGAGAACGCTGTAAATGTCACAGATAACAGAGTTTTCAAATATCTTACACTTTAAACATAACTCACAGCACCCGTAACAGAAAACTGATCTACAATATTGGATCACTTTGTGGCAGCGTATTAATATCTCACTGCTTATTCTGGTACAGACTATGAAAATACTACACCGCTGACATTTAAGCAGAAAGTAATCTGGCAGTTCCAGTCGTTTCTGTCATCACTTTACGGAGCCTCGACTCAGCACAGACTCTGTATCTGTGTTTACCAGTGAACTACAGCACAACTTTATTCACTAGTTAACTTGCATCATAAAAAGCCCAGACTCTCACTTGCTGCATCTTCAGATGCTGTTACATACACTCTAATGACCATCTCTACACCGAGAAGAACATGAAGGTGAAAACTATTATGGGATGTGGCATTTCAAGAGTGGAAAACACAAAGCACAATTTGGTTAGTTGTTTAAAAGATCTGGATTAAGTTGTTCTCAAGAGGTTTTTAAAAGCCTTAACCTTTCAATACGTTTTATGTATTTTTTTCAGCCACCACTGAGACTCTGCAAAGAATCTGTCTCTCCCCTTCTCCACCAAGCATTGGTAGAAAGATTGTTGGTTTAAGTTAATGTAAAGTTGCTGTCAGCTTAAGTAGAAGATGTCTGTCTGGGGATATAAACCAGGTCAGGTCAGGTCCATAAGAGGACACACTTTATCAATGAGGAATGGCTTCAAACAGCGTCTCAAATACCACACTTAAAAGAAAAAACATGAACACCGTACCCTACACTGTACATTTTGCAAGCAGCTCTTAAAGGCAGCATCAGTTTCACACCCATCGGGTGCAATATCCAACATTTACTAGTATTCATTTAGGACTCTGGGGTATAATTAGAGAGCTGAAGCGGTGGGTCTTCACTCCAAATGTTCTTCATATCGTTTTAATAGGTTTTTGCAGCGTCCACCTCCCTGAGACCTCTGGCAGGATAAAGACGGTAGGTAATGGATGTATGCATGGATACATTCAATATGGAAAATCAAAATAGGGATGTGTAAGATCTCCTGCACTTATGACTTCACTCCAGTGTGTGAATCGAGAAGCAGGGTTCCCCTTTGGAACATTTTTATATACCATTTATTCTGTAAAGTGCCTTGAGATGACTCTGTTGTGAATTGGTGCTATATAAATAAAGTGGAACTGAATTGTAATTATGTATGGATTTCCATCATCAATTATGTTTTGCGGTAACAGGATAACAGGCTACATTTCAGTTCCTCCAATTCAATTCCAGACCTCCAGGGCATGTGATCCACATCCACAGTACATGCAGTCAAAATGAAACCGGAAATGGTGCCTTATTTAACAATGTGTTGAGACATGGCACAGCATTTTCCTAAGCCCCGTCCTTGACTGTCGCCTCACTGCATTCCCAGGACTTCAAGACATAATTTGATATATGCGAAGATCTGAGGAATTTTCCTGTTTAAACCCGTGTGAGTCCAAACTCTTCGCAATGTACCATGATATTTGTGTTTTAATAACATTATTATGACTAGTAAAAATGTAAGAAGGAATTTGGGCCTAATTTATGTTATTTTACTAAAACTGGTTTATTCATAATCGTATCTTTTACAGCCACAATGCAGCTCAGTTGGTAAAGGCAGTCGTCCACAGACCACAGGGTCAATGGTTTGATCCCCAGCCCTGGCTATATATCGAAGTGTCTCTGGGCAAGACACTGAACCCCTAAAAGCCCATTCCCATCCCCAGCTGTGCAGTGCCGGTCCAAGCCAGGTAGAAATTGAGTTGCGTCATGAAGGGCATCCGGTGTAAAAACTGTAACAAATCAACATGCGGACAATGATCCGCTGCGTTGACCCTGAACTGAATTATCTTTCACAGCCACAATGCAGCTTGACGGTTCCACCACTAGAGGGAGCCAAAGGTTCATTTACAAACGTTAACTACTCATCTTTATAATTTAATTTTTAAGAGGAAGATGGTAAAATTTAACAGATTCAATAAGTTTAGGTAAACATTTACATACTGTAGTTGCAGTAGAGATCCACAACAAACAGTAAATGCCTACAAACCTGCAGTCAATAATTTACAAGCGCTGCAGCTACATTATGATGGGATGGAGCCAGCATCCAGTTAAACAGGTCTATTGTGTTTTGGAGAAGGAGTACTTAACACTGCCATTTGGGAAACAATAAAGGAAACAAACATAAACACAGCTAATGCACACAGGTAAGTTACAATACACATATATCCTGTGACTGTCTGCAAGACTTAAACCTAAGTTGAAACTAGTTTTGGATGTATAAATGTTACCTTAAGTTTTCACTGAACAAGCTGGTTTCTGGAGGGGAGAGCTCCGTTTCTATTGGTTGTCCATCTGCACATCAACTCAGTACTGCATCCAGGAGACCAGCTGTTGCTGTGTCACATCTTGTTTACACCAGGGGCCAAGACTATGTTTGACCTAGTTGCTAAAAGCCCAAAACGCAAACTCAAAAGCACATGACGCAAAACAGAGACACAGGGAACAGAAAGAAGCTGTTTTGTTATAGACATGTATCAACATTTGTTGGTTTGGTGTCAAAAGATGTGTAATTGAAATAGAATAGATGAGCTTTACACTTTTTTTTTTTAATTGTGGTTTTAATAGAAAAAGGATTAATGTGGAGCCAATAATGAAAGACACAAGAACGGATCACAGTCTTTTCACCATCACTACTTTCCTGTTTGTATACTCCAATAGAACTGTACAGTCTTAAGAACAATATTGAATAATGTGAAATGATCATTCGTTAATTAAATATGAAATCTTTTTCTTCCACACCGTTCCAGATTTGCCTGCATATCAACAAATCATCCTTGGTTCACAGACAAACTGCACAATTTTTGTTTCAACACACAGTAAATGCATACAAATAATGGCTTGCATTGCAAACAAACTTTTGCTGAATAACAGAGCATGGGTGATCTTTTTTCCAGCAGTACACACCTATTGGAGCTACACAAGGGCACCCTAACAGTAGTTTGTGAGGTATAGCTGTGCCTTACAATCCTGATGAGAATCTTTTTCCAATCAGTTGGGGGAAGGTGTGTGGTAGAGTCCGTTTATCCCACCTTCAATGTCCAGATTACAGGCAATAAAGCAGCTACTGAGTCCTGCTCGAGTCTTGAACCACATGTGTATTCTGTGGTAAATTCAACAGTTCCTGGATCCTTTCGATATCTTTATTGGTTTCTTCTGCCTGAGAGCTGACGTTCAGGTCGCCAATCAATTCATCTGTCAGCTGTAGCCGGGCCGCCCTTATCATTTCAAAGGAGAGAGAACATCAAGACAGGTACTTTCAGTTTTTCTTTTCTTCTTAATTGACAAATTATCATATTTAACTTACCATTCTGCAAGTTTGAGCTCATAAAGCTCTCTGCGCTCTCTCCTTCTCCTCTCTCGGAAGGTTTCTCCTGCCAGCGACTGCATGCTGATGATCAGAGCACCAGTAGGAATCCTGAGCAGAATTAGTTAATAATTGAGTATATTGGCATGAGAAGACTTATTTTACACTACATATAAAAACATCCTCTACTTTAAGTTCTTTAACAAAATATAAAACATAAACCCATTGCAGCTGACCATTTACTTGACACACTGACACTGGTTATGTAATACTGCCCTACAACTCTTCATGCCGTTGCCAAGATTTGTTTATAACTAGCCCAGGTGTCACCTTAATTAATTATTGTATAGACTTTTCAAGCTATTATTGATACCACAGCAACAATTTAGTGTCAAATGTCCCCTTAGCTGTCTCTAACAAAGTTGTGCCCTCCTCTGCAGCCGCTCCAGGCCCACCCCACCTCGGACGTGTGCCTGGACAAGGGAATTATTGTGGGATGAGATCTGGAGCGTGATGTGCTTTCCGATTAGCTGCTTGCTTTCATTTCACCCATTTCTGCCCCAACTGCACCTGGCATAGCTTGGGCTGGGGCTGTTTGCACACATCAACCATTCCAGGTGGCTGGTCACTGAGGCAGACACCGAGAGGGAGACTATGAGGAGGAGGAGGCAATGCTGGTGTGGAGCCAACAGCAGAACAGAATAGAGCTGGGCCAACATGGAGCTGATGATCACAGAGAGTATCAAACAGCCCCTCCAGTCTGTTACACCATTAAATGCCTCACGCTCAATCTCCATTATACCATCAAATTCAAATATGCTCTTGGCATTGTGAGCTCAGCTGAAAGCATAGAGAGGAACAAGCTAGAAATGCAAAAGAAAAACAGAAATAGGGGCATCGGACAGATGAAATGCAGTGAAACAAGTCCAGCTCAGACTGTGGTAGAGGGAGTGGAGATGTCGGAATAACAGAGGTGATATAAACAGAGGGGGGCAGCTGCCACCTTGGCCTGCCTCCTCTCACTATCTAGTACCTAAAACATGGCCCTCTGTGGTGCACATGAGTCCCTCTGGCACTGTGAACAGAGTTGGAGTTGGGGAGTCGGGTGGGGGTGGGTAGAGGTTCAGCTGGGTGACAGAGGGTTGCTGGGAGGGGCGCAGCTGGCTGCCAGAGTGCTCATTGCTTTCAGGCACAAGGGCATGAACATGAAACACGCACGCAAGGATGAATAAATACACGTCTCAAACAAAATACAAAAAAAAACTTGGTTCTGTTAGATCTTTTATGGCCAGTGGTGAATGAGGTGAACCAAGGCCTGGAATGGATGTCTTACCCCAGGACTGCTCCAATGATTGTCCCAGCCACCAATCCTCTCAGGCCCAGGTTCAGTCTGAAAAGGCCTCCGGTGACAGCTGTTCACAATCACACACACATTTATATCTCAAAGTGTTGGCATATGTACTATGTGTTATGGCAATGTGTCACAAGGTTATCGCAGTTATCAAGTTTCATTATTGTTGTTGGTGCCAAAAATGTTACTACAGTAAGGAACATTTCAGAAACTGAATGGCTGTGACTGAAAAACATTTAAAATTGGACACATTATTTCTGCACAATATAAAACTACATTTACTGCACCGTAAATTTCTGGACTAGCCTGTACTTTTTTAATAATTATTTTGGGTCTCTGTTTAAACAGCTTCAGTAGAGAAATGGGCAACAGCATGCAGAACTGTTTTCTGGTTAGACATATACTGGAGATGTTGCGGTCCACAGTTGGCGCCCTAACCCCTGGGTGTGAATTATGCTGGAGACCCTGCTGATGCCCCATGTGACCTACCTCCAGCTGCAGCATAATGGCTGAGGGTACACTTGTCTCTGTACACAGTCAGGCCCGTGCTGACAGAACTACAGGGGGAGGGGAAGAAAGGAACACAGATTAGGTAACTATTGATAAATTATCTGATTCAAGGACAATCATCCGAGTCTACTATAAATAATACTGCAGAGCCTCAGCTAAAAATACCTAGCAAGTTGTAGCAACACAATGAAACAACTTTTCAGATTTTAATCTGAGCTGGTTTATGATTTATCAACTGCAAATTCTCTGGCCATTAAAGCAATCACCTCAAATTGTCATGTAACAAGTTTGAAAATGTATTATAGTACTGTATATCCCTGTGGCTTATTTGTTAACATTCCCCTAATCACCATACAGCATTATCTTCACTTTTTGCTTACTTGAACAAGGTGACAAATGCAGCCACTCTCCAGCTCCATCTCCAACCATATCTCACAAAACCCCGGATTGCTGCATTATGGGCTGAGCGCTGTTGAAACAGAAAAGACACAACACCATACTGCAGCGTACTCCCATAATCATGTTCTACAATTCACATCACTACTTTAGGAGTTGAGGTAAAGTTGTATTGTTGTGTAAAAGTAACTTGGATCATTTAACCATATCTTTAAAGCTCTATCTCAAATCTTTTCTACATCCCCATCTAGTATTCCCGCACTCAACAATGTCAGCCAAAGTTTTATTCAGATCTCACTTACCACTGCTTCCACACGACTATTATATATTTCCGCCTGGCTGATTTGGATGTACCTCTGCCTTGCGTGGCGTGCAGCTGGCAGACCTCCGTAGATCAAGCCTGCTAGTGCAGCCACGACGCCACTCTTTATTACGTGGGTCAGCTCCTCTGGGTACCTCTGTGTCACACTACAGGAAGAACAGAATGACGGAACATGTTTAAGTTGAGAGACTGTTTAGCGCATAAGACTATAGCACTTACAAATGTAAATTTAAAGTGAACTACAATATATTTTTTAAACAAAGAAAATGATCAGTGGACAGCTACATAAGGGCACAACTTTGATCTTAAAGGGCAACGTCAACAATTTTCAGCTTTCTATGGCTTTAGTTTAGGATGTTAATGTACAATAATGTTTTTAAACATCTCTCTGACTTGACTATATTAAGATATTTCTTTGCTTCTAACTGAAAAGGTGCTCCAGATGACATCTGCTGGAGGAGTTTTTCATCACTGGGAGTTCAAAGGACGTCATCTGGGGGAGCTTCAGAAAAGCAGGTTGACCATGTTTACAAACTCCACAATATGAGCAACAAGATAACATAATCTGAACTGAAGGTTTCTCCAAGTGATGTCACCTGAAGGCCTTTTTAAGCTAGAAGTAGAGATTTTTTGATATAGGGAAGTCAAGGGGACGTTTAATGGTGTCTCTGCACATGTACCACCCAAACTAGAACCAAAAGACAAGTTTAAAATCAGTGAATGCATCATTTAAATTTTACTTGACAAGCTACTGGTTGTTACCTGATGTCACTTTCACACATTATTTAAGTCACAACGGGAGGATACATACACAAAGAATTACATTGGAAAAAAGCTTGAGCTTTTTTTTAAAAAAACCCACACATTTACACACTGGCACTGCAAAACCGTTTGTTCATTGATCTCATTTTCATCTATAATGGTTGTCTGAAAAATAGTGAAAATAGTCTAGATGTAAGTAATAGTAATTTCACTTTAGATACCTGTAAGATTTACCTCTGACTACAAAAGAAATTTTTATTCATTCATCTATTTATAATTTAAGATTGGAGCATTTTAAGATTGATGCATATATGACGCTAATATTTCAGACAGGTGTGAAAACTAACCATCACACAGTCTGATAATTCACAAGGTGACCTTCAGACTTGGTAAATGGGGTCTGCATTAATGAAAACACTACACAAGAGTTTACTAGTACATAAGATGAAGACACAGCATATAGTTACAACATAATCTAAAATGTGTTTTTATTTGAAAACATGACTAAGGAAAATAATTATCTTTTAATACATCACTAAATTGGTCATCACACTGCCTACACCTGAAGTATACCCAGAGACCACATTTATGCAGTCAGAGCTAGGAACTGTCTTTGTTAAAGTCTCAGGAAAAGGCAGAGAGGTTATAATAGGGTTAAAGAACAAAAGTCACAGATAATAAGAAAAAAGTGACAAACACTAACTCTCTATCAAAAAGGTCCTTGATGCGGTCCCATCCGGTGTCTGGGAATTCTGGCTTGCCAACATTTCTTGGCACGGTGTTAGGAGAGGGGATGGGTGCAGGAGCAGCAGCAGAACTGGTGGAGGAGGAAGAGGCAGAAGTGGGCATCTGTGCATGCTGGGCAGTAGCCACATCAGCTGCTTGGACCCTGGGGAGCAGAAAGCAGAAGGAAGGAGGCGTGGGACTCTGGATGAGGCCCTGCAGTATGCCGGTGCTCAGAGTGCCCCGGGGGGCTGAATCTGCCTGCTGTTTCTGCAGGGCAAAGCCTGTTCTGGGTTGCTCTGGATCCATCATGCTTCAGCTGGCATTAGACTGCAGCAGAGAGGCAGAAACACATGGCCATGGGTTGAACTGTTGTACTCACTGCTTCAACTTAACTTCCATACTCTAAACAGCCTTAAGGCAAATTAAATCCTAACAGGGCTACACAGGCTGTCTGCTTTTTAGCAGTTAGTAAACGGTGCAATCCTATGAAAACACTGAGCACATAGGAAATAAATCTTGCCCCTGAAAGTCTGCCTAAGTTCTAAATATATCTGGGCGTTCAGTGCACAGCCAGAACCCCCAGGTCCTATGAGCAGGGTGTGTTGGCTGGCACAGTCAAAGGTAAACACATGTGACTCTCTTTGCACAACTGGCTCCAAGACTGAGCTCAGTTTTAAGTAATCAAGAGCAAATATTTTCAAGATTTTTTAAGTGTGAAAGAATGGGCCTCACCTTTGCATGTCATGTATATTGTTTTTGCTCAACACACTCATTCACTTTTTCATAAATACGTGTTAGATAAGAATAACTTAGTTAATTTGCCACATTTTAATGAAAATGACTTAAGGTGCCGACAAACAAAACATACACCATATAAACAAAAGTAATAACACAGCAGACCTAAATCAGAAACAAAAATATAAACATGCAGAAAAAGAACAACATATACATAGTGGGAGAGTTAAATAGATAGTCATCATCACTACCAACAATTAATTATCAGTAAAGTACCTAATAACCTGAAAGACGTCCTATACAAGTGGCAGATCATTTAATACTAGTAAGACTTTCTAAAAAAGCTAACGCTGAACAGCTGTTATGTAACGTTAGCAAACGCTTCTTGTGTCACATTGAATTATTCACTGGTGTTGGCTAAAACTCTCACCGCAGACATAGCAAACAATTTTATTATATATTTTTCTCAGGAAACATACAATCTGGATTAGTTCAGCAATTTATTTCATTGTTTGCGTTGTTTACTATTTTCAAGAAAAGCCGAATATATCCATGTCTGTGTGATAAAGGGAGCCTTAGCTTCAGCTGTTAGCACACTATGTCACCGAACAACTAAACCGCAACTTACCAGGAGGAAGCAAAAAATTCCACTACAAGTGCAGAAACTGGTTAATTTACATTAATCCAGGTTTATGTTCCCATTGTGTTTTTTCATTACTGCCCTTCTACTTTCTCATCGATGACTTTCCAACAGGCTACCGGCTTTCCGACCTCTGACCTCGGTAATGGCGTCAAGCTACGCACATCAAATATAAAACAGCGCCACTACGCGGTGGAGGACTGAATCTTAACCAGTGTGCGCGCACATTAGTGTTTCAGTATGTATTTCAGTGGTCACAGACAATTTCTATTCATGCAGCTGATGCTTGTTGCATATAGCTACAGTGTACAAAAATAAAAACATAAAAAGCAGTAAGAAAAAAAAAACTCCTGTACGGCGTGTTTCAAAAACCAGTTTATTGGTGTACAAACAAAATTGATGAGCAAGCTGTGAAAGCTACCTGGATGTCACACTTTGACCAAGTACATGATCACAGTTTTCTGGTCAAATGAACATACTATTGGACGATCTACACATTTCAAAACAACTGTGCAAAAAAGAATCGTCACAACATAACATGAATACTACAACATATCCAATATTATCCAGCATCAACTCTACATCATCAGTCAACACCTAGGGTTTTTTCTTTCAAAAGGCAAAACAATGAACATGCCATTTCTTGGAAACTCTAAATAACCTAAATTAAACTAATTACAAGAAATAGAAATTATTGCTTACTGTTGGCACTTTGTGTGGAGGTTTTGTTTGTTTGTTTGTTTTTTTTACATTCTTTTGTATTTTCAAGTTATAAACCTTATGTTGGGTCCCATAAAAATGCTGATACTGAAATTAAACTCAGCAAAAACATGTAAAGCATCCAGTGAATGGATGCTGTGCAGTATGTCGTAAAGGTCTGCTGAAGTTTCCCCAGTCCTCCAGTAGAGAGCAGTGTAACAAAGCCAATGTGTAAAGTTTGGCTTTTGCTGTTGTAAAGGTAACATTCACTCGACTTGAGACAAAATAACAACAAAATGAGTACCATTTAATTTTAGTGGTGCATCGATTCAGCACCTTTTCCCCATGAACAACACATAATCCATGGTTTTAATATACCACTGTGGCCATTGATTTTATTCAAATGAATTGGGTCTTTGTTGGATATGAACAGTGAACAACCACAGCAGTACTACGGAGGATATTTTCCATGTTAATGTGTGATCAACATGATAACCTTTAGCTTTCAGTAACTCCTATCAAATACAACAGATAACATTAAATATGTAACAGCATGGCATCTTAAACCAGCTTCATTACTGATAGTTTCTTAGTAAATTAAGTATTTGAGCAGCTGTTGATGGACAACATAACACTCTTTAGTACTATTATCCAAGTGTTAAAACTGAGTCCTAGGTGATCCACAAGTGAGGTTAAATGTCTTCATGTTTTGATTAGTGGTCTACAGAAAAAGGTCAACTAAACTATGAATGACTAACCTGAAAATTTTTTTTATAAAATCTAAGCAGTATTAGATATCTGTTAAAGTCTACATAATAATTATGCAATGCATATTTAAAGGGGCGCCTCAGCAATTCAGTACGACTTCCATAAGGTTGGGGGACTCAAAAGATTCAAATTACAAATGAAGTGTTTGTCAAATCTAAAACAGGAGCTGAGGGAGGATCATCCAGATTTGTAGCTTCTAGATTAAGTCAAGTCATGGATCCTACTTTTCCCATTATGCAATTTGATTTTTTTAAATTTGATTTTTCCTTTAAAACACTGCCACATTGTTTATACTACATTCTATCAGTTTATACCCATGCTTGGGTTGCAACTTGTAGTTCCTCTGCCTCCAGAACACCCCCCCCCACCCCACACACACACGCACACACACCCACACCCACACCAACACACCCACACAAACACACTCTTGCTGGTGAGTATAAACTGGAAGTTTAACTGAATGATTCAAGGTCAACAACTGGCTCAGTCAATTACTTTTGGAAACAAATCAACTCACTGAATCAGAGATGGTTCTATAAAGATTTGGCATTCAAGCCCCCTAGTGGCACCTGAAGATACGACAGCAACCACAGTCAATAGGCTTAAGTACATCTACGTCAACATAATACAAAATTTGGTGTCCTGTACTCTAGCAAAGACACTTGGTCCAACTTTGCTCTATTTTAGACAAAAACACTGCACTCAAAGAAACTAAATATAAAACATATCTAGTTAGGGATTTAGGCTATATTAGCTAAAAACCGTGGTCTGATTTTGACAAAACTTGAATGTTAACATCCCATAGTGTTGCTTGTGAGGAAATCATATGTTGTGGTGCAGTAATTACATTCATTATGTAGAGGTTTCCTTCATTACAGCTGCCCTGGTTTTGCAGAGTATCTCTGTTATAGTTCTGTCTTGCTGGGTCTGAGGACAATCTGCTTGTAGTTATTCCGTCTTTTTGGTTTGTAGGTAAGAAGTTGGCTGAACTCAGTCAGGAGTCTCTCCCAGTAGCAGGACACATCTTCCATCCGCAGGTGCTCAAGAATGAATTCCTTACCTCTGCAGGGAGGGAGAGGAATAAAGAAGTTAGACAGAGTGGTTGAGTTTCTCTTCAGTGTTGAGATGAGTACACTGCTGAGATGAGTACACTGATGAGATGAGAACAGAGCAACACATGGCCAGTTACTCAGTTTCCATCAAAATTTAATCATAAAATATGATGCATTACCTTGTGGCGATCTCCTGTGCAATGGCATCATTCTCTTTGACAAACTCCAGTAGTTCCCTGAGGACACAGAACATGTAAAAGCATATTAACAGTTACCACACAGAAAAGGTAAATTCACAAGAAATTTCAAGGTGTTCAAATATTGACCTGCACACATCACATCTTTACTGCAAATTTAATTTATAGATACAGGTGTGTCAATATTAACATTTAATGGTTCAAGTTTCAGCAACAATCTTTTACCAAGAGACAATTCAAATATTCACTGGTTTCTGTTCGTTCCAGATATGCTCCACATTTTACGGACTAAAATGACTAAATGGCTGGCAAACTACTTGGTAATGTTCTATAAAACGTTGTACTCATTAGGATTTCAAAACTAAGCACTGAAAAAAGTAACATCCCTTTGACACAACCAAAACTACCTAAAGACATTCAAACCTAGTAGAAAAATCAGTGAAACCGAAATATTTTGACCACAAAGAGTCTGAAGTACCTGACATCAGAGAGGTCCTGCTTGACTGGGATGTAGTGGACCCACGGCTTTAGCTGAGGGTAAAAAAACTCCTGCCATTCATCTCCCACATGAAACACTAAGGAACCACAGAGAAAGAGATGTTTGAAACGAAAGCTGGCTGCCACACCCCGGAAGTTGAATAAATACCTGAAAAAAATTGAAAAGAAGATGTGTAGTGTGAGGTAGTTTTGAAAAATCATGGATGTAAATGAGATTTGATACGTCTAATTAAACTGTAGATAAAGTTACCACAAAAAATAACACTAACAAAAAAAAAAAACATGTAGTAAATTTTTTACAACATTTTAAGCACAAATCACAGCTGCTTTAAACAGACGTCACAAAATAGCTACATTTATATGGAAAATTGTAGAATAGTCTTTTTAGAATACCACCTGACAACATGTAATTATAAACGCCTTTTCAATTCAACTATTTTCATCACTGATGTAATGGAGAATTCAGCTTACTTGTATTTGCAGTGATCGACTAGTGGGATTTCTTTGGCTGGTGGTCTCCCTAGTGTGTCCTGTGAGAAAATGGCAAATATGATTAGCGAACAATCACCGTGGACCACTTGCATTTGTTTTACAAAACCATTCTCTTTGTGTCTATGTAAACAGAGAGCGTGGGGTAGAATTTATTCTAGGCAAAATAAGAGCACCAAACAACTAAGACATATTTATAATGTTGTAAATATTCTGAAGCTTTTTAACGCTGATGCGGTTTAAAAAAGGACTGACCCTCTCAGACTTCCAAGCCTGGTTCTTTGTGTACTCCGCATCCACCAGCTCTGGGGCTTCTCTGGACAGAAGGATCAAAGGATCACGCTCAGGACTGGTTCTATAAATGAAGAAGAGGAGAAAATGAGCAAAGGTTGTTTGGAGTAAAATAAAGATGGGTAACAAACAAGAAGATGCTCTGCTAGAGGCATAGAGAAGCATGAACGGCATTGTGGTGTCTGACATGTCAACTATTAATGGTTGTTTTATTGACTATATAATAATAAGTCTGAACATTGCCACCACATACGAAAAGAGTATATCCAAGTAAAAAATCTACAGCAAAGTAAATTATGCTTGGATAGTAGAATCTTCCACAGCTAAGAAAAAAAAATTTACACAAGAGATGAGACTGACCTGGAGCCTCTGAAGAATCCTTTGGACTCCTTTTTCTTCCATGGCCACTGTGCTGCAGACCTAAAAAAGCAGATGGAGCAGACTGAAATCATGGAGTTGGATAACATTAATCAAAATCACAATTTAAATGCCTAATTGAATCAAAATTAAGGAATCTTTTAATAAGTAGTTGACACCACAGAAAATAAGTAAATCATTCCATGTGTAAATTTATTAAAATAAATATTTGTAACAAACAAACAAGAAATAAATGTTCAAAGACAGTTGACTTTGTTTTATGTCTACAGTGCATCCAGAAAGTATTCACAGCACTTAACTTTCTACATTTTGATATGTTACAACCTTATTCCAAAATGGATCATATTTATTATTTTCTTCAAAAATCTATAAACAAAATCCCAAAGTGAAAGAAGTTTGTTTAAAATTTTTGGGAAAAAAAAAATAAAAAAAATAAATAAATCACATGTACATAAGTATTCATGGCCTTTGCTGTGACACTCTAAATTGAGCTCTGGTGCGTCCTGTTTCCACTGATCATCCTTGAGATGTTCCGACAACTTGATTGGAGTCCACCTGTGGGAAATTCTGTTGGCTGTGTGTTTAGGGTCAATGTCCTGTTGAAAGATGAACCGTTGTCCCATATTGAGATCTAGAGCACTCTGGAACAGGTTTTCATGAAGGATGTCTCTGTACATTGCTGAATTCATCTTTGCCTCGATCCTGACTACTCTCCCAGTTGGGCTGTCATGTGCCTTTTACTGAGGAGTGGTTTACTTAGGATTCCATCTGGCTACTCTACCATACAGGCCTGATTGGTGGAGTGCTGCAGAGATGGTTGTTCTTCTGGAAGGTTCTACTCTCTCCACAGAGAAATGCTGGAGTTCTTTCAGAGTGACCATCAGGTTCTTGTTCATCTCCCTGACTAAGGCCCTTCTGTCTTGATCACTCAGTTTGTCTGATTGGCCCAATGTAGGAGGAGTCCTATTGGTTCTAAACGTCTTCCATTAATGGATGAGGCGGCCACTGTGTAAATTGGGACGTTCAATTCTGCAGAATTTTTTCTGTACCTCTATATAATCCTGTCAGAGTGTCTCAGAGTGCTACCAACAATTCCTTGGACTGCATGGCTTGGTTTGTGCTCTGACATGCACTCTTAACTATGGGTCCCTATATAGACAGGTGCATGCCAAATGCTCCAAATGATATCTAATCAACTGAATTTCCCACACATGGACTCCAATAAAGTTGTAGAAACATCAAAAGGATGATCAATGGAAACAGGATGCACCAGAGCTCAATTTAGAGTGTCACAGCAAAGGCCATGAATACTAAAGTACATGTGATTCTTTTCATTTTTATTTTTAATAAATTTGCAAAAATTTCAAACAAACTTCTTTCACATTGTCATTATGGGGTATTTTATGTAGAAGTTTGAGGAAAATAATAAATTCAAATCATTTTGGAATGAGGCTGTTACACAACAAAATGTGGAAAAAGTTAAGTACTTTGAATACTTTCTGGATGCACTGTACATTTTTTTAATTTCTAAATGAATCAAACAGTATTTTATAAATTCTGTTTTAGAATTTTAGCAATAGCAAAAGTACACAAATAGTAATTATTGTGTCTACTACATGTGTAATTTCTTCTGTCTACAGCACTATGCCTTACTTTTTCAGGTCATCCCTCATCAGATCCCATCTTCCCAGTCCACTAGGATATATGGGCCACACAGCAGGCCCACCCTCCCAAAATGTCCATGCAGGATACATGATGTCATGATACTCTGATGTCTACTCAAATCAAACATACACACATCAAGAGCAGTTATTACATTTAATGAACACAAAGGTGTGTTTCATGAAAAAAACTGCGCATAGTCTGACCTTACTGAAGGAGAAGATAGGAAGGATTGGCTGGATCCAGTTGGGCATTTGAGGGTAATCTCTGACATTTACCACCATCTCCAAATCAGGTAACTTGTGAATCAACTCCTGAATAAAATGCTCCACCCCGCTACACCTGAAATAAGAAAACTGATTTAGTCTGTGCATGCACGGGTGGTGATATCTCTCTTTCTATATATATATATATATATATTTTTTTTTCACTCTGGTTTGACATATTGGTAGTAAATTAAGCACTTTGATCTCCACCCTGATCAAAAGTTAATCTTAAGTGTTTATCCTTACCTAGCAGGGAACATACAGTTGTGTTCTCTGTACAACTTGTTTCCAATAATCTGGTAGTGGGTGCCCACCCCTCTTTGAATTGTGGAAGCCATGACATCCTCAGAGATACCATCTTTAAATGGTCCCAGATCCTGCTGTAGGACACTAAGACATAAACAAATGTTCAAGTGAGTATTATTTATTCAAGGCTTTTTTTTTTTAAAAATATGGTAGAGAAACATTTATAACCATTTTAACAAATATAAATATATACAAAATCTCAAAACGTTCACTGCAGCAACACTTTCTCTGCTCTGATGGTGTCAGGAAAAGCAGGGCTGCAATATGAGAGAAAAATCTAAGTTGCCAAAATCTATGATGCCATCACACTCACCTAATATGGCAGCTGCAGTTGACAGGATTGCATGGGTCGTACACTTTAACAGCATCAGAAATCTCATCTCTAATTTTCTTCCACTTTTTGCCTGCAACAACACATGAAAATGTGTTGTAAATGTGTCAAAAATAATATTAATAGAAGTTTAATCGTCTTTCACCCTATTTAAAGAAACAAAACAAAAACAAAAACACGGCATAACTGTGTACGGCATAAAATAACATTATAATAGCTACTCTGTAACTGATGGCAGAGCAAAGGGAAGCGACTGAATGGAAGCATTCGTTAATTAACGATTAGCAGACATGTTGCAAAACCCCCAGCTTTGATGAAATTTTTTTTTATTGTTGGTGAAAGTGCCAAATTATAACCACAAACCACTGTATGTTTTTTGGGAGACCCCAGAAGCTAATATAAAAGTTAGCTAGCTAACATCTTAGTTGGGTTAACTCTTGAGCTACTTAGCTAGGTTAACGTTAGCTCGTGAAGTGTTGAATGACTGAAACAAAACTGATTTGAAAGAAGCACATTTTTTTTAGAAGCAGCAACCTCTCTCTATCACTTTTTAAATCGTTATAACAGTGGCACGTGTTTAAATATGCATTACCTGATACACCAACTAAACCTAAATCAAAAACTTGAGACAATATTAAAACACTCCACAGCCAAGCGTGATCCATTTTTCTCTCTCGTCCAGCTTTATCTGAATAGCAGGAACAAAGCTGCGATCTGTGATCTGCTCTTTCTGGCTGAACGTGGTCATTACGACAATGCGCAAATAGAAATTCACATGAAGGTTACCGTAATATTTAGACGATTTGCTCAAAGTAGAATTGAAGGGATACTCCTCCCAAAATCTTTTTTACAATTACGTTTGCATCCACTAAATTTGTCAATATATTTTTCATTAGTTTCATAGTGCGATACATAATTTCCCAATGCATAGGCAAAGCCCTCTGTCATTATACTTGAATAATGATATGAATAATGATATTGCTTATTAAATGGCTAATGGAATCCCTAAAGCTTTTCTGCTCTGAATTCTGAATTTAATTCAAATCCATAAATGGAAACCTCATGAATGTTTGTCCTTTAAATGTGCTTGATAATATGAGTTTCTCTGTCTGGGAGAGAGAAGGAGGAGAAAGGGGACTCTCTTGAGATTTGGGCATTATCACTGAGTGAGGGAAAGAATAAGTGACAGAAGACTGGTGGTGGGGGAGAGGTATCAAATAAGGCGAGATAGAGAGAGAGAAAAAAAAGTGATTAAATAATAAAGACACAATTTCACTGACTAAATATTTGCTCCTGTGCATATTTCGTCAAGTTGCAATTTAACTGTAATTTAACTTCATTCTGGCTTTGAGACACCTCTACAGTGGAACAAGTATGCAGCAGATCTGGTTGTCTCTGCTATCTGTCTTCTGCCTACACCTGGTTTTCTGCAGTGCAGAAGAAGGTCTTGAGTTTCCTAATTTTGATGGGAAAGACAGGGTGCTGGACATCAATGAACGTAACTACAAAAAGGCTCTGAAGAGATTCGACCTACTCTGTTTGTTCTACCACGAACCTGTGCCGGCCAACAAGGGTCTGCAGAAGAGGTTCCAGATGACTGAGCTGGTGCTGGAGGTAAGATAGAGGGTCTTGAGAGAAAGGAAAAGAAAAGCTAGAAAGGAGGGTAAAGATACAGAAAAAGGTGATAAACATGAAAACCGGGATGTTTAATTGAGGTTATTACCAAGGTTATTACTGTAGGATGCAATGATTTAGACACTTTCTAGTGACACTTTGTGTGTTTATAGTTGTAACTGTCACTTGCATTTTATTTCTGTAAGTCTTCTACTTGCTATAAGGATTGCTATAGATTAGATAAACCATTGATAAGATCATTCGTTTCGGCGGTTTTTGAAATTAAAAAGGAATTATTCTTTATTGGGTATTCATGCAATTATACACAACTCTAAAACTGTATATTTCAGTACACAAAGTCTACAGCTGTAAATGGGAAACTGTTCACAAATACATTCATGAATAGAATTTAGTTGAGGTTGCTCAAACAGTCCAATCAAACGGATTTAACCTAGCAACCCAGTTTTTCTTGTTAATACTAAAAAACTAAATAATAAATTCCATAGCTGTTTAACATCTACATGTCGCCATAATACAATGTTGACAACTATAATAAAAAAAAATTGTCAGTACATTTTCTGTTACTTTTCACATATGCTAATTCTTAGTTATTGCTGTCATTACAACTGACATATTCAGACACACACCAGAGTCCTGCCAAGAACATGTCAACGTCTGTCCATTGTGACATGCATCATATAGCTGATGTCACCAATAAGATAAAAATGTCTCAATAAGCTACAGCTCAAATCCCCACGGGTTAGTCTAACAGCCTCACCACTGTCCTCATTTGACTCTAACGTGTCACAACAAGTTGTTGAACAGTCAGTGATCCCTGTAGTTGGAAAAGCAGACGCTGAATACATCCTTCCTGTGTCTCCTTGACTGTCTGCTTAACCATAAGGTGACGAGAACTAGACTTCACATCTGTCACTGATTCATCGAGTTTTACCTGCACAGTCTCTTAACTGGCAAGCAGCGATTGTAATTCCATTATTCACACTCCTCCATGGTTCACACGTGTCCTGGGATTGTTTTTAGGTCATTCTGTTAATTATAGCAATGTTCCCCAATCTGTACTATCTAGAACTACAAAATGTGTAGACGTACTCCTGCCTCCCTTCCCCTGTTATTTAGGAGCTTAAAGTGAGAAAAAGACATGCATGTTTTTCACACTTTGTTTGTACTAACATTTACCAGTTTTAGTCCCTCTTACCTACTGTTTGCGTTATCAGCTTTGTCATTCATGCCATGTTTTATGCACTGTTCAGAAGGAGAGACACGAAGCATAAAACCACATTTTATTTTCTCCACTTTTTCTAAATCTGTTTTTCATCCTCAAGAGTTGCACATTGAAAGGCGCATAGTCCTGACTCACAGCTTCCCTCTAAGGGGAAAGCTCCACAGGCACACACACAAGGTAAATGAATAGTTTAGACTAGACTGTGTCGATTTCAGGCTGATGTATGGTATTTTACGTAAACAGAACACAAACCTGACTCAATGTTATTTTTGATTTTGGGTATAAAGTCTATGAATTACCTGGCAGCCTAAGTTGATCAAGTTAGAACAGTTGTCTGTCCGTCTTTGTGTGGGACAAAATTGATTTGTTGTGTATACTAACAAGACCGCCTGATGCCGACTGACATTTGTCTGTTTTAACACCCAGCTGACAGCACAGGTCCTGGAGAACAAAGACATCGGTTTTGGGATGGTGGACTCCCAGAAGGATGCTAAAGTTGCCAAAAAACTGGGTATCATTAAAGCCATAAAACAACATCATCTATTGTGCATGCGGATTTTTGACATTTGGCTTTGGAAGGCTCCTCTTGCCACAATACTAGTTATTTGTATGACTTTGCTTTCAACACACTCATATGACCACTTTTCCTCAAACTTATCTTCAAGTTATTCCTAAACTACCTCTGCTGTCCACGTAGGTCTGGAGGAAGTGGGCAGCTTGTACATTTTCAAGGATGACCGTATGATTGAGTTTGATGGGGAGCTTTCAGCAGACACTCTGGTGGAGTTCCTGTTGGATGTGAGTAGAGAACTAATACTTTTAAGAAGTGTAATCTTGTCAACTTTGCAGAGAAGAAACTTTTATTTAAAGTTTCAGCAAGAATAGCATTCATTTGGCAGTGAAAATCTACCTGTATTTTACCACCTCCTAGGTACTGGAGGACCCAGTGGAGAAGATCAATACTGCAATGGAGCTGCGAGCCTTTGAGAGGATGGAGGAAGACATTCGTCTCATTGGTTATTTCAGAGGGGAAGATTCATGTTAGTATACTGCCAAATATATAAAAATTCATGCATCTGTAATTGAATAACATGAAAGGTGTGACGGTTTTAAAAGACATCCTCGCTACCTGTTCCTTAAAGTCAAAGTGTTCCTTAGACATTAATGAGCTCTGAAGGTTAATAGAGTAAATCACAATGTAATATAACTGGCTGCTAAAGGGAAACTCGATTTGCAGACTCTCATTCAGTCCCACAGGAGCCTTTAAATAGCTTCTGGTTCTCTGTCTAATAGGTCAAACTGCAATTATATTTTCTCTGGAAAAAAAGGCAGAGAAATTGACACAGGGAAGATGCTATCTGGTTTGATATGACAGTGGCATGAAGTTTCATTATGGAACCTATTTCTGTCCAGTGATAGGTTGGTCCTTGTTGGTGACCTTGTTGGGAGCAGAGCCAGGAACATGTTACAAGCGTATAAAACTGTATTAAAGGAGACTTTGTTACTAGGCTGAAAACAGTTGAATCATGATGGGATTGCCTTCCCGATCCCATACTGTAGATTCAGTTAGGAATTTGACCAGATTAGGAATCAATTCCACACTTACACAATCTATTTTTTTACTTACTATGTTCTGGCTTTTTAAACTGTGGTTTCTCACATATTTTCTTATCAACTTCTTTCTGTCTCTTTTCCACTTAGACTACAAGGCTTTTCAAGAGGCCTCAGAGTGTTTTCAACCTTACATCAAGTTCTTTGCTACATTTGATAAATCTGTAAGTATAATCTATAGAATAAAACACAAACTCTTCTCACTGAGGCTGACACATTGCAAGTCATCAATCAGTGGAAATATCAAACTTTTTTGAATGAATTGAAAAACACTGCTCTTTAAAAGTGCTTTAACTGATATCCTTGAGGGGTATATGTTTTAGGTAGCCAAACATCTCTCCCTGAAGATGAACGAGGTGAACTTCTACGAGCCATTCATGGAGGAGCCAGCCATCTTGCCTGGCAGACCTCTGTCAGAAATGGATATTGTTGAGTTTGTCAACCAACACAGAAGGTTCATATTAATTTATAAGAATTATTTTAATGCTGTTAGTGAATGATTAGTGTGTGATTTTATCAACATGTCCTCTGCAGGGCAACTCTGAGGAAGCTGCGGGCAGAAAACATGTTTGAGACGTGGGTAAGCGGTTGTTCAGTCTTTGCAGAGACACACTAGCATGAAAGCATGCTTAGTGAATTGTTCAAACCAATTTGAGATGTCACATCAAAACAATTCAGAATGCACTCAGGGTGTATTGCTGCAAGCTCTTTTTTTATTTCTAGGAGGATGACATGGATGGGATACATATTGTTGCATTTGCTGAGGAGGAGGATCCAGGTCTGTACTTCAGAGCTTTATGCACTTCGATTCCACAACTGTCTCTCGTTATGTCCGAAGATGAGCTCACGTTCATCTGTTCTTTTATCTTCAGATGGCTACGAGTTCCTGGAGATCCTGAAGGATGTGGCCAGAGATAACACCAACAACCCAGAGCTCAGCATTGTTTGGATTGATCCTGATGACTTTCCTCTGGTTCTGCTTAACTAATCATTCAAGAGTATTTAAATCTGTACACAAGTGTATTTTAACAAAAGACTGACTGATAAATAAAACTGATTTGTTGTGTCCCTTCAGCTGACAACTTACTGGGAAAAAACATTTAAGTTGGACCTGTTTAGACCTCAGATCGGTGTGGTAAATGTCACAGATGTAAGTAAGGCTGAAAACATATAAAAAGACCAAAGTGAATAGTCCAGAGACTTTGACCTCTTTGGTCCTTTGTGTTGCAGGCAGACAGCGTGTGGCTGGACATGTCCAACGATGAAGACCTCCCTACTGCAGAGGAGTTAGAGGACTGGATAGAGGACGTCCTGTCAGGGAAGGTCAACACAGAGGATGATGACGAGTCTGCTGACAACCAGGAAGACCATGATGAATATGCCACAGAGGACAGTGATGAAAGTCATGACCCAGATGAGGATGATCACAGTGATGACTAAACTTGTTGAAGGTTGATGTTCTAGCAGTTCGGATGTGGGCAACAATAGTAAACCTCCTTTGACACTAAAAAAAAATCACTAAAATGTTCTTGTTTCAGTTTTTTTTTCTTTCTTTAAGTAATGTTTTCTCAAAATACTAAATACTAGACTAAGTAGACAGTGGTTTCCATAGTTAAATAGGACACTGATTTAAGGTCATCATGGGAGCTTTTATGGCCCACTTTATAATAAAGTTAGCACAGTGCCCAAAATAGTAATTCCCCTCACTAATGAAAAAGATAAGATACTATAGACTTGTATGTTGAAGCTGATTAGTTGCTGTGGCCAATGTTGCCCATTTATAGCTAAAATTAAAATGTACACATCAATCAGACTTGGATTGGAGTCATGTTTCAGGCTAAAATTCACTCTCTTTTTTCCTCTCCACCACTCACGGCTCTTCGGCTGTCCAATGCTACCCTGGGTTTACCGGCAGTTTCTAAATTTGTCTGTCAGGGTCAAGGTTTACTTCCTATTTACCCCAGCGTACGTGTAGACAACAGCAGCGTCCCAGGTGTCATTGTTCACATACTTTCTTGCGCAGATGTGTATGTCTGGAGGATTTAAAAGTTAAGCCAAAAGGGGGCAAACTCAAACCTAATTATCCTTGACTGACAACAGCTTTTTCACAACATAACCAGAAGCTATGACAACACTCTACAGTTGTGATCACAGCAGAGAAATCAGATACAACATAAATGGCAGGTATGTAGATGCTGGTAGTTGTGGACAGGGACATTAATTCTTCACCCACAAACTTAGCACTATAATCATTGCGATTTAGAGCTGCTGCTGACATGGTTTGATACTGCCACACTGGTAATAATCAGGATTGCAACTTACATATGTGTAGCGTTAATTTCTGATGATAGGCACAACTGAAGGAAGCCGTGCAAGGGCGCCAATTTGTCATTAAGGGTGATGCCATTCAAATTACACATAATTTTCTCCATTTATTTAGTATTAAAAGTGCATACTTTATGGTTGATATAAATAATTAGATAAGTAGAAGTAATACTACTAATGTGTAATTTGCTCAGTTCTGGCCAAAATAAATTGTATATTCCATGGTAAAGGTCAAAACCTGTATTATAGTATTGTTAGCCCTATTGTAAATGTGGAATTGGTGGACATTCTCACAATGTAAAACTTAGCTAATGTGTTTCTAAATACAATATATAAAAAGACTGCATCTTGTGTTCTAAAGTGAGTATGTAAACACACACTTCAGCCCTCTCCCTCATTAAGAACATTCACACTGATGCTCAAGACAGCAGTCTGGTGCATTATCTTTTACAGTCAATGAGGTTTTTCACCTTGAATTATTCAAACACCAGTGAATAATTCAGTATCGTTATGCCTCTTAATGGGAGTAGGGACTGGGACAGTGAGTCTGGGGGAGGTTGGGAGCGAGGGAGTCAGGGTGAGTCAGACTTGAATGCTACCCACCGGGGCCTTACAAGCAGAATAAGCAGTGGACACACTCCTGCTGAACCACTGGACATGAATTAATAATATTAATACACGATCTCACAAGAATCATTATTCCCTTGGAGGTTGCTGCAATCCAGTGTGTGAACAGGATGTTTGGTTCATGCTGTGGGATTTACACACAATCCATGCAATAAACAGTGTCAGACAGAGTTTGTATGTGCATTAAAATGTGGCCCGAGGCAAGAGGACATGCAACACCCTCCTGAGCACAAAAAAGCAGACAGTGCTGTGGTGGAAGTGTTGTGATGTTCTGCAGGGCCTTTAGGTTACATAATCCTGTGACTATCAAGTGTTACAGTGTTTTACATGAACCCTGAGTAAAAGACGGCATGAAGTGGATCTTTTTCCTTATACATCAATACCTTCTTACTCCAAAGAGCTGTGATGACAGCAGCATGTAGTATGTGTGAAGTAATAACCGATTTAGTATAAAACAGTGAAAACAGCAAAGAACAAAAAAAAAAAAAGAGAGAGAGAGACAGAGACAGGACTAAGATGTATTCAGGTGTTCTGTTCAGAAATGATTCCACGAGAAGCTAGAGAGAGTTTCTCTCATGCCTCGATCGTAACTAAGTCATTACCAAACAAATAAGAGAGGGAGAAATGCAGGGAGGAAAAAAATTCTATTTAGATGCAAATGCACCTCATTTTCTTCTGTATCTGTCTCTATCCTCCTTGTCCTGGTCCTGCACAGAGCAGGTGGGTATGGAAGGAGGATTAAACCGAGGACAGATGAGTTCCGACAGGCAGCCTTGTGCCCCAAGCTCATGGAGGGATGAGGTTGTTCGTTTTCAGCACCGGACACTGATACTGACATTCATTTACCCACAAGGCCCGGCTGCGCATCTCTGACAGTCTGACAGCAAGCCAATTACCTATAGAGCTCCATGACAACAAAAAGCCACCAAAATAAGGCCAACAAAGCTGATATTTTGCTCTAACATGTCACACAGCAGGATCACCCACTTAATGGGTTCTGACAGCAAGTCTATAGCCAGCACATGAAACTAGAGCATATTTGAAGAAGATGAAGAGTATGTTTGGAAGAAGAGAGGATAACAAAGGCTACTGTAAACTTTAAACTTTGAAATTGCCATTAATAAAAAATTGTGCATAAATTAAAGACTTAATTAGTTGCACAGTATAGTTTGACAGCAGGGAAAAACTAACACAGTTAAATTGTTAGGGGCTACTGATATTTCTATACTGATTATTCTATTATTTGCAAAAACATGTGTAATGCTCTGGTGATAACAGCATATTTATCTTGAAAAAAAAAGTTTTCACAATATTAAAAAATAATGCTTTTCTAAACAACACATGTTTTTCTAAGATCCTGTGAAATGATTTTTGTGTTAACCCTTCAACAATTTGAAATATTCTTACTTGCAAAAGATTTATTTGTTGAGGAATTTTTTTCTTTATCTCCAGTCTGTGGACACAGTATTACATGTTGAATTTTTGCTCGTAAGTTGGGATCATATGGTTTGGCTAAAGGTCTGAAATGCTTCAGGTACAAAATGAATGAAATTTTCCAAGATTCCTAATAGTATTCAGGCATTTGCTCTAAATGTGTTGTTTAGTAATGTGTGAATTAATAGTGTGTTTTTTTTATGAAGTATCTGCTTGTTCATGATTCAGAAAGAGTATCAGTATAATGTAATTGTCTTAATTTAATGTACAATGATTCCTTGAAATGAAATTTTCAGACCAAACAAAGACATATTTTAGGGATAAAAGCTCTTTATAATAAATATATATATATCATCCCTGAAGTTTCACCTTTATTGAAAAATGAATGCTCTTTCAATGCATACTTGCATAATGCAAGTATAGTTTAGGATCTATTTTTCTATCTATTTGTCCAATTTATCTAAAAATATAAGGCGTAATTAATGTGTTTACTGACAAAAGCCTCAATAAAAAAGAATGCAATGCAGCCATAAAGCATAATGAGATTTCAGTAACTACTGCTTATACTAATTCCTATCAACTTAAACTTACACTGAAAGGTGATGAAAGAATCCTCCAGCTTAACTGAGGGTTGTTGAGGCATTCTGGTAATTGTAAAACAGAAAGTAGGAGAGAAGAGGCACAATCCCCCTAAACACCAAAAATAAAAAATTAGACATCTGAATTTAAACCCGTATGTGACATGTGTGCTTAGAAACAGTGCCATTATAATACAACTGACAGCTTATTTATTGCACAGTACAAGCAGTTTAACAAAATCTTAATAAAAATGTTTATTTGTATTTTTTTTTACAAATGCTAATGCTGTCAAAGTGAAACATGACTTACATTGCAATGTCACAGCATCATCATAAAGCTGTCAAACAAAAACCTAACCGTGACAAAAGGACTGTAACCTGGCAACAGCATGACAGATGTTGGTGATGAAGAGGAGAAGGGAGGAAGGTCAGTTGTGTGAACTGGAATGACATACAAACATACAAACACACATGCTTGTTTACATAAATAGATACAGTGTAAAAACATGAGGCACAGTCACATTGGGATCATACAAAGTTTGTCAGTAGGTACAAAATATGACCAGTGGCAGATGTTTAAAAAAGATATCTGCTGTTTGTGCCTAATGCATGAAACAGTAACATGTTTTTTAACAGATACAAGTTTACAGAGGAAGTATGATTTCTGTGTCTTTATTCTTTATTATATTATGTCAAAACATGTTACTGCTCCCCTCAGGAAAACAAAGTGACAGTATTAGTTTTATCAGCCAGGGGGCAGTAGGTGACAACCATGCTCATAGCCACAGAGGATATTGTTGGTATGACATTTTAACTTTTTGAGTGAGTTCTACACCAGCTCAATGTGATTCTCTCTTTTTTAACACTTTGTATTTACTGGATGAATCATAAAAGAGAAAAAGTAGTCAAATCTGGCAAAACCTTATAGTGTTATATTAGTGCTATTAGCTTCACGTAATTTTTCTGGCTGTACAGTGTAAGCAGATTCATTAGGAGAAAAGAATAACAAGAAAATTCCCTTCTGAGTCTTCCAGTAAAGTGGGTGACCTCGAGGGATTCACTGTGAGCATGTTTGTCAGACACTAGAGGTGAGACAGGGCAGTAAAGGCAAACCAGATGATCCAGTTGGGAAGGAGGTTCCACCCTGCTGCAACTCTCACTTGTGATATGCACACTGCGGATTTATTATCACACACTAACTTGCCACTTCACTTGGTAGACCTGTACTATCAACTGTAATCCAATACAGCACGTCTGCCATGAATTCTACTTTTCAAATGTTATAATTTCCTCAGTTTTTGAGTTCAAACTGTGAGAAAGGTGATAATTCTGCTATATGTTTATTATTGAGATCATAGTGGGTGGTAGACTTGTGGTGATAGCATCATAATAATAGTTAATGATTTAGCCCCCTCAGTCATTTTTAATAGGGTTGCCAAAACTTTAGAACCACCTCTTGATTTAATGGACGATTGATTGTACAGCGAAGTGGCCAGTCAGTATACATATAATGTATTCTTGTAATACAAGCAAACCCTTTTTTGTGTCAGGTGAAATCATATTTCAAATGCCATAAATTCATAAATATTAACCATTACATTAATGGAAGGGAGAATCCTTTGTGCTGTTGTCTTAATAAATTCAGTATAGTCCATTTCCACAGCTGTGTGCAAGTGCAACAGGAATCATATCAGTTGTCCACTTTGATGTTTTCCTCAAACGATGTTAGACTTCCATAAACAAGACTCAACACTTCCTCTAAAATTTTTTACATTAAATGCCTTCCAGTCTGTCACGATGCCAAAAAATATAAATTTCTGCATATGATATAATTGAGTATAAATAATATCAAATAAAAACAAATAACCTAACCAAGTAACCTTACTTTTATAGGTAGATTTTAATGTGAAAAACACCAAAAAATGTTTACGTTTGTTGCTGGCAGCCTAACATCGGTCAAGAGCATAGCAAAGAAGAAGGGTCTGGTAAAAATAGTAAACCGAGAGAAGAAGAGTGATGAATGTAACATCATTCTGTTGTTGCACTATTACTGCTGTGGAAATTTGTTTTGTACTAACTTTACCATTTACATAATTCTGGCCTGAAGTAATCAGTAGTATGTTTTATTTTCAACATCATGGTTCCGTTGTTCCTCCTTGCCGCCTTCCATCATGTCAACCAGATATGGCAGACATGAAAGCCCTGAGAAGGTCAGTGAAGTGACGGGGCAGGGGCAAATGTTGCTGGGCACGTATCCATCTCTTATGATCTGGTTCATTTAGAGTTCATCCCATCCCATAGCACGCGCGTGTGTTGTTCCCAACTGGAGTGGAAATATTTCCGAGTTTGCTCCATTGCACCTGGAAAGAATTGTGCACTAAAACAATTTAAGGCGTCCCATTTTTGGCTGCTAACGTTGTTTGCCATGGGGTTGACATGTTGGAGATGAACTGTCAAGAAAAGGGTTTGTCCAGAGCTCTGCAGATGTCCTATATAGTGACGAGTTGAAGACACATTCTGACATTCTTGTTGACCATGATAATATTATATATTCCAGCCTTTTTAGGTTGGTTTTCTTTTATTCAAACATACATAAATTTGCATTTAATGCAAAATGGTTGAAGTTATTATTTTTCTTAAATGCATTAAATTTGGTTCTCGAGGAAAAGAAATCCATTTACTTCTCTGTTGACGTCCAAATCGTCTGAATACTTTATGTGGTGGGCACGATGGCAGCATGGGAGAGATATGTCTCACGCCTTTCCAACATCAGCTTTCAAATATTCAAATCTGAGTTAAACCATCATAGTTGTTGGTGGCTTGTCTGTTTCCATATATAAGGGGTGACTAAGACAATGAAGTCTCAGTAGGGACGTCAGAAACCCCAAATGTTCCCATCTTGTTTGGTTCCAGCACCTCAAAATGATAAAGAACAGATGCCTGTGTTGACACAAATCCACACATGCATAAACTTACACATACACTGTATGTGCACACAAGTTCATGTCTGAGGTGTCCAAACTCCTGTGAGCATAGTTCTGCAATGATTCTTCTTTTCATTCCAATTAAACATAAAAATATTAAGATATTTAAACATGTGTTGTGTGCGTGTGTGTGTGTGTATATATATGTATATACAGATACACGTATACATATACATATTCAAGTACACATATACACCCACACACACACACACACACACACACAGATATAATGTATGAAAATTCCAGAAAAGTAAAAATAAAAACAGCAAACCCAAAATAAAACTTTTACGAGTTAAAAAAAAAAAAATGGAAGGTTTACACAGAGGTTTCAGACTGTAGCCGCAGAACAAACTTGTGTGACTTTGGGTCAATGTATTCTTCTGACATCTGGATGTAGGGGATCTTCTTGGTCGTCACCACCAGGCTGAAGTCTACACACTTAAGCAGGAAGACAGTGCCATCTTTCAGGCCACTGGTGACCGATGCTTCGCTGATCAGGGTCCACTGACGGGCCAACCAGTGGTCCCGGCTGTACTGCATGGTGGGGCCCGGGGTCAGGTAGCTCTCCAGGAATGCCTTTGAAAGACAAAGATTAAGAAATATAATTTTGACACACCTTAGGACAACAACAAGCATCTATGTGACCATCAGTTACTAGAGTCAAAGATCTGACCTTTGGCGTCATGTTGTTGGTGATGCAGAAGGCCAGATGCTGCTGGATGCTCTCCATGCTGTGGCAGTGCTGCTGCCTGGTGGTTCTCAGGTACTTCTGCAGGGCCCGAGCCATGGAAGGAAAGATGGCCTGCGCTGCCTCTCGGGGGTCCATCACATCACCTGGAGCTTTCTTCTGCTCTTCCTCCTGCATGCGCTTAATGTGTGTGAATGCCTCCTCTACTGCCACCACCAGTCTAGGAAAAAATTAAATGCCATCTCTATGAACTAAAACCAATCACTGAAGGGAATAAAAGAATGTAATAATGCAAGTGACCCTTGTACTTCCATATTACAAGGGCTAAAAAACCATTAAAAAAAAAATGTAAAGTTAATTTTTGCTTACTTCCGTATCTGCCTTCTTTCTGCGTTTGATTTCTATCTACTTCTATCTTCTGCTTAACATTGTTATACCCAATGTTAGAATCTAGCCGTACTTATTTGTGTATTATGAATACACAGTCCCATAATTCAAAAACCCATGCAGAAAAATAATCAGGCTCCAACTGGCCACAGATGAAGAAAGATCTGTTGGTGCCTAGGCCCCAGGCTTGAAATGTGGTCACTTTTAGATTCCATCTATGTTTTTAGAATTGTTGTTTGACTCACCGTGCTCTGCGTTTGCGAACGCGCCTGTCATGCTCAGCTTCTTCGTAGTACAGCTCGTTGTGGCTGGAATCTCTGCGCCTGGCAGCGGCTGCAATCAAGGCTCTGGACTGGGAGTGGGCAAGTCCTGCTGCTGCATTGTTCCCTGGACCTGTCATGACAAATAGATAAGACAGGAATTTTTTGTCTGTTATCAACTTACAGCCGATGATAAAAGAAAAAAGAAATGTTTGGTGATGACACAGTGCAGGGTGAGGGATAAAGCCACTTTTTTAAAATAGAGATGATGGCTAATTAGGCACAAAGGTCTATTTCCTTTTATCACCAGCAATCGAAAAATCCAAGGAACTGAAGGGACACAAAGTCATAATTTTGAATTGTTCTGCACACTATGATCATTTGAAAATCTATATCCCTGCAATCAAAATGTTCTGCTCACCCACATAACACTACTGATATTCAAACATTCCCATTACTCTGCCACCCGTGCCTGCAGAAGGCAAGGGGCCTCCAATTAAATAAGCCTCTCAGGCAACTTCAAAAGTTTACATTTTTGGAATGAGAATTGGATGCTGCTGATGAACTCTGGCTGATGTTAATGCAGGTTAAAAGAAGGCAGAGCTGGTGAATTATTAATATGGAGCAGGGATCGCACAAGAACTGAATAACTGATGGATGGAGAGCAGTGAGATTTTAGCACACCCTTCTCTTAGGATTTATAGGTGGAACATGTTGAGTATCACGAATAGACAGAATTCTCTATAGTCCTGCTTTTTTAACCACTTTGTTTGTGGAAGATTTGCCTGAATAAAATTAAGCACAAAATAAGTGAATTAAGAACACTCAATAATTCTATATAGTAAAAGAAAAAATGACTAGAAAACATCAATATTAGCTACTAGTATTATTTGGAAACCATTTTGTGACAATTGAAAAATAAGTTGTTTTGTCTTATCTGAATCTCCTGCTGTAGTTTCAGTCATTACTCTGCTATGAACAACATTGGAGCCATGAGATCAGCAGATTGCCAGCTTCTTAGCAGACCGTTTATAGGTGCATACCATAACAAATAAAAGTAAAATGTATGAGTAAAGCAAATTAAATAGTTAAAACAGAAACAGGATTTCTTTATAATCTGTTTGAGACTACAAAAAAATGTAACCTTGTAGAAAATATTCGAAAAAGTTACAATTTAAATCGTTTACTACACACACGAAGACTAAATGTACATTTACTTCCTTTGAATGTGTGCTTTTACTGTGCGATAATGAAAGTTATAAAAATGAAAAACAATAAATTTATTTAAAACTAAATATTTTTATTTAGTTATGTTTTTATTTAGATAACAGAAAATAAAGCGTGTTTTGTATTTCATTTTATTTTAAATACTTCAAATTGTGGGCTATTGCTTTGCAAAATCATCTTTTAATTGGTGTGAAAATTTACAATTCCCAAATGTTGAGAAGAGAAAACAATATGGAGATCAAATAGCTTGTCAGGCATCATAAAATCACCTGAACCCCTATGTAATTGAGTGTTGCAGCCACTTTGCACTCAGGGCTTTCCCACTCTTTAATCAAGGAAAGATTATTGTCTGTCCCTGAGTTAGACTTATTTATTATGATTTTGTTGCGGCTGCAGAAAGAAACTGAGCGGGGAGTGAAAGTTCCAGATGAGATACAGAGGGAGAGATGGTGAGGTCCCTGAGCATCTGCTGCACAATGAAAATAAAGGAGGATGAGACACAAGAGAGAAATGACAAGACCAGCAGCGTAATAGCAATTGATTTATCAGCCCTCTCTGCCAGCGTCTCCTACTAACAGTTGAGAGGAGGGAGAAGAAATGAAGAAGGAAAAAAAAGAGGGAGTCAAGTTAGTGCACCTAAGTGAAGCTTGAGTACACTTAGGGGAGAACAATAATTTAACAGAGGGTTTAGTTTTACATTCTGCCAGATGTTGTAAGAAGGCTAAGAAGAACTTTTTTTAATCAGCTTGTGGCATGCAAAGACTGAAGAGGAGTGGGGAGGACGGAGTGGATCCATGGTGTGATAATGAGTGTGTGAGCAGTTAGTATAATTCATTCAGTGACAATATTTCTGTGTGAAAAAGAGGCTTTAATTAAGCTTTACAGTAATTTAATGGGAAGAAAAACGTAAAGACCGTGAACACAGCAGTCCGTGAGAGTGCTGCATTTAAAAGCTGCATTTACTTACGGTCCAATAGGTAGGATTTCAGTTTGGTTCTAAGAACATCTTAAGGGTTTAGCATCAGTGTAGGGAGAGACATGAGGAGAGGAGAAAATCAGCTGGTGAGCTGAGCAGTCATTCGCACCTTATGTCACTTGCTTCAAAGGTACCAGAGGGTGTATGTATCAAATAACCACACTTGTATTTTTGCATGTTGCAACTCATTAACAACAAATCAACAACTCATGCTTTATATTACTCCAGCCAATTTTCTGGTCATGCTGTTTTTGCAGATCGATTTTATTCCTTCTGGGCAGACAGCACATTCCAGAAAAATCAGCTTGCAGAGACTTGAAACAATGACGATGGAGTGTCACAAGGAGGAACTAAAAGTTAAATTAAAAAAAAGTTTCTTTTTTGCAAATACGTATCAGTTCTATCTTTTTCTTCTTCTTCTTCTTCTATGATAGTACATGAAATGTTAGTTAAACAAAACCACTATTTTGAATACGCGTGCTTTATCTAAAACCACATCACTCAGCCGCATCAGTTAATTTCTATACATAAAGAATAGAGCTGACACTCCAAATTATTCAAATGCTCAATCCCCAGTTCAGGCTCTGGGAAATTATAATGAACATTTTCGACTATTTAATGACATAACAAATATGTCAAATTCCCTAATTAAACAAATATTTGGTTAACTATTAAAATAAGAACACCACCATTTTATAAAGTACAACGCCTTTTGTGTTATAATAGAATAGTAGTAAGCCCTTAGCATTCATTTTCACCAAGAAGATAAGTATTAAAAAGCAATAGCAGACTTCTAGGCCTATATGCATCAAACATCTTCAGAGCTCTGCTACATTTTGTTCGAAATAGGACAGATTTTCTAACAAGTAATGCTGATAAATTGCCTTTCCCTCTACTCCTAAAAGCTGGCATCCTACGTTATGACAGATTATGGACAGTTAGAAGTAACTTTTTACTCTGAGATGCTTGATAAATATAGTCCCTGAGTTTCTGTCACACCATAACACAGAAACCAAAGAACCGACAAAGACACAACATCCCACTCACCCTCAGCGGGGGCTGCTGGGCACTCACCATCCACGTTGTACACCTTAAGGCCAGCCAGGTGCTTGGCAGCGCGGGACTTGGAGGCAGAAAGCAGTGCTGGATTATGGATAGGAAAGTCACGGTAGTAGTTCTCTACGATGGCTAAAGCTGCCCTCTGAATACTGAAGAGGAGAGGACAGATTTCTCAATTAATTTTAGGGACATTTTATTTCGTTAAAATTCAGGTAGTTCTACGTCAAAGTCAGAGACTAAGAAATAATTGTAAGAGAATGGGTTTTACTTTCCATACTAAATACAAGTTAGTACATCAAAAGGAGTGTGGCCCTGAGAGCATAACACACTTCAACTTCAGAAAACACAAGCAAATTAGGAAAGCACCTTCACCAATTTGACAACACATAACACTTGGAGAAAATGTTATTACATTATTTTTCTCTTAAAAATAATTTGAATACCAGACAATAGACAAAATAATCAGACAGGACTTTGACAAAATTAAACAGACCCACACATTCAATTGAAAATAAAATGATGAAATGTGAAAAAGAGATGAAACTAATATTTCAATTAATGACTTAGTGTATTATCCAGGTCCTACTGTAAACTATCTAACACGCCATGTACTATACAGTATGTCACACATGAGTAAAAAGATCAGATACTATAGTGCACTGAGCTGCAGTGTGATGTTGTATGGGAGTTGACTGCAGCCATAGCCCAAATCCTGATTCTTTACTCCATGGATCAGCCAGCATGTCAGGTCTTGCCCTTCATGATACTAGACTATTAAACCAATTGTAGTCAAGCAGGGTGTCTTCAGATGTTATAGGCTCTTTTATAATATACTGCCTCTGTGTTCCTGGAAGTGAACACTTAAGGTTAAAGAAAGACTCTTCTACTTACAAATAAAGCTCATAAGCCAGAAAAACACCATAGCTCAACTCAATGCACTGAAGAGTTTTACTGCTACAAGTGCTACTTGTAGTAGTATTGTAGATTTCAAATAATTTCCCTCGGCAGACTACTTTTGTTTGGCCTGAGGTTCATGACAGACCAACATTTGAATATTGAAGCTCCTCTTTAATTTTTTATACATTAGCAATTATTCAAAATGTTAATGTTATAGGGCTTAGGTCTTAACCAAAAGTATTATTGCCTCACATACATATATGCTTACTCACACATTTGCTCACATATGAGTACATACTCACAGACTGATTTAGTAGCGGTCACTACTATCAAAACTCAGTTGTGATGTGACAAGAGCTCAGTTTCTCAATGTCAGATGGTAACTGACCTACAACACAACTTCCTTGTTGTTCAAAACAGGACCCTTTTCATTCTGTGTATGTTTGTGTGCATTCACAGATGTCATTCTTTACACGGAGACCTAATTGAATCTACACAAATGACTGCACATGTCAGCCTGTAGCATGAGCTTCCTATCATTCCAAAGAAAGATCATGCTGTGACCTCTTACCAACTGATTAAACCATGGTCAGCTTCTTTGTGACCTCTTGTAACTCCTACTTCTGTTTGAAGCAACAGGTCATCTGTGTTACCACAGATATTCACAAACCACTCTTGCATTTAGACAGCATAAAAAATATTACATTAAAAAAATAATAATTCGTCCTTCTTTGCCATATGACAGTCACATGTACAAAATTTGACAGTAACATCAGTAACTAAGACAGATCCTAAAAATGTGTTTAGAAAGATGTTCATTTTGCTCTACAGAACTTATCTATATCAACATAAAAACTGAAACGGAAATGGTAAAAATGGTATAGGCATAATTAAGTATTTGAATATAAAGAAAGTAGACAGGAGTTAACAGGCATTAATATACATGTACTCCCCAAACTAGAGCCATATGTTGGTAAGTTGGTAAAGTCACATTTTAATTAAAAAGAAACACTGTCAAATTTAGAAATCACAAGGAATAGTTATTAAAAATGTTGTAATACCACACTTGTTTAAGTTTCCACGGAAAAAATACAAAGAAGAGGCCTTGAATTCATTAGGAGAATCTTTGAAGAAAATTATTAAGAAAAGTATGATGAAGTGATCGATTAGAAGCTGAACATTCACTGCATCCTAGGTACAGGCCACATCACAGATAAACTGTACAATTACAAACCTCCAATATGTCTAAAATATGCCAAATGTAAAGCAACTCAGATCATTTCAGCAACAGGGCGGTGCTCTACAGGAAAACAAGAAGATAGGATGTTGATTGTTTTTTGCCAGAGGTGCAGCAGGGAGCTTGGTTAACTCACAGACAGCACACACTTGCATTAATCAGGCAGATTCCCTTCAAGTAGAGCCATTGTTTAGTAGGTACTTGCGTAAATGCTAAGTCAGAGTTCCTGTCACTTCCTACCTTCGATCAATTATTAAGCCCAGCAAACATGACACAAAACCATTCAAGCCAAGCAGTTTGATTGGAAAAGTGTTTGCTATGTAAACTCAGATAAGGAAATAATGTTAAACTGCACACAGTGGTTGCCATGGAGACAGAGGTTGTTGACCACTGCCTGTATTAATGCTGCTTTTCAAAACTGACCAGTCAGAGACGGTCAAGTCTCCTGATTGTAAATAATGACGTCATATGACAAAGGGACAAAAAGGGTTTCCCCTTAGATTGGCATCAAAGGCCAGGCCGACAGAGACAAGCCTTCAGGCAGAGACCTTATTATGATAAGGCAAAGGATAGTTGCCAGACAACTATCAACCTGGAATGTGAGCAGCAGCCGCCGCCTGTGAACAGAGGAGTTCCATGAGAGGTTGGCTGAGAAAACACACCACCCACTTGTGTCTGGGTTTTCCTCGATAAGACCCAATTTGTGTGTGTGTGTGTGTGTTCATGTTTGTAGTTACATGTGCATGTGTCATTTGCATATATATCGTACAATTATCCATTTGAGCACACGCGTGTGTCTATGTTTGTGCGTGCCCATGCATGTGTGTCAGGCTGACCAGATGCTGTGCTGCAGTCTGCAGGGAGCACTAATTAGCCGTGTATTTACAGTCACAGACGGACAACACAGTGACGCCAGGCCTGCTGCCGGCCAAACAGGGATGAATGGCACAGCCTCAAGGCAGCCGGCTAACACAAGATCATTACACACACACACACGCAGACGCCTGACCTGTTTCTACCTTTGGAAAATAAATATGAAGATCAGTGAATGTTTCAGAGAACGTACTATTGCATGTGTAGAGAATGATTCATATACATTTTGGCATATTAACTAAATCACATCTATTGCTGTGACTTAAGCTTAAATGGATGTCTCCAGCTGCACAGTGCCAAAGTATGAATATAACTTTTAATAACAGGTGTACTGCTATGCAGCATTTTTTATGTAAAGGACCATAAATGTTATCTATTTGTATTCTCCAACTGAGTGATACATCTTCACTCTAGCGGATCACTTAGAGTTGATTTTTAATTAAATATTCTCACAGTTGTTAGTCTTATATTTATATGTAATATAATATATGATGCAATATAGTTGTATTCAAAAGTTTAGGAAAATGTCCATAATTTCATTTATAAATATTTGGGTGTTTGGATCAGCAATTTAATTTTGATCTATCAAATAACTGAAGGACACAGCAATATTTCAGTAGTGAAATTAGGTTTATTGGATTAACAGAAAATGCGCAATATGCATTAAAATGAAATTAGACAGGTGCATAAATTTGGGCACCCCAACAGAATCCAATCCAATAAACCTCCAATAAATAAATGTGTGTTTGGATAATGTAGCTCCAGAAAAATTTCTGTGTGTCATTAAGATCCAACTGTTTATTTTGTAAAGTCACAGGTACCATTGGAAACAGTACCTATGTACTTATTTTATTTCTCTTTAGTCACTTAGAGAAACTACATTTCCTTGTACTGGTATTTACTATGTATATTAAAAAATAGAGATGAATGTAAGCTTAGTTTAACCACACTCAAGAACCACAAAAATAAAAGGTTTACAATGTAAGAGCAGATAAGGATAATATTTCATCACCCTAATAAAGAAGGTCTTTCTATCAATTTGTCAGCTGAGGATTCACACCAGGGAGCAGGAAAAAAGCTGCTGTAGTTTTTTGGCTAAAAATGGGATTTTCCTGTTTTTCTACAGAGACTGCAGGTCACAAACACACACACACACACAAACACAGACGCTAGCAGACACACACACACATTTTAGGATTCTTCAGCACTACCCTCCCATTAACTATTAATCTCTCGTTCTCTATTCTCTCCTTCACTCCCTCCTCCAGCTTCTGTCTCCTGGGTCTTTCCTATGTACCCCACCCTTTGTCTGCAGCTCTCTTTCTCTCTTTTCTGAGGAGTTTCCTTTCTGAAGTCTTCCCCACCCTTTCCTTTTTTCTCCTGGCACAATTTCCTTTCCCTATCAGCCACTTGGTCTGAATGCCTTTTTGTTTCAGCATTTTCTACTATCCCTGGCTCAACATTCAGTCTCTCTTTCTAAACGATCACCTCTTTTTCTCTGGGCACATCCATCCCTGTCTTGACTTTGTTGAGTCTCTCTTGTATGAATTCCTTCCTCCCATCTCTGAATACATAACCAGTTACTTCCTTCTTCCTTTCCCATCTCTCTCACTTGAGGCATCCCATTTTTTGTCTGCCTTCATCTCAACCACACATTCTCTGGTTTGCCTCCTTTTTATCTTCCCACAATCTCATGAATACCCTGGTTGCTTGCATCAGCCTTGTATATACCTCCACCTTTGTCTTATTTTTCTCTTATTCATTGTCTTTCTTGTCTATACACACACACAATGTCACTTGGATAATTATCAAACTTTTTTCAATTTTTACAGCATTGATTAATGTCCCCAAGTCCTAAAATGATGCTGATTATTCTATACTCTTCAAAAACAGCCAAATGTACAGATATGGCTAAAAGGGTAGCATTAATCCACCTAAAAAACAAACCAGATTTGCTTTCTGAAATTAGTTTCTAAATTAAAAGCAGTATTCTCTATTGGCAACTGTCTTTTACCACTGCAAAGCATTACACGTATATAGTCCTACCCATACCCCTCCCCACTTCTGAACTCTGATCCATGGCTTACCTGCAAAAACATCTCAACAAACTACAATCTGTCCAGATGTCTGTTGTCAGTCATCTCACTCACTCAAGCTCCCATGACCCAAATCACCCTGAACCTTCAAAATCTGCAAGGGCTCCCCATCCCTCAGACAATTCAATGTGCTGCTGCTCACCTGTGAAGCCTTGCATAACAGGTTGCTGTTACTGAATGCTCTCATAGCTGATGCCAGAATACCTTGTCATTCAGTACCAAATTTAGATAAATAATTTTCGAAAGCTCAAGAGAAAAGCTCTTCAGTGTCAGTAGACACAACTATCCATTATACACAGGAAATTAATTGTATCTTTTACATTTTGTATCTATGTATCAATCCTAAAAACCAAATGCATGCAGTTATGCGTGAAAAGTGCTTTAAGACTTTTTCGAAAGAGGATTGTTTCACTGCATTGTGAACCAATGAAAGCCATATCTGTATGTAAGATCTAAATAAGATTACAAAAGTATTTAATTACAAGTAATTACAAAGTAAAGCTATGACAGCAAGGATTGATACTATTTGCCCAAATATTTGCCCATATTTTGGAGGGGTTTCAGCTAAATCTCCTTAGTGCCATTTCAGTCACCAGCTCATCCTGTCAACTAACACTAATGAAAGGAACTCAAGGATAAACAAATCTCACAATCTGACTTAAACCAACTAACAAGTATGATCTGTGTATATTTTTAATCTGTATCATAGAGATCCACAGTCTGAACACAACAGGACAACCACTGAGAATGCCTGCAGATTGCCAAGCCAATTTAAAGCAGTACTGACAGACACAAACTGTAACTAGTCCCTATGTGACTCTCACCTCAGCTGTCCCAGGTTATAGTGCCTTGTCTCTCCATCTGTGGAGCGTGTGATGCACACAGAGAAGCAAGGTTGGAGCTGTCGGAGTTCCAGAAGGACAATGGCCAGGTAGTGGATGAAGAGCAGAGCGTCCACCAGCGAAACAGCGTATTGCACGATCCCCTGGTAGTTCTCATCCTGGAGGGTGGTAATGTAGTAAGTAGCATGAATAGTAATACCTAAACATGGCTAAAGTATTATTCTATGAACAAGAAAGGTTAAAGACGTCACTTCCGAAAAACATTCTCAGGAAATAGTTTTTCTTTGATTGACTTGAAGCAGATAGAAAATAAGCCAAGTAAACTAAGCTAAATGTTTTTTTCAAAGAGCCACCTTTTGCTTTGATAACAGCTTTGCACCCTCTTGGTAATCTCTTGGTAAAAAAATGAGATTATAGTCATGTAAAATGAGATTCAATAAGTCTATAATGTTTAGATACACATCAAGAAGCTGCAGGCCTTTAAGACACCCTATTTTGTGTGTGCGTTTTCTTGCAGGGATCAGGGGACAGGGATCAACAGGGATTTTAAATTATGACTCACACATTAAAGACGTTGCAATGTGGAAACCAACTATATGTGTTTTGTTTATTTGTGGTTTTGTTGAGTTCCTAGGGGCATTAAAATGTATGTGTCTGAAATGTATGAGAGGTCTCCCACTGCTATTGGAAATACTTGGTGATGGCTATAATATTTCAAGCCATCATTCCCTTGTCTTAATCTGTTTATGGCTCACCTGTGAATCAAGTATTCTCACTCCATAGAACAACCAATAGGAGATTACAAAGAGCAGCACCAACACGGCAAGCAGCGCCCGGAATACAAACACCCGTGGGAGGCTGGCCCGTGGCGGCCTGAAGAAGAGTGCCCATATAGCCAACAGCAGTATGAGAAGCTTGAAGGCCACCGAGATAAAAAGGCCTTCGCAGGCCGTGCCACAGGTCTGCAGCTTCTCTGGCCACAGGAGGTGGGGCAGCACCAGGAAGGCCAGTGGTGTGAGAAAAACTAGCAGGCCCAGAATCACAGCAAGGGTCAGGGTAAAGTAACGGCGGCAGTTGAGCCCCACGCTGTCCTCCAAGTCCTTGGTGATGCGAACAATGTCCTCCTGAGAGAGGCTGTGCTCTGATGTGCCTGTGACAGCTGTGGTGGTCTCACCCCAGTTGTCATCCTGTAAATATGAGCATAATGAAATTGAATATATGAAATAATGAATAGATCTCAAACAGTTATAATTAGAAATTTTGAATACCAATGCACATTTCACAGTCACAACATTGTTTGTATTCATTCTTTACAGAGAAATATTTGTTACTGGCAAGTTATGTTACAGAATTTTTCTTTTTAATATTGCTTAAAAATACTTACATAAGATTATGTAGTGGACTACAAGTCTTTATGCGTACAGTATGCCATATATCTGGTACACAATCAGCACATTCAAGTATTCTATTGTATTTTATGTCCCAATATCTCTTAAATCTGTAATGTTACTACTCTTTAGTGAAAGGAGTTAGCATCAAGAAACAAACATAGACTAAGGATGTAATAAAGGTAAATATGATCCTCCGAATGATTTCAGCAGGTTTAAAATAACAAATATTAAGTAATAATAAACAAAATAACAACTGTCGAATAAGGTTGAGCCCAATACAGCTTGCTCAAGAGAAAAAAGTGAGAGATGGCATGGGGACTAAAATTGAACAGAAAACACTCTTTTATCTTAACAATATTTGGCCTCTCTGTACTGCATTTGCACTCACTGCATTGCATTTGAACAAGCTGGGGCTCCTCCAGTGGACCTGCACTAAGTTAGTTTTTTTTGCTTTTGCCTGAAAAATAAAAAAAGTTGGTTATTTATTTAAGCAGTAATAATGGAAGGAAGAGAAAGGAAGTGGTAAAAGTAAACAAAGTAAGCTGCCAACTAGGCTATATGCTGGTGTCTGTCTCGGACTGCATCCGCAGATAATGAAGGTCAGCAGGTTCAGAGCAGAGCTGTTAGTACAACTAAGATAAAGTCTTTTTGCACGACAGTCATAACAAGCGGCTAAAATGACCATGTGAGCGGCTCAGAGCTGCCCCTGCCAGCAAAGAATGAACAAAAAATTAACTGGCATCAGCTACAAGAGCATTCAATAACAACACCCAAGACACTTTTATCCAAATGCAATACAACTTTAGATGAGTCCTGTTTTAAGGACAGTTTCAGTGACATTAGGCCCATGCTAGTAGATAGGGGATCATGGAGGAGATGCATTACGATTACTTTACACTGAAAAGGAGGTGCACTGGGACTGAGAATATCCCCTGGCCTCAGGGTTTAAAAAGCAGAGATGAAGCAGAACAATGGAAGGATCCAGGCTGTATGCTCAGGTTTTCTTTGAAGCTAGCAAAAAAACTAATAATACCTATACTAATAATATTATTTTCACTACTACACAGCATTTCATTACAGCAAACTATAGAAAGAGAATATCTGGAAAGAAAATTAGACAAAGACATGTTGTGCTGCTGTTTATGAAGAGCTAAAATGGGAAAACCTCAGTCAATTATCATCATCAGGACAATGTCAGTGTCTTTAGATCCTGATTCCAATGTTACCAAGTCCAGTAGTATTATATTAGAATATTTATCACAAATTTGAGATGTCAGAAGATAAAATTAAGCAACTTGACCTAATTTGCCCCCTTTAAAATGTCCAGGTATTTTACTATAAATCCAAAATGCTAAGCTTTAAACACAAGGCAACATAACAAGATCCAACATTCAAAACCAGTACCTGGTTTGTCTGACCTTTGACATGACAATGTGTTCGTAAATACTCATCTCACAGAGCCAAATATCACAACAGAGCCTTCTCATGCAGCAGTAAACCATACAGTGGAATGCATTACGAGTTCAAAAGGTCAAAAAGTAAAGATTACATTGCTCCTGTTGGGACTCACCCTGACAATTATCTGTGCTAGAGTCTACATGCTATTTGTTCACACAAGTCAGTTATTCTAGTAATGATGGTTAATATTTGAACTCCACAACCCCCTCACCAAATTTATACAAACCCATTGTCACGGCAACAATACCAGATGAAATACACTGAAACAACAGACAGGTGCAGTGAATAACAATGCTTATTTTATTATATTGTTACCTGTCATGTTGAAGTTGTATTAGGGACCACGAACAGTTAGTTCGTGAGGTTATTATCAGGGTAAGGATCTGAGCAACTTTGACAGGTGTCCAACTGTGATAACTAGATGGCTGGGTCAGACAGTAGGTGTTCCATGTGTGGAGCCTTCAGTAGCTAACAAATGAGGTCCAATGAAGGAAAACTGGTAAATTAACAGCCCCCAATGTTAAATGGGCGTGGGATTGAAGGATAGCCTGTTTGATCAAATCCCACAAAGGAGCTAATGTAAAAAAATGGCTGAAAAATATAATGCTGACTACGATCAATAGAGGTCAGAACAACATGTATCGCAGCTTGCTGTGTATGCGGCCATGTAGCTGCACATTGCTCAGAGGGCCCATGCTGACCCCTGCAAGTGAGCTTAAGAACTGAGCCATGGAGCAGAGGAAGAAGATGGCCTGGTCGGATTAATCATGTTTTCTTCACATGTTCTAAACAGCCAGGTGCATGCATCCATGCACTGTTGTCATGAGGAGGAGATGGCACCCAGATGCACTAAGGGAATTCAATTCGAGGAGACCCAACCTCAGAACTAACAGGACTTACATGATACTGCTGACATCTTGGTGCCAGATACCAGATTACATTTTCAGGGGTAAGGGAGCCCCAATGAGTCAGAACTGGTACATACATGTGTATATACATGTGAACATGTGCCCACCACCACAGCCACTGAGGTTTTAATGTAAGGAAAAGATCTGTGTGAATCATATTTTAAATCATTAACACTAGATCTCCTCTGTATATCAAGTACATGCATTTAACTTGACAGTTGAAAGAGCCTAAACAGCATCAATACTCTAATAACCTAACATAACATGCACACAAACAAAAATAAATAATTAATGTTTCATCCCAGTCAATAGGAGTGGAGATTGTTTCTGGAACAAAGCAGTGAAAGCCACTTAAAGCCAAAATTAATAATGAGAGAGCCGGACTTGAGAGGCCCTCAGCCTGTCCACAGAGATTTATGCAACAGGCCTTTTACTCACAGGAATCAATTATCCCCTACAGAGAAGAAAAGTAAGCAAAACCTCATTAGTTTCTTTTTGTATTAGTAGAGATAAGTGCTGGACAAAAGGCTAGCCACAAGCTTGAGTTGCATGGTGATTCACAAACCATCAAAGATGGCAACTAATATACCAGAGAGGGTAGACAGTGACACAGGAGGTATTTTTTAAAACAGTAATCCATTTATAATTCTAAATGCTTAATTGTCTCATTATTAATTGAAAAAATATACTTCTAATGTTTCAATGTATTGTAAATACAGTAAAAAAAATACAGTAAAAAACTTCATCCATGACCTGTGTGTGTGTGTGTGTGCATGTGTGTGCGTGTGTGTGTGCGCAAGGAAAAAATAATGTGTGTGAGTGTGTGTGCGCAAAAGAGAGAGCGCGGAAATCAATAGACATTAGCTGTAAGGAAGAGAATCTCCCTGACCACAGTGTACCTCAAGAACACCTAGGGGAGACATGAATCACCTGTTCTTATGCCTCATGGCTGTAATACACTCATCAACACTCATTACTCATTGCCCTTGTTTCATAACCCTGAATCATACACTAGTGAAGGACATGGTATAGCTCCAAACCAAAAAAAGAACTCACACACAAAGGATTTTTTAAAATTGAAAATGAATTACTTATATAAATATCAGAAAATTAGCGATGTCAAGCTTCTAAACATGAGGATTTGGTGTTGGTCTTTGTTCTAGATTACTGTTACCTAATTTATTTTTTCCTGTACTTATTGCTAGTGATATGTAGGATGCTGTTGTTATTGGAGCTTTACCACTATACCTGGGCTTCCCTCTGCTAACATGTCTAAAAATAGACATTCGTGACCCACATTTCCTCATGGGATTAACCATTCGCCACAGGCTGATCTGGTTCAGACCCAGCAGCCATGCAGGAGGCCCAGTTCCATTCATCACATTAAAGTAGGTGAAACAGAGAGGAGAGAGAACAAAGGATGGAGAAAGAACAGGAGGGTGAGAGCTCAACAGAAATGTTCAACAACAAGACAGCCAATTAAAGGGAAGAGAGGAATTGATCCAGAGAGGGAGGGAAAGTAAGAGCGGTCACAGTCCAGGAAGCATAGATGATTATTACACAAACAAATAGACATGTGAAATCATCTGCTCACAATGCGTCACAAATCTAAGTACTGCCACTGAATACATGTCAGGTCTGCTCTTGTTCTATGTCTGCTGTGATTTATTTAAGCAACGTTTTACAAGCTATTCTTTGTGCTAGGAGTAGCTGAGGCATTCCAAAAACTAAACAGATGAATAATGGAAACATCTGATATGGTGTGTTCTCAGATACCAGTGAAACAGAAAAGGTACAAAAACGGAGGTTGGGGAAAGGGGGAAGATAGAAATCAGAGAGAAAGAGAAAATCTACATCTACACAGCACAATCACAGACTATGTATAGATGATGTCATCCATTGGAAACAATTTGAAGCAAAAGGCTGCAGCTTATGGTCAGTGCCTTGGAGCAATGGTCTCACATATACAGAGTCTGTACTGCATGACAGCATTCTTTGAGGATCTTATTAGTGTAACTTCTTAACCACAGGCACAGTAGACTTGTCTGTGAATAATTACTGTTTATTATTTAAACAGAAGCCCCTAAAGTCTGACTTGGCGCAATTCCAATAGCTGGAGAGAGCAGCAGGTGAGCAAACTGTCAATCAAACCCCTAACAACCACAAAGCAGACATCAAAGCCTTGTAGGCGCTAAAATCTTACTGATGGAGCCGTAAATGTTTAAACCATCAGTGCACTTATTAGAGGCCTTGAGTGAAGTGACTGACAGTATAACCACTCCCGGGTACTCTGGTTTCCTACCTAAGTCCAGAGAGACATGTCAAGTTAATTGAGGACTCTACATTGCTCATATGTGTGAGGTAATGGATAGATGGGTGGACAATATCTATTACGGTGATTATTTGCTTCCATACCAAGGTCTGTTAAAGCTCAATAAGTGCAGTCACAAGGTGTAGTTCACTTTTATTACTGCTTTAGCAAGCAGCTAAACCGCTGTAGGCATGTGTGGGCTTGCTTTACGATCAAAAACTAAAACTTCACTGAAAACCATACATCAAGCAAAAGGAACACTAATCATTACAATGTACCTAATGGGTAATTCGATGTTGGTCCAACATTAAGAACGCTATCTTAACTTCAGCCTTGCATCCTTTTAAATCTTTCAGCTCTCGCCAAGGGTCTCCAGCACATGATTATGTAACTGAGGCAGTCCCTGCAGTAAGTGAGGATCAGGGCATGCAGTGACAATGGCAGAGAGGTCATTCATCAAATTTCAAGTCAAGGTTTTATCAAACGTAAAAATGTTAAGAGTGCTTTAAATATGAAGCTATATTACCATTCTTTATGTTAAGCTAGAACAAGATACCAAATATGCACATTTCCCAGCTATTTTGTTAAAATGGGTTAAGATTCAGAAGATATATCATTATGTTTTCACAGACGTCAGGCTGAGCAGACAGCGTTATTACCTTTACTTAAAAATGCGCCATTTTTTCTAGTTACAACCATCTGCTAAAAGGACAAAACTAAAGAGTATATGAAAATAATGTAAAGTCAGGAATAAAATTGCAATAAATTACAGTCAGGAAATCTCTTTCTCCATCACATTCCAGCCAACAAAAATACAGCAACATCAAAAGTGGTTTAGATGAGGGTGCTTTCAAAGTCACAATGAGACAGCAGTCTGATAAGACCCAGAATGTGCCATTAACGTATTTCTTTGATAAATGTTTGGCAAGGCTGCAAACTAAATGCTGCAACATGATACAGTGGCTGTTGAGCTTTACACACTTGTCTGGATGCATCATATTGCATTACAGAGCAGACTGTGGGTATTGGAGGGATTTTCTGATGGCATCGGTTCTCGCTCAATAGGCCTTTAGGCTGTTTTTGACGCTAAAATGTGTGACAGCTCCAGTTTTTTTGACAAAAAAACTAACCAAAAAAAAAAAAAAAAAAAAAAAAAAACACAAACCACAGCTCATTTTGACAAATAACATCACAGAAATCCTATATTTTGCACATAACAACCTGTAGAAATTCCTTACAACCACAACTGGCACCAGCCTCCTTACTAATATCTACTTATAACACAAAGTTGTGTTAGGTATTAGTGGTTATATAAATGAATAGTCTGAAATCATAGCGTAAGGCATCTGTGTGTTTGCATCTGTATACAGGTATATATAGCAGAAAGGCTATATATACTGGCACGCTATGTCAGCCAGAATGCATTTACAAACCTTTTAAAGTTTTCTGCTTTCTATCTCCACCAGAGTAAAAATAGTAGCTATTGTCTTTTACAGTAAATCCAATGTCTACTAAAAGCCTGTTTTCTGTTCTTCTATAACTGGGCTGCAAATAAAGCCCCTTGCTCAGTGCAGGAACAAGTGCACTCCAATTACTCCTGGGAGCCAAGGTGTTTGTAAAATTCAGTAACATGCATTCCCAAAGAGCTCTTCGCAGCCATTTAAAATCACCTTTGTTCTAACTGTGGACCACATGCCAAGAACTTGTCATGACAAGGAATAGAAGCACTTAAAATATTTGCCTGCACTAATTCACAGTACAGACAAGTGACTGTGAGACAAAGGTAGACTGACAATTGAGCAGCACTTCTTCATAATTGTAGTATGGTTGAACTGGATTATGCACAAGTGTTAGTGACAGAGAAAGGAAATTCAGTATTTCTAATTTAGCTAAACACAGAACTGCACTACTGTGTTTATTATTAAAGCCACATGTGATGCAGAAACCAAGGCCAAGAATATCTGTAAAAAGCATAAAAAAATAAATAAATAAAAAAGATTAAAACACATTTATCAGTCATTTAAATAGTTGTAAGATTAACTTTGAGGCCTATACAGATCTGAACCACTGTAAGGCGGTGATAAGTTTGTTGGTAGCAATATACATGACACATCTTTAATTTTATTATTTGCAAAAATTTTCTTTCATTTTTTCAAACCATTTTAGAAAAGACCACGTTAGCTGCAGAGATTATAAAAAGGCACCTGTCTAACAGAAAACTTTACTGCAGTGGCAAACTGAAAGGAGAAAAGAGAATTTGGACCATGGTACAAAATGTGTGCTATACAATTCATTCTTAAGTCGAAAAGCAGACAGCAGAAGTCATGTTCGATGGTCTGTGGTAACCTAGAGGAAACCCATACTCATGTTTTCTGGATCTGCACTAAACTGTGAATTTCATAGTCAAAGACTATGAAACATAAAGACTATGTAGACTATGTTTGTTTTAACAGCAAATAAGTAACGACAAAGAATATTTTTAGATAGAAATTGTGATAAGTTCAGAGTTTAAATGTCTCACAAAAGCACCAAAATACACACAAAAAATGGTGCACATGTATTCCATGTTGTACAGCAATAATCGTATCAAATCAGAGTTTGTGCCTGAGCAAGCCTGCATTGTGTATCCAATTTGTTTAGTGAGTCAATCTTACCAGGCTTGTTTTAATCCCTGGTCCACAACTGGAAAATGGGGATGAGTTCTTATTAGAGTCTCCTTCAATGGTGTTGACAACCACCTCTCTTTTGTCCTCTACATTTTCACAAAACTCAAACACCTGCAACACTTCATCTCCTCCCTCCATCACAGTTGGCGACTGCATCCTGTAATCCTCAACCGTCAAACTTTACTTCAGTCCAGGCTGACTAAACAATGTCTCTATACTCAGCCCAAGCTTCAATTCCCAAGATCCATCACAGTGTGTGTGTCTGAAACCTCTGTGACTCTCTGCTGATCTTCAGTTCAGCCCCCACTTTATTCGTCCTTATGTAGAAATCTTTCTCCTCATGCCTTAGGAGGTACTGTATGGGACTGTCCACTCACTTGCCACATAATGTGGGGAGCTTTATGGAGAAAGGCAGAGAGTGAGGGAGGGCTGATGAGAAGATTACATGTGATGCCCTGACAATACCAGGGAAGGGCGGTTAAATTGATAGATGGATAGAGGGAGTGTGCAGGGAAAAAGAAGTGGAATAAACTAAATTAACAGACAAGTCAACATAATCAGATGGTATCGCCCATCCTCATCCTCACTTTTTCCCCTTCTTTTCCTCCCTCACTTTTATCCATCTCTGCCTTAAGGCATCCGCGTCCATTCTCCTCCTCATCTCTTGCCTCAGCACCACTCTCTGTCCATTGCTTCTGACCCAGTGAGCACGGTGGTGTCGCTAAGCTTTCGCTTGCATGGTTGTGTGCGTGTGTGTGGGTATGGAATAAGGGAGAATAAACAAAACAACATAAAACATAACAAATCAGCTTGTTTATCTATTTAAATATCAGTAACACAGTCTCGTATAGGATTATATTTTCAACAGATACTTTGAGCTTTCAGCCATAAGTTAAAACCTCAGACTTCTAAAAAGCTTCCCAAAAGGTTGCCTCAGTGGCCTAGGGGTTAAGGTGGTGATCATCAACTACAGTTTGCCTTGGTTTTATCTGTCCAACAACTTTTGTTAAATGTCAAATCCCAGCTCTCTCTGTCTCCAAAGAAAACAAATTAAGGTTTAAAAAGGCCTAATTTAAAAAAAGCTATCTTTACAAAATGATCATTGTCCAAATCTACAATGGAAAAAAGTGTTTTTTCTCCTTCTTGCTATGCTCACCCATAGAGCTTGCTGCTTGGTTGTGGTAAGCAGCTTCCAATAAGCACGTGCACACACATGGGCGGACGCACACAAACACGTAGAGATGTGGAAAACACAGCAAAGCACCAGGATAACAACGTAGTGTGAGATTGTGTCTCAAAGGAGGGTAGGCCAGGAGGCAAACACCACAGGAAAGAGATCCCCAACACAAGGATAAATACTCTTTCTAAATACCTCTATTAAGATCCTGAAATTGCCTGGATGCCAAAGAATCTGGGGCGGTAGAGCTACCTGTGTAACGGTCTGCTCAGTATGGCTGTTGTTGCCATACTGAGGTCTGCATCGACACGGTGAATAGCTGAGATCACAAAGCAGCTTAGTTTAACTGGGTTTACTGAATTTAGAAACTAAGAGGTGCAATTTAAAAAACAGAGAAAATTGCAGCAGTCACTGCAACCACAATACAATGTTCCTTTCAACATTGCTTTTAAAGTGGCTGAAAACAGTATGTTGTCTATAGCATGAGATGATAAATGGATAATTAACTCAGTAACATTATAGAACAGGATAGATTGTTGTCATGTTGATGTAGTTGTAAAAGATGTTAAATGTTCTAAGTTTCAATGTGAGCTTAAATGTTGTGCAATCACATGCCACACATTCAAATCAAACAGGTTCCATCCAATTTAAGCTAAACTATCTTTTACCATTTTCTTACCAGTAATAAGCTAATCTTTGCACAAATGACCTAAATTAGAACCAAAAATCAGGGGAAAGTCAAGAGTCACTCATACTGATCCCTGTCAATGACTGTGCTCAATGGATCCACCAGGGTAGATCACATATAACAGGGGGCAATGTAAGGTTCTTTGGCTAAACTGCACATAAACATCTAAAAATAACCTCAGCTCTACGTTTTCCCTCTGTTGGTTGAGATGCGCAGGTACTACTTCTCAAACAATGCTGTGGTTTAAACATATCACATTTTTCTTGTTTGACACGTCATTCAATATCACTCCACAACACACTCCAAGGCTGCAAAGCTGGCATGCTACATTGAGCTGAGCTACTCAATTCCACTGCTACCCACTCTATATATGCAGTTACATTCAACAATAACAACATGATAAATTCACCCAATTACTCAGATGATTTAGTGTCAGTCCACTTATAGAACTTCCACAACCAGGTCAGGTTTACCTACCACCATTGTTATTTACATACACCCAGCCAGTCAAATTAAGCAGAGGCAGACTTGCCAGAGACTTGGAGCGGCTGTAGCCATCAGTTGGTAAAGGCAGTCGTCCACAGACCACAGGGTCAGTGGTTCTATCCCTAGTCCCGGCTATATGTTCAAGTGTCTCTGGGCAAGACACTAAACCCCCAACGGCCCTTTCCCATCCCCAGCTGTGCAGGGCCGATCCAAGCGCGGTAGAAACTGGGGAGGGTTGCTTCAGGAAGGGCATCCTGCGTAAAAACTGCCAAATCAAAAATGCGGATTATGATCCGCTGTGGCGACCCTGAACTCACGGGATAACCCGAAAGGACAAAAAAAACAAAATACAAAAAGAGACTTGCCAGAGACTTGTACTGGTCCCACTTGTTCCCAACTTGAGATTTTACTGCTCATCCAACATTACAGTGTATTTTTCACATTCACACATTAGCATACAGCCTGGAGCTTTGGCTTGCTTCCTTGATGAGTTCAACGTTATGGAAGTGCTCTGTTCTAACATATCAAGCAATCTTAGCTAACATAAAGAATGGGCGTATGATCAAAAGCCTCATTACAGATTACAAAACTGCAAAAAAAAAAAGTGGAAAACTGACTAAAGGTCTCCACAAAAACTGCAGCGACTTTATGTCTGTTCAGAAAGAATTGATATTTGTTGATATTTTGGGAAAAAATTATTTGCTCTCTGAAGATGAATAGACTCTTATGGAGTATGATATATGGTATGCATATATGGAGCTGGAACCACCAGCTCATAATTAAACTGGCTGCAGTTTCATCTTCAGTATACATTGAGCTCTGAAATTAATAATATATTTTCCAACATGTCAACCTCTTAATGTAGCTTATAGCTGCTTTGATATAGCCTTTGTGAACGCTTACCGCCAAGTGATAAAATGTGCACACCATGTCACAACAACAGCAAATCCTCTAAACCACTCTGTGCCTAGTTTCATGTTTAG